>NC_136492.1:121907018-122094518 GCF_053919585.1 Euprymna scolopes
TATATATATATATATATATATCTTCAGCCCTGTTAATGGTTTTACATTCCAGCTCTTCCCAGTAACTTGCATCCAACTTCGTGTAGGTGTGTCCAGAGAGGTGGGGACACAACCGACAGAGTTTTACTATTGCCCAATGGAGTACTGCCCCTCGACGGCTGTGTTCTACATCCAAAATTCTCTTCTCTGGACTCGCAGGCATCGGTTTCTTACACCTCTCGCAATTGACTGGAACTCATGAAACTTGAGAACTAAGGGCGTTAACCACATACTTATATTTGAAATCCACACAACTCCACAGTAGCTCAGTCGGCGTTAACCGAATCAACACATGTGACCTGTGGAATTATTTTTGCAAAAATAGTTCACCTCTCAATACTCCTGTCTTTACCTTACCGAATACATTTTGCATTTTTACGTGAAAGATTAGCAATTACGAAAACCTATTATTAAAACTTTCTTGATTTTTCGTAACCTAAAGTCTCGCAATATTCAACAACGCAAGCCCCTTCAACTGCTTCGTAAACCTATCGAACATATTGATTCTTCCCTCGCAACGGTCGACCACTTTCTCACATATTTTCCAAGTACACTAGTATTACCAGGGTCATATCTGTAACGATGCTGAAAGGTTCTTAGTTAATTATCGAGCTGCTTCGTATATTATAATTATTGTAATTTTCCTAATTGTTTAAGGAACACATACAAACTAGAGTCACTCCGAGAATTAATGTGATATATACAGGAAACGGACAGAACCTATTCACCCCTTTACCACTATTAGATAACACACACGCCCCTCCATCACTGTTAGATCACACACTCCACATCGATGAACGCAAACTGTTAGACCACATACATATTAGACCAAACTGTTAGACGGCACACACGCCCCTCCAACACTCTTAGACCACACACACTAGATAGATGAGCGCAAACTGTCCAACTTACACCTTCAACCGTCGACTACCGCTCAGTTATTCGTAAGGGTCGTCGCTAGCGTGTAGATTTATATTTCACTCGTCTAATCATTATCTTTCTTTAAAAATAATCCAAAATTCAGAAGCCATTAGAGAATGCGCTAAAAAACAAACAAACCCCCAAATGATCGATATCCAGTCAACGGTTTGTAACCTTGCTGCGCATTCTTGGCAATAATTCTATCTCCAAGTTGCCTTGGTTTGATGGACTGGGTCACAGAAGGAGCTGACCCCCGTGCGAGCTGTCTGCTCATCGCGGCTCACGACGCGGTTATCTTCTTTCTTTTTTTCTTCTATTTTCGGCTCGTTTCCATTTCTTATTTTGCTGTCTTCTATATTCAACCATGCACGTTAACGGATGGTATTCTTTTGGCTTTGGCTGCAAAGTCATAAAAACAACTTTGTTGCTGTTGTTAAATGTATCTGTTATATAAATGAAATCACCATCAGTACAAATAGTTTAAAATTCATGAAATGTTCTGAGCAAATCTCCGTTATTAATTAATTGCTTAATTACAGAAATATCTAAAAAAATATATGCAGGGCCCCTACTTCTTACGTGGATGCTTTATAAACAGTCAGAAAGAATGTATTCAAATTGTTTTCAACATTTTCCTTCAGTTTAATTTTCAAAAATATAACTTTCTGGATTATCTGACGTTTTCTTTTCGAAAACACTTATAAAGCCTAACGACATCATATTCCCCACTTTACATGCTTTCAATGTATCATTAAGGAGAAAAGAAACATCACTACGCACAACCGAATCTTTTGGCAAAACAAAAATAGCCTGAAGAATGTCAGTTATTGTGGAGCATAAGTTACTATACAAATATGCTCAACAATAAATACGTATTTTCGAAGTTAGTATGTTGTGTAGGGGTGTACATATCGTTGTGGTGACATATAACGGATGGCAAAGTGTCGTGTATATGAGTTTCACGATGGCAACGATGAGCCAATTTCATATTATTAATATTTGTCTGATATAGGTGAAGAAACGTTAAATAGTTCTTTTAAAACTTGGAAACGGGTTTCCTATCAAGTTAATTATACAAGATGAAAACAAAATCACATTACATTGCGGTTGAAATAACCACGAAGACAAATGCTTACAAAAAATATGAAGAAATTTATTTAAGCTGGTGGTGAGAATAGATGTCTGTTAGATTTGGACATTGCGTCTTCCCTCTTCACCTCAGTTCCGAAGGGGCTTAGGCTCTCCTCTCTACACTCTCTTCCTTAACTTAACTCAACTCTCGACTCCAACTACTTTCGAACCATAACTTAACTGAATATAGTGAACCAATATTTATTCCTGACGCCAGAACGCGATAAAAATATGAATTAATTTACATTGTCTGATTCTAATTCTTTGAATTATAAAGTAACATCGTTATTTGTAATATAATGGATGCTTCTCTACATTCCTAGAATCTAATCTAAATAGCACTATTATTTGTTTATAACTTTAGATAACTGGGTTCTATTCGAGAATTATCCTTGTATAAATATTGTTTTCGATACAATTACTTCATTTCTCTAATTATCGGAAGCTGTACCTTTCAATATACAACAAGTCTAATAAGTAATCAAGCATAAACTATAATCGACGCTGTCGGTGGTTTTACTGATTCTCGCTACCTGCTATTTCAACCATTCGCGCTGATTAGGAATTGCCCCATTATTGGGGGAGAAGGCCACGATTATATAAATATTATCATTGCCAGGTATCTTGTCGTATAACTCTTAATCCCTAGTCTGCGATCTGCCGCGTCAATGCACCACTAGATGTGTGGAATTTTGCAGGGATAGATCACAGGTTCCTAGACTTTTTCTACAAGTTTTCATCTGATGTTGACATGGAGCGCATTAAGATATTACTCCACATTCTCGCTCATGACATTTTAACACGTAGGTGACCATCCACAACAATCTTCTAGGCCAAGTCCAAATCTAGGGTCGCCTGCAATTTCAACGGACTACCTACGAGACATCTGCCGTCATGTGTGTGTCTCCCAATACCTCTGTAACCGGCATTACTTCCCCAGTTCGTTTATCGCGTCTGAAAGTATCCATGACCGCATCCGCAATATAATATAGAGTATCACTCGTGGTGACCGTAGCTTCTCCCAAGAGAATCGATGGTCCTCTTTAAGTTTCACTCGATAAACCGTGATAAACAAATATTTTGCTTTTCAGCACATATATTGCAAATGTTATCTTAAATTATTTAGATGCTGCTTAAAAGTAAGAGAAAAATGGTTTATCGGATTACTCGTTAACCTCTGATCTTCCCCTTAGATCACTAATTGTCCGACCTGGCAGTAATATCCAGGAAACTCTTGAACATTTTTATATTGGACTACCCATGTTGTTTGGTACCCTTTATCCATGACTTTTAAGCATCGCCTACATAAGTGTTCAATTATATTTTAAATATATGTGCTGAAATGCAAAATATTTGTTGATTCCTTTCTAAACATTTTGCTAGTTGTATTTCATTCTCTCTAATATGAGCCGTTACTGAAAATCCATGGATTAAGGAAATAAATATTATTTTTCTCCCTGTACTCCTTATTTCAAACAATAACGTATTAACTTAAATATATATATATACATATATATATATATATATATATATTTAATCTGCAGAATAAAACTTTGATCATTAAACTTATATATTGCTCTATTTTAATATATATTGAGCTTTATATTTCTGGCTAGGACTGTCCAGAAAGTATTACCTAATGTAATATCTAGCATGATAATTGGTTGGTCTCTAATCTCTGACACACACACACACACACACACACACACACATATATATATATATATATATATATATATACGTATGTATATATATACATATATATAATTATTTTTTTCCTATAAAAATTAAATACATACAGATACTAGTATTTTACCGTTTCTGGAATCTTCAGTGTAGGGTTTAACGAATAATACCGGTCGAACGATTCGAACTCTGCAACACGGGCAATCTCTGACTCGATGAGCAAAGATTGAATCCATTCGGCTACCATTAACCGCCTTAAATAACGTTGAATTTAAACATTATAATTTAAAATTTTCTTTACGTCAGTCAGATAATGATCTAATCGTCATACGATGATCTATGCATGAGAGCAAACTTGACCGACTTTAATTCAACTTAAAGTGCTCAACGATAAGAAACGAATTTCGTAAAGGGGCTGTCATAATTATTTTGTTTTTACTATAATAATTAAATACCTACAGCCACTACTGTTTCATCCTTTCGGCAATCTTCAGTGCAGGCTGTCACAATTAATGCCAGTCGAACGATTCGAACTCGGCAACACAAGGCATCACTAGCTCGATTAGAAAAGATCGTATCCATTCGGCTACCAATAACCGTGTGAAATAACGTTGGATTTAAACATTATAATTTAAAATGGTCTTTACGTCAGCCAGACAGTGATCTAATCTTAATGCGATGATCTATGCATAAGAGCTAAATTGACCGACTTTAATTAAACTCAAATTGGTCATTATATATATATATATATATATATATATATATATATATATATATATATAACTACTTAATTTACTCATTTAAAATTAATATGCGAAAGTTTAGATTTATGCGTAAACTTTAAGTATTTACTTCAAAAGTGCTCAATACGTAGGTAGAGCTAGGTAGTAATTTATAAAATATATATGGCGATTAGGCTACACTGAATATTCCGCGTTTCATCCACTCTGGGATTCTTCAGGCTTATGCACGAATTCTGTGGTTGTTTATCGTTTATATATGTATATATATATATATATATATATATATATATATAAACGATATATATATATATAAACGATATATATATATATATATATATATATCGTGTAATGTAATAATTTTTTAAAGTTGCAAGTATCAGCTTTTCTTAGTTGACAAGTTATGTCTTTTAAAAGTATCCATAATGATCTTGTTTTATATTGAACTAGCAAGTCTGTAAAATTATATTATCAGTGCCGATTTAATCACGTAAATCGATGTTTATGTGTATGTGTATGTATATATATATATATATATATATATATATATGTGTGTGTGTGTGTGTAAGTTTGTATATGATTAATATGTGTGTTATAAGCGAATTTTAGATGCTATCTAATGATTTTCAATATTTATTTAAACAGCGCTAAACACGTTGATAACGCTAGTATATATATATATATATACATATATATATATTACGATATTAATTACGTATATATATATTATATATTATATTACGATATAAAATACGTATATATATATATATATATATATATATATTACGATATTAATCGTAATGATAATGTAATAAAATGTCGAAGACGTTCAGATCAATATGAATATCAATATATATATATATATGTGTGTGTGTGTGTGTATATATATACACATAAATATATATATACATATATATATTGATATTCATATTGATCTGAACGTCTTCGACATTTTATTACATTATCATTACGATTAAATTCCATTTCTTTAGAAACATCACGCATTTTACTTAATAATGTATAGAGAATATGGCAAATAGCGGCCTTCAATATAGGTCGGAGGTTTGATTCTACGGACCCAGATGCTAAGTTTAAAAATAAAGCTTTACCAATTTTTATTGCGGCGTTAAATGTATATGCTAGATAGCATAACGTGAGTTCTGAATTTGTACAAGAATGTGGAATCAATGTTGTGTAAAACTAGTGAGATCTAAAAATCAATTTTTCAGACGTCCTGAAATGGTTTCTATTAAAGAAGTGGCGTTAAGAATGACTGTCGAATTTCTGTATCTTGAAAATGATAAGATGATAATGAAAGAACTTTATGAATATTTGAAAATTATTGTAATGACCACATCGGAGAAATAATAAGACCGGACAGTAATATAAATGTTAATGTAGAGGATGATGTGAGCCAGATTGATGGATTGCCAGATAATGCAGAATTGGAAAAGATGATTACTTCAATATCTGTCAGTTCGCAAGACATACGCAAGTACTCTGATGGAAAGGATGCTTTACATATTCTCCCAGATAATAAGATATGTTTGAATTAGACGAAATCCCATAGAAAATTGAGCGATACATGCAAAGTAGTTTCATATATATTACTATAAAAAAACACACTTTTTCCTTAGCCATCTTGTTCATATATTTAGATCGTATATAACACTTATAAAATATTCTTCAGTTTCTATCCATCTATTTTACTTTTCACCATTGCATGACGGTTGTCTCAAATGTTAAGTTTATTATTTTATGTTTTGGAGATTAGGAGTCGGATCCACACTATTAAATAGAAAATAATCTTATTGTATATTTAGAAGTTCACAAGTTTGAAGTGACATTATTAACACGAGCTATCTCTGGTACTTCAGAATTTGTATTCGATATACTCACAACCAATCCCAATACTTTTGCAAGCGATGAACGTTAGCTATCTCTAACGTCTGAAAAACGGGTTGTAATACAAAAGTCGTCCCACAAAAAAAAATCTCCATTATTTTCAATTAAAAAATACTGGTAAGTTACGAATACGGAAATACAACCATAAATACAAACAATCTTTTGTGCTCTCTTATTAATTTTATTTTTATGGTATTTTAATCCCAAACAATGCACACCACCAGTTTTATGTAGGGACAAACTACCTGGGGCAGAATTTGTAGGACTACTATGGAAAATATTTCGGATCAAGATATCTATTTGCATTACATTGAACTTCTGCATGTACAGTCAGGAGGGTAAGAATCCGGAAGTGAATTACAAAATCTAGAAATCCTATGAAAGAAGTTGTGGATCTCTACTAAGGTGCAGGTATAAGGAACTGTAGTCCATCAGAGCACCCACAATGAAAATGCTTGCAAAAAGGCAGAGAGATGCAAAATTTAGTCGATGGGGCATAGGTTTAATTATAGCTTACACTGCAGGATGTATTGAGGCGCTGATCCTATTCGGATAACTATGAAAGACGTTGCAGATGCGCCAGCCGAAATGGAATATCAAGACTCCATACATGGGAAATTTATGGTCTTGTAGACGTTAAGGATAATCTCAGGCGTAAGTTATAGCAAGTACAGTAGAGATAACCAACATTTTTTTGCAGCCGATAGAGAACGTATAGATATGTATCTTCAATGATTTGGTTCCAGGTACGGATTTTTAAGGGGGTTTTCTCTGGAGCAGTTCGTCTTGTTCGATCATGTGGCATTAAAGGGGTTTTCGGAAATGATCCTAATGCTCCTACTATTATAGCTACTATCTTGATTTTATCCCTTTCATTTCTCTTGCTAGCTTGTTTGTTCAGTTTCTCCTTTGCTTTGTTATTACCTCACTGGTCAGCAAGATTATCAAAGTCTACGATTTGGGAGTGGTTTTCTTTCTTGTAAATTGTTACAACATCCGGTCTTTATTCGTGGATATGTTTATCCGTTTTAGGTCCATATCCCATAGGATTTGTGAGTCTCGTTTTAAAGTACTGTTGCTGACTTATGTGTGTACCATTTGTCTTCGCGTTCGAGAGACAGTTGCTTGCATAATGCTAAGTGGACTGCTCTTTCCACTGTGTCGCGCTATTTTTTCTATTCGTTTTGGACTAGTTTGTTACATTCACTTACTATTTAACTTATTGTTTCGTCTCCTTGGCCACAGAGTCTACATTTGTTGTGTTCTGTCAATCTTTGCTTTGATGTTGGTTCTTATCGAGTTATTTTGTACTGTCGTTATTAGGGATTCAGTTTCTTGGTTTACAAGTCCTTTTAACATCCATGCCCAAGTGTGTTTGTTTTTCTTATCGTTTGTCGTCCTTACAAATCCTCCCTGTATTCGTTTCTCTTACCATTTCTTTCGTAGTTTATCCATTGCCTCTCTGTTTCTATTTTATTTTTCCAGTGTCTCTAGCTGCCATAATTATACTTGCTGTGTTTTGTATTACGTATTTCTCTAGTTTTTTTAGTGTTATTCACACAGTCTTCTATACATACCAGCCCTCTCCTGTCGCCATTCATTTGCATATAGTGGCAGCCATCACCGTCCGCAAGTGCAGTGCGTTGTGCATGATCACAAGTTTCCTTGTCTTCTGATCGAGCTGTCTCAGTTCCTCTTTAGTCCAACTTATAATCGGTCCAGAGTATCTTACGCATGATACTGCTTATGTATTTATACGTTTTATTTGGTTCCTGCTACATAATTTCGTTTCCAGGAGTTCTCTTATTCTCCGGAGGTATTCTTTTCCCATTCTGTCTTTCTGTTGTTCTGAGGGTGTCTGTTTCCAGAACTGTCATGTATTTATAGGCGACTTGTTCCCCCAGTGCCATCAAATCCGTTTGGTTGGGTTGTTTCATGCCTTATGTTATCTCCAGTATCCCCTTCTTCTTAAAACTAGTAGTGCATATTTTCCATATCAAGATCCATTTGGATACGCTGACTGAAAATCTTTTTAGTGTTCATTATTATTATTATTATTATTATTATTATTATTATTATTTTTATTATTATTATTATTATTATTATTATTATTAATGATAATGTTATTTGTACTCACAAGAGCTTATCAGACATATCTTAATAAGAGATGGCTAACTGAAAACTACCAGCGGTACATTCTGGCATCTTCGAAAGAGTATATCTTCTTATATTTTCCGTACTCTCCATTTCTCACTAACAAATGAACTTACATGATCAAAACACCCATTTGATTTTGACACCTAATGGGAAATGACCTTACTGAAATTATGGTTCAATAAAGTCTTCCCAAGCTCCCAGGTATCTGTGCCCCAATTTAGTGAAGTTCAGGCTGGTGTTTAACTCCTCGGTCCTCCCATCATTTTTATGCATAAAGACCAGTTTGTGTGGGGAAAGTCGACGTTGACAGAAATATTGGAGCGGTAGTGGTCTTAATTTTGCGTTTTCAATTTTATGTTTCATGTTATTTAATTATTATAATTGATATTATTATTATTTTATTATCATTTTACATCTTCCTTAGACGACTTGATCCATGTTTCTAAACTAAGCTGCGTCTTGTTTCAGCCTACAAAGTATGCTTCGCTTAGTTCGGGTACTTTAAGTACAAATAATCTAATATAAAGTAAACGGTATCTTTTCAATCATTCTCCGATGCATTTAATATGAAATCAATAACTCTGCCTAATACAATGCGGTAAGTTAGAGGGATTATGTACTCTGTCCATGTAATTAAATTTTCTTTGTATAGAGAATGATTCGAAAAGTTGGAAATTCGAATCGGAAACATTTTACTTTATTGTATACTAGTCTGAGTGGCCGGCGTCTGCCGGTTGTTTGGAAGTGGGTGTAGAGCAAAATAAAGTCGGCAGGCAGGCTCGAACCCGTAGTGAGAAGGAGGAAAATAACGTGAAAAGACATCTTTGCCGGTGCCCCAGCGCAAAACCGGAAGTGACGCATGTTTAAATTACCTCTAGTCAATCGAAAAATAGTGTATGACATTCGAAAATATAGTCGATATCTATCGTCCGAAGGGTTGTGCTTTTTTTTACATGGAGTTCACCACTTATCAAGGCCCAATTGCTACTCAGGGATAAAGGTTATTGTGAGTACAGTAATAAAAGGGATAGTGTAGCAATAGTATTGGAGAATTTTTAAAACAATGCTGATTTCTTGAAAATCCGTCGCCTCTGCTGGAAGTTTTAGGCAAGCATACAAACATACATGCATGTAAACAGACAGGTGAGATTTATATTATAGACTAATCTGGATGCACGGACCCCCGGATGTTTGGAGGTGTGTGTGTGTGTGTTGAGCAAAACAAAATTGTAATAGGCAGACAGGCACAAACACGTGGCAATATGGCGGAAAAGAAAGTAGAAGTATGTGTAAGAGTGTTGATTGAGGAAAACAAAGAAAAACAAAGCAAAAATGCGAGCGCAAGAAAAGAAAATAGAAGTAGCAAGCGGCTCGAACCCGTAAAGCGCCAGAGGAAAAAGAGGCGAGAAAAATCTCTTTCCGATGTGGCTGCCTTTATTGTGATCATCTCTGTGGGAAACTGCCTAGTTGAAGCTAGGGGAACTAATGTTTCTAGCCAGTTTTTCGATATTTCACGTCCGAAGGGTCGTCTTCAAAATGATACCGATCTCCTGTAAATCCGTCGCATCCGTCGAAATGTTTAGGCAGACACAAAAACATACATACATATATTCAATACATATATATATATTAAAACAGACAGGTGGGATTTATATTATAGATAATGTGGCTTTTACTGTATAAACCTTGTAATATAAGAAGAGGCTTGTTGATTTAAATATACTTTATTCTGTATCACTGATGAAAAACGTATCTAATTCAATAATTAATACGCATTTAACACATTGTAAATATTTTATAGACATTCCTCTTCCCTCAGCTATGTAGTTTCCAGAAGGACTAAAACATCTGAACAAAAGGATCTGATTATTGAGAACTGTACATTTTAATTAACTAGATTGGTTTTCGACAAGTAATAAGTTTACACATAGATAATATGCTAGTTGTGACTTTTACATCACGATGTCCGATTAAAACATTTTACCATATTTTAAGATACTTTTTTTACTATATACCTATGCTCTTAAAGCGGCCTAATGACGAGACTATTTTAAAATGAATATCAATGTTCATTTATATAAATCTACGGATTTATGTGTATCTACTGTGCATTTTTTCTGAATGTAAAAATATTATATATATATATATATATATATATATATATATATATATATATATATATATATATATATATATATATAAAGAGAAAACGAAGGCGGAACAGAGAAAGGCAAAAAAGAGAATGACCGATAAGGACTTTAACAATGAATGAAGCAAATATATTGTATTATTTCGTCCCCCCTTTGCATTATTTTGCTTTGTCAATACGTTATTAATACGGCTACCTTTTTATCTTTTTGATGCGTTTGCCTTTTCTGTTCTCCTGTGTAATGAAGCACTTCCGCTTATATTTTAATCTCTATCGACTGCTATTTCCACGTAAACATTCGCTTTCTTTTATCTCTGCTAAAATCCTTTCTCCATTTGTGGAGAGTTATCATTTATGTTATTGTTCTTTATTTCTTTTTTGTTTCTGTGGTCCTTATCTCAATTGTTCCGTCCAACCTAAATTCATTCTCTGAAACCTAATCTATTTCTCGCTGCCTTTCAATCTGTAAGGCCTTATTTACGTCTTCAATCAGAAATCGATACGGGTTGAAGCGAATGGCGAAGTGATTATTGATGCTATGGTCCCGTATTCGATGTATAATCAAGGGGTATGCTGTTAAATTTAGAAATACGTTGTCCAGATAAACTCCATATAAGTATCGAATATTGGGGGGAGTAAGCTAGTCTGACAAGTAAGAACTGTGCCCACTGATACATAATGACGTTTGAAGTAAATATAAAGCAAATTAGAATTCTGATAGTCGAGGATATCTCTGTGTAATTCCGTAATATTTTTAAACGATATGTCATGAGAAATATTACTTATATTATAAAATAATATAGGGGCAAGAAATAATCATAAATTTATCATGTTCACAGTTAAAAAATATGATATTGGTGTAACAAGTACAAATACATAAGTTATTTTATATATAAAAAGAATTATGACGAGCAAAATTATTAAAGCAAACGATCATTTACATGATAAAATGTTTTGTAATATATCCACCAAAATTACGACTGGGACCACTAGCAAATCTCGATGCTGTTCGTTTGTAAAATGATGTGTAAAACTGTATAAACGCACACACACATACAAACGAATAAACACACGGACACGCAGATATATACACACAAACTGACACCCACACCGACCCCCCCCACACCGACCCCCCCACACACATATATATATATATATATATATATATATATATATATATATATATATATATATATATATATATATATATATATATATAATCTCCTCTTAAAGTCTAATATATGTAGAAAAACCGGGTCATACTTCGTAGGGACGTGATGTCCCTCAACAAATAAGATTGTTCCGAAATCGTGTCTGGGGAGTCGTCTAATTTCAGTTAATGATTGTAGATGTGATATCTACCGACTGCATACCAGCAGCAACTATTTTAGTTGGATGACACGTTGCTTTTCACATCGTAGAATGTAGAAATGGATGAAAAAATATAAGAATTAAAAAAAATCGAGGCATAGTCAATAGATTGCGCCGTGGCCCACATTGTTAGGGCGTCAGTATTGCAAACTTCATGAGTGCGACGACCTGTGTCTGCGCCTATGTCCGAGCACTTCACTGATGAGATGCAGTACATCAAAACCTCTTTGGGTCAGGCGTTGTCGGTTGTCGATGCCATTGCTCGATTCTATCTAATTCTGGGTTCTATCTTTATCGTGAAAGGTTTATGTGAACGGGTATTTATATATAAATATATATACACACACACACACACACACACACACACACACATATATATATATATATATATATATATATATATATATATATATATATATATATATATATATAGGCACCGCCACATCTGGGGGGACAGGTAAGTACTTTTTGACGGACCGTCTTTTTAGAAATATACCAAAAATAAGGTAATTATCCAATCAATAGGAAATTTTCAGCGATTATTACGAGAAGAATGACCTTTATAACACTGTACGTATTTTTCATTAACAATATTTATATATATATTTTTTTTTGCTTACAACCCCCCTAGTTTTGAGATGGTTCCAAATATGCTTAAAATAATCATCTGAAACTGAACAAAACATGTTGTGTTGTTGTAAGGGACGGGATTATAGATTAAAAAAACACTTCTTTGCATACCTTATTTTGATGTCTGAATATCAGAATTCAATTTTGTTTAATTATCTCGCTTTTGAGTTTTGAAGTGTGAAATTCAGTGAATATGTAAAGTAAAATAATTAATTTAAGTAAAGCAAAAAAAATATTCATACTAAAAAGCCATTTTAATATCTTTGATAAGTAAATTACCAATTTCTTTTTAGCGAGCCGAATAATTCATGCCCATTATTAAACAGGGCATGCTTTGAAGAATCGAAACAAAAAAAAATTCGATAAATATTGTGTCCTTCGTGTTAAAAATATCATCATTTTTTCAATCAAGTTTGGAAACGTTTGCCGCCTTTCGACTACGGTGGACCAAACGCGCTAAAATATTTTTCTGCTTTAAATTGCCCCACCCCACTTTGAAGAGTTGGACCCCACACACATACACATTAAAAAACAATCTCATACAAATGGTCACCCATCTGGTACCGGTCAGCCTCAGTGTTAATAATACATTGACATTTTCGTCACTGAAAAATAAGTTTTTTGGCCTGCTTGGTCTCCCGTAGTTTGCTTTTTATCAAGTACAAATGTAAACACTAATCAAATCGACTCGAAATAACTGGTTGCCTATATGAATAAGTGGAATTATTGAAATCCAGGTTATTATATATTTTGCATGTTCTCATAAGAAATCACCCAAAATCTAAGTTAGACAAGAAATAAACGAAATAATTCTTTCAAACCCCTTCTTTATTTTTTAACTATTTATATAAGTTTGTTGTGAAAATAAAAAAACGCCAATTGTTAACATTTGGGGAAAATTTAACATTTAAAAATAGTAGAAAATTTTTACATTATTCAGCTTTCAATAAAATTCAGTGTTTTCTCTTTCCGGAAAAAAAAAGTTACTCAGAAATAATAGAGTTTAATTTCGTTTTAAAAAACAACAACAACTTGATGTTTCGGACATGGTGAGTCTACACAAGCTTTAACTACTATGATAAACCATTCGGCGGCAGAATATATATATATATATATATATATATATATATATACTTACACACACACACACACACACATATATATATATATATATTCTGCCGCCGAATTGTTTATTATAGTAGTTAAAGCTTGTGTAGACTCACCAACAGTTTTTTGAAACGACGGCTAATTACAAGGGGTGTAATCAGAACCATAGAAAGAACAACATTAACTTTCTTATCGCAGATTTCACATAATAATGTGGTTCTCTCCAAGTAATTTGTACGACGTGGCAGTTAGAAATATATATATATATATATATATATATATATATGTGTATATATATACATATATATATATATATATATATACTTATTAATCCATATATCTACCATTCAATGCGTCTGTGGATATATATATATATATATATATATATATATATATATATCTGTGTGTGTGTGTACGTGTGTGTCGATGTCTAAATACGTTTTAAATGATATTTACGCATAAATATGTTTTTGCATATATATATATATATATATATATATATATATATATATATATATATATATATATATGAGCGTGTGTGTGTGTGTTTATATATATGGGCCTTGTGTGTATAATTCGTTTAAATATACGTTAATCATATTGGCACTAAATTGTAACTGTAATGTAAAAAACGTTACCACGGGGTATAAAAAGTGTTGGTAACATTGATTTTAAAGTTATTATGTTCTAACGTACATGTGAGAAGCATAAAACATTATATATGTACATATAGAGAGATGTACATATACAATGAAACCGCATATGAGATACTATTATCCAACCACTTCAACTTTCTTATATCGTGTTACACTTATATCATTTTTCTTATCCCCGATTAACCATGTATGTTTACACAGGCTCGAATTTGTGAACCGAGAAAATTATTACTCTTAT
Source organism: Euprymna scolopes (assembly GCF_053919585.1). Lineage (NCBI taxonomy): Eukaryota > Metazoa > Mollusca > Cephalopoda > Sepiida > Sepiolidae > Euprymna > Euprymna scolopes. Next base: position 121,921,749 of record NC_136492.1, read on the forward strand.
ATCATTTTTCCTCTTTCGTCTCCCTAATATCCGGTTTATACTCTTTATGCAATTAACAATATATTGATGTAAAATATATATTCATGTTTTAAATGAATTGATTTTATGTAAACAACGTATACGATAGGGATTATGAGCACTATTTAGAAGTGTCAGGTTTTCTGTTATATATATATATATATATATATATATATATATATATATATATATACACATATATATACATCTATATATATACAAATGGTCTGTATTTTTATATATATATATTTTTTTTTTTACAAAAGCATCACCACATTATCAAGGCCCAGAGGCCACTCAAGGATAAGGGTTAAAGAGTGTACAATAGAAATTGGTCAATATAGTAATCATTAGTAATGAAAATTTGGTAAATTTAATAACTTATATGGAACGGCTCATCAAGAACTTATTTACTTTAGACTTGAACACAACCATATTGTAGTCAGCCGGAAAGCAGGAAAACGGAAGACAATTCCACAGGCGTGTAGTTCTAAGAAATAAGCTTTGTTCATGGAATCTACGTTTAGGTTTAGGCACAGATAAAGAGTGGGGGAAATTATTGATAGTGTTTACAGCTAGACGAGTGTTTCTTGTGAAAGTTTGGCGAGGGGGGACCATAGATTGAAGCTCAGTTGAACACTTTCCATGAAAATAACGATACATCAGAGACAAGCTCGCAACATCTCTTCTGTGAGATAGAGGTTGCAAGGAGGAGAAAAGGACATCTCCTACGAGGCTACGAAGTCTATTTTGAACTCTATCAAGGCAGGACAAGTCCTTTCTAGCAGCTCCTGCCCAGATGTGGCAACAGTATTCCATCCTTGGACGTACCTGGCTCTTATATAGGTAGAGAATAGCATCAGCAGTGAGATATCTACTGGATCGATAGAAAGATCCCACCATTTTTCCAGCGGCCTTGGCAACAGATTTGATGTACGTATTCCATTTAAGATCAGGAGTAATGGTCAAGCCCAGAAGCTTGTCAAAACTTGAGGCCTCCTGAAGACGAGAGCCATTCATTTCAATTGATGACAAATGTGAATTAGAATGTTGATGATGTAAAGAGAGAAGCTTGGTTTTAGATGCATTAAAAGTAACCAGCCACTCCTTTCCCCATTGTACTACGTGCTCAAGATCAGAGGAGAGAGAATTGGAGAGAACTTGGTCGTTTACTGTCTTAGATGTGGTACCATAAATGGTAGTGTCGTCAGCATAAATGTCTACAAATGATGTAAGGATATGATTTGGAAGATCATTAATGTAGATCAGGAAAAGAGTTGGGCCCAGGATGGATCCCTGAGGGACACCGGCATTAATACTGTGAGCTTCTGATTTTTGCCCCTCAACTACTACTCTTATGAACCTATCAGAAAGAAATGATTTAATAATTGAGAAGACTTTTCCAGCTATACCATAGCTAGCGATCTTATGAAGTAAACCTTTATGCCATACCCTATCAAAGGCTTTAGATATGTCAAGAGCAATTGCCCTAGAAAGATTGCCACCGTCGAGAGATTTGCTAATCCTATGCGATATAACTGTAAGGACATCTGCTGTAGATCTAGCAGAACGGAAACCATATTGAGTGTCACTAAGAAGGTTATTTTTGTTGAGATGTTTGATTACTTCTGTATTTAACACAGATTCTAGCAACTTACTCATGACGCACAGGAGACATATTGGCCTGTACTGAGAGGGGGATGAGCGATCACCTGAATTCTTAAATACAGGGCATACTGATGAGATTTTCCAGGGAGATGGGAAACTATTCTCCTTAAGACAACGTTTAAACAGTTTTGTAAGTATGGGCGCTAATTCAGGTTGAAGTTTTTTGAGTACTATAATTGGAATACCATCAGGGCCAGTTGCTTTACTGGAATCAAGGTTTTTGATTAGCTTGGAAACATCACGTACAGATATACGTATATCACATAGCGTGTTTTCTGATACAGGAGGAAATATTGGAGGTTGGCGGTCTTGGTCGCAAAGGGTAGAATTAGCTGCAAAGTTCTTGACAAAGAGTTTGGCTTTGTCTGATGCTGACGAGATTACCTCAGGTCCATTGATAATAGTTGGGATGGAGCACACGCTTCTATTCAGGATTCTGTTGTCTATTTGCCAAAACTGGTGGGAACCAAGCCTCTGCTCAGCTACTTTGGACTTAACAGATTGAGCATACAACACTCTTGCGTTCCTTATTACTTTCTTACAATGGTTGCTGGCAGTCCTGAAAACGGGTTTAGTTTCCATACATCTATTACGTTTGAAGCAGTGGAAAAAGTGATTTCTGTGCGCAATGGCAGCAGCACATTCTGGAGAGAACCATGGCTGGCTGTTAGGTTTTTGCTGAAACTTTTTAGAGGGTATGCAATGGTCAATACCTACAATTAACCATTCAGTTAGGTCTAATACTATAGAGGACACATCCTTTTTAAACATGGAATGCAGAGGTAGATCAGATATAAATGTACGGAAGCTATCCCAGTCAGCCTTAGTGTATCGATATACTGTACGATGAAGAGGTACGTCTGGGGACTTATTACATTTCATTTTTATCTTAATTGATACAACAGAGTGGTCGGAAGATCCAAGAGGCGGCAGAACAGAAACTGAACATAGTTCAGGGCAAGTTGTGAGAAAAAGGTCTAGTAGGCTCGCATACCGGCCGTCATTATCGGGCACACGGGTAGGTTCCTGAACAATCTGAGTGAGGTCATAGGCAATGGAGAAATCATGACAGAACCTCCCCTCATCATCGGTCTTGTTTGAGTAGGTCAACCATTCGACGTTGTGAACATTGAAGTCTCCACATACGTGAATGTTAGCTGAAGGATAAGTAGAAAGGACTTGGTCAATTTTCTCAGATATGCTTTGAAAGATAGTAACTCCGCTGTTGTGGGGGCGATAGAGAGTAAATATAAATGCAGTAGTGTGTTTATATATATATATATATATATATATATCTATATATATAGTAGTGTGTTTTATATATATATATATATATATATATATATATATATATATATATATATATATATATATATATATATAAAGCCCCTCTCTTGGGTTGAGCACTATCTTAAATAATCTCACTCGCCACTTAATTTAGCTGAAAAAATGCGATGCTCGCGGTTTGTCTACAAACACACGTTTGAGCCCTTTACGAGCGGCGGAGGGATGTTTATTTAAATAGACATTCGGACAGATTAATTGTGGCCACCGCTTCCGTAGTCCGGGGGTCGAACTGCCGACTGTCATCACGACGGTTCTAGGTTCGATCCTCGGCTTGGGATAGGTGTTAGTCTAGCGGCACTGATGAGTTGTGAAACAACGAAACAGATATGTATGTCGATGACTAATATATATATATATATATATATATATATATATATATATATATATATATATATAATATAAAACTGAACGTCTGTGTGTGTATGGTCACGCATCGGCTCCTATATGGTTGTCTATTATAGAAAACTGAGAAACATATAATGATAGAAAATTACAGAGACACAGAAATGGGTATGTTTGATCATGCATAATAATGATTCATTAAAATTCTGGGGTCTACTTACGCGCCTGGTCCACCAAGTACGGAAATAAAAAAAATAAAAAAAATGTTTACAAGTGGTTTTTTTTTAATATAATTTATACATGATGATACCTTGATAAGTATGTTTAATTTAAATAGGGATGGTGTAATAGAATTGTGGGGTCTGCGTTTGCGCCTTGCCTCAGTAGAATAGAAATAGGCACACACGTTCATAAAGATTTTTTATATCTATCTGCGTATGTATACTTTGATAATTATGTTTCAGTTTGAAGAAATACGGCAATGAAATTATGGGGTGTTCGTTCGCGTCTAACTTCCATAGAATGGAAATATGTCACAAAGTGTAACAAGGTTTTTTAATATAGATCCACAGAATATTGTTATAAGTGTTTCAGTGTGAACAGATATGGTATAATACATTATGGGGTTTATCTATTTTATTTTTACTTTCATCATATTTTGCTTTGGTTTTGATACCCCCAAATTCGGAGCTATCTCTTTACAACCCTTCCTTTCAAAACGTATACTACTTTCATAGATCAGAGCCCAATTTCTGTAGGGTAGTCTTGAACACATTCAACATCGGATACTTTGCTAGTATATACACACATATATATGCATATATATATATATATATATATATATATATATATATATATATATATATATATTAAAGAAAATACGTAAAAATATGAATATACAGGAAAAATTTTGTTTTGTTTTCAGGGAAAATTAATGTTTTAATTTTTTTTCATGCTGTTCATTGGTGGTGGAAAACATTTTTCGAGATAAGGATATTTCCTTAGAAATATTTTACGTTTGTAGACCCTTGCACCGTCATCGACGGCAAAGAGGGAGTAGATAGGGTAAAGGAAATGTGTAAGTGTGCTCCGATATAGTACCACATTCCATTCGCATATTTTTAGGGTAGCCCTTTTGTGAGTATAGTAGGTGTGTTTAATACGGAATTTTATGTCGACACGCGCAACGCCGGGAATGCATGCTATAATATATATATATATATATATATATATATATATATATATATATATATATATATATATATATGTATGTATGTATATATTTATATATATTGGTATTTATATATATATATATATTTATATATATTGGTATATATATATATATATATATATATATATATACATATATATATATATATATATATATATATATATATATATATATATATATATATATATATATATATATATATGACTGCTTAATTTAGTCACATAAAATAATGTCCGAAGATATTTCCTTCAACAGAATTTACTTAAGCACTGCTTAATAGATAAGTAGATCTAGTTTAGAAGTTCTTAAAATATTTATACCAATTAAGCTACACATAAAAATCCGCGTCTCATTCTCGTGAGAATTCGTCATGCATCACGAGAATGAAACGCGGAATATTCCGTATGGCTTAAATGCAATATATATTTTTCAAACTTACCATATATATATATATATATATATATATATATATATATATATATATATATATATATATATATATATTTAAATATAATGGGCTGAAGTCTCTCGAGAGCTATTTCAGCTATAATCTCATCAATGTAAAGAGTTCTGATAGGGAACTATTGAATTTGCCAAAAATTACAGGGGCACTAACATAAAGTTTATTAATTAAAAAAAAAATGATTAAAATAATGGCACAACGAGGGGGAAAACGGAAGGAAAGATTCACAGTTCCCCGGAGAGAGAGGATTCGTTAGATTTTTATTTTTGCCGGCACAAAGAAGGTGTCCGAACCGCAATAGAGACAGACTCTAAAGTAGTTAAATGCTTTCTTGAGTCCGCTCTATTTAGCACCTCGAACCATTCAATTTTATATATATCGGCACAACACGGATTTTCAACATAATGCTAGCCAATAGCAGAGTCCAAGGCTGCAGAAGGAGGAGGACTACCTGACCCCATCTTCCTTTGTCTGATCTGCGATGGAAGATGCTGGTTTCTACGAGTCAAAAGATGCAAGGATGATCGCCCAACATAACCAGCATCGCACTGGCATTTGGATTGATATACATTATTGCTGTTTTGGATGTAAGGAAAGCTATCCTTGTGAAAAGAGGGAAATGCAAGTCTCGTAGTCTATACCAAACGCAAGGGCACATAATAAAAGCAGTCATAAATACTTCTGCGAATCTGTTTGGAAAGTCTGTTACTCTTTTCCCCAATCCACGGTAATTTTAAATGAACTGGGCATTTCAAAGGCCCAAACTTTTAGGGGATTTAAAATCCGCAACCTTTTTGAAAATACAGTCATCAATAATGTCAACAGGATAACAATTATTGATGAATATTTCCCTGATCTTATCGAGTTTTGCATCCAATCTGTTAGGTGAACAAATAATCAGGGATCTATATACCAAAGTATTAATTAAGCCGACCTTACGTGATTTTGCTACAAAAGACAACCAGTTCACATATAGGTCTGTAAATGTCGGCTTCTTATAAATGAGAAATCTCCCCTTGAATGTTCGACAAGAACATCCAAGAAGGGAACCGAATTGTCCTTCTCACTTTCCATAGCGAACTTAAGAGCTCCAGGCAAAGAATTCAACGTATCAAAAAATATCGACGCTTCACTTTGCGATGGAAAACCAGAAAAAGTGTCGTCAACATATCTGAAATATGATGTGGGTTTTGTTATAGATTTAAACAGAAGGGATTCATTGTACCCGACGAAAATATCCGCTTAAGTTGGGTCCAACGGACTCCCCATTGAAACCCCGTCAACCTGGCAGTACATAATATCACAAAAACTTAACTGCACAGATTTTGTGCACATTTAAATGAGTTCAATAAGAATCTCTTTAGAAAACGTGGATCAGTCAGGCGACCATCGTAAAGCGCGTCGGTACATATACGTATAGTCTCATCCAACGTATTTTGGTAAACAGACTAGAGACATCAAATGAACACTTAAAAGATATATCTGCATTAGAATCCAACTCACATACATAATCAACACACTGAAAAGAATCAGGGATGCAGTGCGTGGTATATAACTCGCGCACAGGTTGCAGAATTTCCACAAGCCACTGAGCCAAAGAATGTTGTGCCGAACCAACCATTAATAAAATAAGTATCAGTGGAACACTTTGCTCGTGGGTGTTGAGGAGACCATACATTCTAGGACGTCATAGACGTCCTTGCAAAAAACTTTCTTTTTAAATAATGCAAGTAGACGTCTTTGCATTTTTGCCTCGTTCTTGCAAGTATTATCCATCAACTCTACAGGACCGAATTTCGAAACATCATTGAGAATAACTGCCATTTCCTCAACGTAGTCCGATTTGTCCAAAATCACCACTCCTGCACCTTTGTCTGGTTTGCATATATACATATTGGCATTGGAGGTTTACGCTTTCGTAGTTTTAAATTGCGTTATGTTCCAGACAAAGTCGCTATAATCAACAGGCGTGTTACTGTATCGGTGAGCTAAGGAAACTTAACTAGATTTCATCCCAGAATTTTTTTTCCGGGGAAATAGGAAAATTATTTCTCCGTTGGAAGAACAAAACTTCAAAGCCAGAAAGGGTTCGCTCTTTATTCATACTAGTTTGGAGGAATACAAAAAAACAACCCTTTAGACAGAACTCTATTTTCAATTTCTGTAAGTTTTGTTTTCGAAAGATTGAAAATATGTTTACTTCAATTAATGGGTTCACAGCCATATCTTCTAGGAACTAGAAGAGCAAGATGTGTATACTTGTCTCTGGAAGCTCGTTGCTTAGCAAATTGATCACCGATGGATAAATACTTGCAAAAGCGGAAAAAAGTAAAAAAAAAGACAGGAAACCCTTAACTACAGACCAGAGGTAATGACGATTACTAATACACACATCTCGCTTCTCCGTCAACTTATTAATATCGTCTCGTATAAACGCTCGCTCCATAGAGAAATTAGGTTTCACACGAGATGCAGCAATGCGTTTACTGATATATATGGGGCCACGCAAACAAAAACTATGGATACGTTAGTAGTCTAAGTCTACTCCTTATTTGAATAATAGTATTACAGGTGGCAATTTGATGTTGACTGTACCTTTTCCGTAGATGTTTAAATAAATGTTTAGAGGTACAGAATTTAAATACAGTTTTAAATATAATGTTCTCTCAAGAGCTCTTTCAATTATCATCCCATCAGGAGAAAATCGATAGTGTAAAAATAATAATACTATGTCGAAAATAAAGAGTTCTAATGGGGAACTATTGAATGTGCCAAAAATTACGGGGCACTAAAATAAAGTTTATTAACGTTTTAAAAAACCGTATTTTATTAAAGATTATATATATATATATATATATATATATATATATATATATATATATATATATATATATATATATATATATATTTATTACATTTTCACCCCAAACAAGGCAAATTGCCACTTTGGTGTAGGGGGCTACTATCAGGGGCAACAACTACTAGGGTACTATGTAGGGATTTGGGCAGCAAGGTGTCGGTTCACGTTACACTTGAACTTCTGCACGTCAGTACTGTTAGGGAAGCAATGACCTGGAATGGAATTCCAGAGTCTAGCGGTTCTGGGGAAGAAACTATTGGAGTAAAAAGGTCTTTTACATCTAGGGATCTCTACAGTGTGGGGGTGGGATTTAGCAGCCTGTCGGGTTTGTCGAGGGTGCTCACGTCGTAGGGGCACAAGTGATTGCAGTTCGTCAGAGCATTCGCCACTAAAATACTTGTAGAAAAGGCAGAGGGATGCAACATTTCGTCGATGGGACAGAGGGTTAAGCTTAGATGCCAGTTCAGGGCCTATCAGGTTTGCGACTCTCTTTTGAACCTTGTCAAGGAGCGATAGACTAGTAGCAGATGCACCAGCCAGATGTGGCAGCAATACTCCATACATGGGCGAATGGTGGCCTTAGAGTGGTACAGGATACTTTCGGGTCTTAGTAGTTTTCTAGCACGGTAGAGAGAGCCCACCTTTCTTGCAGCGGCCCTGGCAATGCCTTCAATGTAATTGTTCCAACTCATGTTTCCTGTGAACGTTAGGCCAAGGAGTTTGAAAGATGGACTCTCAGATAAAGAGTCGTTGGCCATTGCTATGGGTGGTAGAGAGGGTTTCTTGTAATTATTGAATGAAACTAGTTTAGTCTTGGCAGCATTGAACGCGACCAACCACTTTTGTCCCCATTCCACTACAGATTGGAGGTCTTCCTCTAGTGTTTCTGCCATTTCTTTAGAAATGTGTTCATTCGTCTTCCTGTCGTGCCTGCCATAGAGTGTAGTGTCATCAGCATATATACCCATCTCAGAGGCAATGTTGTCGGGGAGGTCATTTATGAATATCAGGAACAATATAGGTCCAAGCATAGAACCCTGGGGCACCCCCGCATTTATATCATATTGTTTAGATGTACGACCGTCGAGGATAACCTGGATTTTTATCTTATCTAAGAAGGATTTAATTATGTTAAGTATTCTCCCAGTGATACCGTATGATCTGATTTTACTGAGGAGACTGAATGGTATATACGTTCAGAGATCACAGTTAGGATGTCTGCTCTGGAACGGGCTTGTCTAAATCCATTGTGTTTGTCAGTCAGTAGTTTAGCATCTGTAAGATGATGGACTAGAGCATGGTTCATTATGGTCTCAAATATTTTATCAAAAAGTGGGAGGAGGCTAATGGGGCGATAATTTGATGGGGCTGTCCTTTCGCCAGAATTCTTGAATACTGATACAACAGTAGCAGTTTTCCAACATCCCGGAAAGCAAGCTTCATTAAGGCATTTGTTGTAGAGTTTTGAGAGCACTGGAGCTACTTCGGCTGAGCACTTTTTTAATAGCACAGCTGGGATAAGATCGGGTCCGCATGCTTTTGAGGTGTCAAGGTTTTTTATGATAGCATGCACCTGAGCAGGGGTGGTTTTCAGATCGTCTAGTGTGGCGTCTGTCCGCACAGGAAAGTCAGGTAAGGGGTGGTTGGAAGGGTCCAGTGTGGAGTTTGAGGCAAACCGACTGGCAAGCATGTTAGCCTTGTCGGTTGCTGAGGAGACAACCTCGTGATTGTTGGTTAGTGGGGGAATTGTTGATTGCCCATTATTTACTACACTGTTGTAGATTTTCCAGAAGACTCGAATTCCTAATTTTTGTGCTTCGATGCGCTTTTTAGTTGTTTCCGTAAATTCTCTCTTAGCTGTCGCTATTTCTTTCTTAACGTTATTTCTAGCTTCTATATACTTCAGTCTGTTTGAACTGGACTTATGTCGGTTAAACCTACGGTATGCATGCTGCTTTTGAGCAATTGCAGTTGACAAGTCGACGTAAACCATTGGGGAGAGTGGGGCTTACTATAAAATTTCCGCATGGAAACAGTCGCTTCGATTGCAGTTTTGAACCAGTCAGTGGTCTCGTTTGCACATTGTTCAGAAGAGAGAGAAAAAATATTTTTCCATGGAGCATCTCTAATTAGTTCCCTGATGGCTTCCCAGTCAGCCTTATTATAATATCTCGTTGTTTTGAGCACTGGCTCTTCAGTTTTGGGTCTAGAGTTTAGGGCGATTTCAACCATTATCACTGCATGATCAGCGTTCCCGAGTGGGCTGTGGGCCTTCGTTATGCAGTCATCGGGAACTGTGGTCTAAAGCAGATCTAGAAGTGATGCGTGTTGTTCTTCCTGGTCAGGGAAACGGGTTGGAAACGTAACAATTTGTGATAGGGAGTGAGATATAGCGAAGCTATGGGTTGTGATGCCCGCTGCATCTGTGAGTAGAGAATCCAAGCCAGTTTTTGTGGTGGACATTAAATTCACCAAACACATGTATTTGAGCGTTAGTGTCGAGGGTCAGTGCCGTGTCTATGCTGTCAGATACTTTGTTTATTATGGAGAAGTCCTGAGTCGAGGGAGAGCGGTAGAGAAAATAATAGTAGCTAATATTGTGTTGCATGTTTAGTCTAAAGCACATAAAGGCTTGATCATCTGTTTCTAGGTTTGTTTCTCTAGTCAAGGGAAGGGTATTACGAATGTAAACTATAAGTCCGTGGATATGTCTGTCAGATTCCTTACGGCAGAGTGGGAGATATCCAGGTATGTTAAAGTGGTTAAGGGGAATGGAGGAGTGTAGGTTTGTCTCACTTAGCGCTATGATATCCGGGGTATTTGTTAAGAGAAATGCTTCAACGTCAGCTAAGTTAGTTCTAAGCCCACGGATATTTGTGAATGAGAGCCTCAAGGGAGGAGGCAAGTTGGATTTGTTTGTCCCTAATCCTGGTTTAAGCTTATTTTTAGGTTGTACTGTCGTCATATTTTTTTAAGAGTTTCGGTAAGGGGGAGCTAAACAAGAGGTTATGCGGAGCTTCAGACATGCATCACAAGTAGACCATCAGCTGACCTTTCCCCAATTAGGATTGTAGCCTCAGGAAAGCCCACCGGGGATGAGTGCATGGTCCCTTTCCATGTGCGTCATGGCACTACAAACAACCCGATATTATTCAACTGTTGATGGAGCAGCCGCTCTAAGCGCTACCAAAGAGTTAGGGGTCCTGTACTTCCAGTCGGGAACAGCAGCCAGGAACTGTCAATCCGGTACCCTCAACCTTTTAGAAGAAGGTCAACCCAATCTAATCGCTCAGGCATATATTATACTCAAGCACTCCCAAATGTTCAGTTTTAGGGGTGGGGCGTGCTGGGAATGGGGAAGAACGGCGTTCATTGCCCTAACCAGGAAACAAGATCTACCGCTGGGTGTTTCTCTCGAATCACTGAGATAGTGTCTCTACGCTTGACTAATAGGCAAAGAAGGAGTATGGAAGCTGGGCGATAGACGGAGCCTATCTACTCCTTAAGCAATTTAGGTTTGCAAACCGGTTAATTTGTTTGAGTCACCAGCTCTAGGAAGGTTGTCATCCAAGACTGAAGAGGCCTCCCTCCCCTTTGGTTTAGTTTCAGAGTTTTCCTTCTCCTAGACGGATGATCTGGGAAGACCTACTTGTCCGTCAGCCCTGAGAGGGTTTTCTCCGGGCCTAGGTTCTAATCCAGGTATTTCTGCGACCCCGCGTGGTTAGTGTTACTGGGTTAGTTTATGGGGGATTATATCTCTACTGATTAGTTACACTCCTCAACGTGATTTAGGGACATGCTATTTACTTGTTTATGGATAAAGGGGGTGGGTGAAGTTCATGCAGTGTAAGCGTCTATGATTGTAAGAGGGCTTGTTAGGGAGGAGATTATGTGATTTTAGTCTTACCCCTTTTTTATTATTTTATTTATGTTAGCTTAGGTCTAGGATAATGTTACAGTATGAGTAGGTATTAAGAATTGAGCTACTAGTTGTGCTCAAGCTATTTTAGATGATAGGAGGGTTAAGATGTAAGTGCAATATAGCATGGATAAGACAGCAAGTTTTGAGTCATGCGTAATTAGGTGAATAGATATATGGGCATGTTTTCAGTAGATGCGAATAGAGTTGAAGTTGTAGGTATTTTCTAGTAAGAGTCATGGGGCATTTTGCATAACAAGGAGTGTTGTTTCAATAACGTATTAATCGTTGCAAAACTCGAGGAGACAGTTGTGTAGTGCAGATCGCTTTGTTTCTGAGTACTTTGGCTGTTAAGTACCTGCCTCTGTGTGCATAGGCTGTTAAATCCCTTACTGGATAGGAATGAGCTGTAATGCATGCCTTAGAGGTAGAAATGTATAGATGGTTAGTGATGGCTATTAAAACAGTTTGCATGTGAGGGATTAGTGGCTGGAAGTTAGCGATTCCACTACAGATGCGGGGCAATGTGGGAGTTTAGTGGCGGATAGGTTGGAAGGAGTAGATTTTTTTTTTTACACAGTGATCACCACTTATCAAGGCCCAGAAGCCACTCAGGGATAAGGATTATTGCAAGTACATCACGTTAGTGAGAAGATTTTATGAAGTGTTTAATTAGGGGGGGCGGTTCATTAGGAATTTGTTAACATTAGACTTGAAGACATCCAAGTTGTAGTCCGGAGGGAAGCAGGCAGACGGAACAGAGTTCCACAGGCGTGCAATTCTAAGAAAGAAGCTTTGCTCATGAAATCCGCGTTTTGATTTAGGCACAGATATAGAGTGGGGGAAATTTTTCACAGTGGATTCAGCTAGACGGGTGTTTTTCGTGAAAGTTTGGCGAGGGGGGACCAGGGATTGGAGTTCAGACGAGCACCTGCCATGAAAATAATGATAAAACAAGGATAGGCTCGCAACGTCTCTTCTGTGGGAGAGGGGTTGCAGGGTAGAGAAAAGGGCATCCCCTACTAAACCACGAAGTTTGTTAGCGTTGTTAGCGTTGTTAGCGTTCAAGAGAAGAGGGGTTATTTATTTACAGATAGATTTCCATTACGACTTTTGAGTTACAGGTAAGGTTTAGTTTGAAAGGGGGAACTTTTTTTTGCATGCTATTTTTTCTTTTATATATATATATATATATATATATATATATATATATATATATATATATATATATATATAATCTTTAATAAAATATGTAGAAGGCAATACAATGAAGAGGTAACAGAAAGACAAAAACAGAACCATGAAATGTATGGCATTATGAATATATGCACATATATTTGTAATTTGTATTAATAAAACTTTTTCACCTGATTCAGTTTGTGTCTTTTCGTTACCTCTGCATTGCACTACTTCTACATATTTAATTTAGTTACATTCTATACCATCCTTTCAGCAAACTACATTCACCTCTTATATATAAATATATATATATATATATATATATATATATATATATAAATATATATATATATATATATATATATATATATATATATATATATAGTAAAGTTATTGACAATTTAAAATTTAAATTAGAATTAAAAATTAAAAATCTGTTTCATAAGAAGGAACAACAACAAAGTCAATGATTCGTACGATCGTTTCGGAAACAATGTTTTATTCTGATAGACATTAAGTCACGGACAATAATTTTGAAATATAGTTATTTTTTAAACACATCTTTTCATCAGCAACAGTATTGAGTGGGTGCTTTTATATGTAAAGTACACCATACATAAACCTAGCAATTTTTAAGTAAGGCATATATATATTTTAATTGTTCGCCTTTTGAAAACCGTAATTATCGTCAAAGCATTGATTTGGCTGTTGATTGTAGCTTATAATGTACGAAAAAATTTAACAAACTTAAATACACTCTGATCTTTAGACTACTGTTCTAACCACCTTTAAATTATATATATATATATATATATATATATATATATATATATATATATATATATATATATATATATACATCTGAGACATTGTATTAAACAGATAAATATTATCTTTGAATAGAGGTTATCGAAATAATATAACTTTTAACATATACATGTATATATCTACACATGCACACACAAACACAGACACACATATATGTGTATGTGTGTGTGCTCTTTTCTTAGATACATATTAAATTGTTATTAAGCATATTAAATAAGATATATTTACACACACCTGCGTGCGCACACACACAAACACACACATATACCTGTATATATATATATGTATATATATATATATATATATATATATATATATATATATATATATATATATATATATATATATATATATATATAGTAAAATCATTGATAAGGCTTCAAACAGCATTTTGGTAAAATACACCTTCATTTTCAACACTTTATGTTCATTAATAATGCGCACCTGTTTTTTATTGTTAGATATGGAAAACAACTTTTTGCATTAAATTATTTGTTGACGTGTTATTATTGAAATGTGTTGTTTCGTCGTTATTTCTACGTCAGAATCTTCTCATCTTTCTAAAATATCTTTCAAGACAAAATATTTTACAACTATAAATGTATTATATTTAATTTTTTTTTATTTGTAATTGCTGTTCCCGATCTTGTTTCTAATTTATTATATATACAAGCAACATTCCCGTGCAGATAATATCTAATTAAATTGATTTTTCTGATATTAGAGTTTTCCAATCTGCATATTTGATACATCTGATGTGTTAATTAACGCGATAGTACTCATAATATGAGTTATTATAGTATTTATAACAAAGTGTTTTTGTAAATAATAATCTTGCGATGACAGCTGTACTAATAATTAGGGCTATGACAACAGAATATTCTTTCATGGTTTTGACTCTTGAGTGTGTATCCGTTGGCCTCTTATGTTATTTTATATAAATTATATAGTTTCTGATTGATTAACTGTTTCTTACTGTATGGTCGAGTCAAACTATGAAACAAATAAGATGCTTTGTCGGAATTTGCTTACCAAGGAGTAGGGGGATGAGAAAAGACGGTTTAAGTTTTGCAACGAAATGTCAACGTTGCTTGTAAGCAGTCTTTCCTTGTAAAAGTAAGAAATGATGGTCGAAGTGTACTTTGTCTAAAAGACAACAACTACTACAACAACAGTAGAGCGGCCCCCCCTTTTTATCTACTCCAACTCTCAGTTAACGAGATTCACGCGTGACTGGAACGTCTATTTAACTTGTAAGGAAAAGGCACTCACTCTTTGATTAACGGACCACCGATCGCGTTAGTCACAGCTACCAGCTCTCCTTTCTTACCCTCCTACCCTCGGCAAGTCAACCAACTCAAACTTCTCACACATTTCCTACAAAGAAAAACACCTGTAAGAGAATAAAACAGTTTGTTTAGACTCCTGATAAACTTGGTCTACCAGTTACAACTCCTTGAAGATTTCAAGTCGGACAGAACCATTGTTCATCTTCTGGTGGTGCTTCAGCTGAAGTGAAACTAGTCATTGCATCTATCGCAGGCTATCATGAGTCTGGTATCCTCATGTCTGTTACAGCTATGGCAGATCCAAATTATAGTACTCTCTCTCCGTTGAAGCTTCTGGTGTATATCCTGTGAACGCGATGGTTCCATGCCAATCGGGTCAAGTTCTACAAGATGTTGAGAGATTTCCAGAGGAAAGAGATGATTGATAGAGTTTGTGTCTATAGCTACATTCCCTTTCCTTAGCTTCACCATGTGCACCAATTCATCACTTTCTTGGATTAGCTGTAGAACTTCACCAAGGCACCAAAAAGGCCTTTTCTTCAGAGGGCATTTTATGAGCACTATATCTCCTGGTTTTACTTTATCTTAAAATGAACAATCAGCCAAGCTCATTGCTCTTTCTCTGAGACTCAACAAATAGTCCTTATTCCAAACTTTCCTAAATTTAGTCAGACTTTCCTCCTGGGAACGCAGGGTTTGAATTACGTCACTTCGACTAATAGGATAGATCGTTTCCAGGTCCTGGTTTCCCAACCGCATTATTATTTCCTGACCAACATTCGCATTTATGAGACAGTTAGAGGTTAAGACATTCGACAGTTAGAGGTTAAGACATTCAGATCAGCATTCTCAGCGCTTCTATATGTCAGGGGGCGGCTATTTACTGCCCTTTGCACATCAGACAAAATTGTTAGTAGACCAAAATAGTCTACTTTACCGCTTCCTATTGTTTTATATAAGCAAGGTTTTATGGTCTTGATAGAGCTCTCCCAACTACCACCGTACAAGTTGAAAACGGTAGAATTGTGCAATGTTTTAAGTCATATGGGCTAAATCGTTCCTTGAATTCGTCCGCTATCATGCCCCGGTTAATGATTCTGGCAGCAGCAATAAATGTGCGAGCATTATCCGAATAAAGGTATGTAGGGATTCCATTCACGTTTGTGAACCTAATGAATGCTTGAATAAATGATTTCACAGTAATATCCGGAACCAGCTCCAAATGTACATCCCTAATACTCATACGTGTAAATAGAAGAATGTACATTTTATAGTCTTTTCTTGTCCTTTAACATAGATATGGCTGGTTAAATCCACAACGGTATATAGATCGGACCTGACAAAATTCACCCGAGGGGCTGGTAAGTTGGTCGAATTTTGTATTGAAAAAGAAACGACATTATAGCGTTTACATTTCACACAAGTACTAACCACATTTTTACAGCCTGTTTGGCTTGTGGTATCCAATAACCTGCCAATCGTATTCCATTCAATGCTGTAATCAAGCCTAAGTGTTGGCTTCTTTGGTGGTATTCTTGAATAATCAATCTTGTTAGATAATGCTCTTTTCCTAATAAAATAGGATTTGGGACCTCATATGAGTGATATTCTGATTTTCCTACTTCCCATCGATCGTATAATGCCATTGTGGTCCAAAAAGAAATTCAAATTCTTCACCAGTTTAGGCATGCTATTTCCTCCAGGGTCTAACAAAAAGTCCAACTCCCTTAAAAAGGATTTTTTTTGCATTGTCTTGATCAGGAAGGCATTTGCTTGTAACAGGATCGATCTCCCTCTTTTTTAACTTGTTGATGAACTTGAATATCAGTGAAGTTACACTGATCAACTTACTTAAACTGTAGAATTTTTCCAATTTGACTTCTTATGTAGCCACTTCATTCTCTGTTGTATAATTTACTGAAGCGCCAATCCGCTCCATTTGAACTGTAGAAAGCCAACCCAACTCACGATGGCACCAAGAGGATTCTTCATGCCTTATCCATTTCGGTCCCTCAAACCAAAGAGAAAACTTTTCCTTTAATGTCTTGATAGTTAAACCTCTGGTGATGTAATCGGCTGGGTTATCATATGTTGAAGTGTACTGAAAGTTTATCTTTATGTTAAAATCAGATTTAACTTTCTCAGACATTTGAGCTATGCCCTGCAATCTATTCCGTACAAATACAATTGTCGTTTGGGCGAAGTCAGCTAAAATCCAGGACAGAACTACCTGAGCATCTGTGATTACATATACATCTTTTATAGGAATGCCTTTTAGGGGCTCTTTTATAAAAGGGAAGCATTTCATTGCTAAAAATACTGCTGGAAGTTCCAACGTTGGGAGTGATCTCCCCTGCAAAGGAGCCATCTTTGCTTTGGCAAATACCAAGGATTTTCGCTTTGGCAAATAGCATCCTGTACAGCATATACCACAAACCCATATGCGGCTTTAGACGCATCACAAAAAAAGAATAACCTTGTATTCTTTCCTTCATCTATAACCCTCCTGGGGAAAGATAAAGAGTCTAACGCTGATAAATCTTTTGCCAACGTTCTCCAAACTGAACTCATACCTTGAGGAACCATATCATACCAATTCAGTTTTTGTTACCATATTTCTCTCGACAATAAATGACGTCGCACTGTCACAGGTAGATACAGAGACAAAGGGTCAAATACCTTTGAGGTATCCGATAATATTTTCCTCTTAGTTGATGCCTCCAAGTCGCATGATGGTTAGGGTTAGGGTTAGGGTTAGGGTTAGGGTGACTCTTACATAATCTTGGACAGCACCTTTTACCAACCAGAGTCGAATCTTAAGAAATGCTTTTTCTGATGTTAGCCAACAAGACATTTCTTCACTTCTTCATTTTATGTGGAACCACGGTGTGGGTTTTCGCAAATAACACTTGTGATATTATTATTGCTCCAGCTGACTTGTCACAACTATACGAGGCCCTTAGCTCCCACATATCCGCCTGGGTCTTTATCATAATTTTTTTAATCCTTCCTAGTTATTGGGATTATCTAACTAGAAATCTAATATTTACTTAATTATTTCACCTCTTATCTCCTCCTCGTCCAAATATTGGTCTAATAGCTTAAGGACCATAGTCTAACTATCTAAGAGAGGGAGAGATGATTTATAAGTTGGAGGCCCCTACCTTCCAAGGAGCACCTAAAAATATAGTCTTTCTGTGTTTGATGTTATGGACCTGGCACAATATTCAAACTTTCTCAAGAAGCCCTTGAAGCTCCTCTTGTTGGTGTCGAAGTCCTTCCCATCAAAGCGTGGCCCCTTCAACTTGATTTTAAATGGCTCCACAGAAAAGAAAGAATGTGCTGTTGGTTTGAAGGGTGGCCATCTCTCATTTTCTGGAGTAACCGGGTTGCAATGACTAGAGGTTGAGTCAACATCTTCTTCCATTGAGGAAACTGCTGGGTGTTCACTCTGGTCAGTTTTCCGCAGAGAACTTAAACGCTGTCTCGCTCCATATTTAAAGCGGAACGAAGCTAGACTTAAGTTTGTCAATGCTTCCGCTTCTCCCCTTGCAGCCAAGTGTTCCACCATGCCAAAGGAGACGCCCTCAAGCTCTTCCAACCAGTCCTTTATTTCTCGCTTAAATAGAGAAAGCACTTCTTCAGAACACTTCTCTTCCTTTTCTAACCCTTCCAAGGCAGTTAGTATTTTTATTTGAAGAAGTTCTTGTTTCAGCTTCAGACCCTCCATTGAGACTGAATCATCCATATTATAAGTTTCGTTGAGCACTATAATAATCCAACTCCAAAGAGGAGAAATCAATTTCGTTTCACTGTATGTATTTTAAAACGGAAAAGAATCAGTTACACCCTGTTTCATTAGATGACGGCCATTACTGTTTTATAAAACCACGTGCGTTAGTTATGTACACAAAAACATGACAGTCATTTAAATAGAAATAAAGTCCTTACTCATTATTTTCGTTGCAATGTGTCGGGATTGGCTTACCGACGAGTAGGGGGGGAAAGACGGTTTAAGTATTGCAAAGAAATGTCGAATTTGCTGACAAGCAGTCTTTCCTTGTAAAAGAAACAAATGGGTAACGATGGTCGAAGTGTAATTTGTCTAAAAGACAACAACAACTACTATCAAAACAGTAGAGCGGTCACCCTTTTTATCTACTCCCACTCTCAGTTCACGAGATTCACGCGTGACTGAAATGTATATTTAACTTCTAATAAATAGGCACTCAGGTTCTTTGATTAACGGACCACCGGCTGTGTTGGGCACAACTACCAGCGCTCTTTTCTTCCCCACCGACCTACCCTCGGCAAGTCAACAAATTAAACATTCTCACCGTTTCCATAGTCCTGTCTAAAATATTTTGTTCGACAGAAGTCTGTCTCATGAGCTCTCCGACGAATTTTATTGCCAGTTTAGTTAGCACAATATGTCGATTATAAATGCGAGGACGCGGTGATATTTTGGTAAAGGGCGTGCAGATTATTGCTATGCAAAATGGTATCATGAAGAAAGTCTAGGTGCCTCTCGTAGAAAACATTACATCATATGTTGATATAATGAACATATCCTTAAGTAGGATCATGAAAACATTTACGTCGGTAATAAGGTATTATGCTTGTAAAATCTGCCTTATTTCTCCATCGCACATAAATATTTGCACCTTTACAAAAAATATTAATATCGAAAACATGTAGGTCAACAAGTTCAGCAAAAAAACATCATGAAGTATTTTATATCAAACGAAAAAAGAATTTAAACATCGTTATGAATTAATATATAAACAGAAACATTTCTATGTTTTAACATTACAACTATGTATGTCTACCCTACACAGAATATTATTGAAACTAGTAAATAAACCACTTTAATTCAAATGTTTTCGCACACAGATCTAAGATGTGCATAATGCAATTCAAGAAGAGTCTATCGAATGATGTACTAATTAAATGTTCCTTTTACCTATCCCAGCCTGGTTGGCGGCGATCGATAAATATGATTTTTAATGTCCATATTTCTAAAAATTTTAAGAAAAAAGAGAAACATTTCAAATTAATTCCTAATTTATATGATTGCAGGACGTGGGCCAATCCCATATTCTTAAGTAGAGAAATATAATAAGAAGGAATGATTTCATCTGAACATGAAAGGTGCTAAAATAAACAAGTCAAACCATTTCTGTTTGCATATATATATATATATATACATATATATATATATATATATATATATATATATATATATATAAGCAACTTGGTTCATGTAAAACTTTTATCAAACTATATAACACCCATTTAGAAGTTAATATCTTTTACGTATTCATCTATGCGTGTATATGGTTAGGAAACCGTCGACTCTTTCGGTTATATCTTAAATAAAATTTCACTTATATATATATATATATATATATATATATATATATATATATATATATATGTATATATATATATGCGATGTTTATGTGTGCATAGGAATGTAAAATATAAAAAAGTATAAAAAAGGAAACACACAAAAATTTTTTTAGAAAATAGCATTGTTGCTGATTTGTTAAGGAGATTCGAAAGCGAAGAACAACCAGTGCTATCTGTAAATTTTCTGTGTTGTGTTTCTGGAATTGTTTATATAAGATGGGAATATTTGCGTTGTGATAATCTATGTAGTTAAACGTGAGGGCGTATGCAGGTAAATATATAAGTATAAGCATTTAATATTTTTAAATTGATTTTATATTCCTACACGTTCTATTTCCCTGAGAGAGAGAACCGCCCTATATGTAAAAGTCTGACGCGTTTGTTTTTGTAATAAGTCGTGTAATTCGGAATAATCTATTTGTCAGCTCTTATCCAGTGAGAATTCTCGGAATTTAAGAAGGTATAAATTATAATTTTCGAATGGGAAATGGAAAGTTAATTATATGTCTAGGAATTTATGATTTAGCTACGAAGAGCGACAGGATAATATATTATTGTAATTGTGTGACTATTTGGCTGTGAATATAGTGTACTATCGTTGTTAATTGTGGCACGCAGATCCAAGCATCAAAACATTCTAATAATAATAATAATAATAATAATAATAATAATTATTATTATTATTATTATTATTATTATTATTACTATTATTATTATTATTTTAAGTGATTCGATCGACAGTTAAACACTGGATCTATTATTATAATTACAAAAATAAACATTGGGAAAAGTTGTTTACAGAAGAAATACTATAATCGCTAAAAAATGTCAAAGTAGTAAGGAAAGACAAATAAGATTTTTGATTTACATGAATAAATAACTAGATTGAGGCTACATCACGTGTTCGTCTTAGGCACGTAATGAGATGCACATTTGGGGATATTATAGTCAGTCGTTTGCAAGCCATCAGAAGAAACCAACGACTCAAAGGGGTAGTTGGTCTCTACATGACGCAGGGAGCGGCGTTTTATCACTCAGCCAAGATGTAATGAAATTGAAATCTTTGAAGATTTCGGCCGAAATCATGAAAATAAATGTTCGTAAATAATTCAGTTATGTGTTGTGTTATTTACATCTTTAAAAAGAACTGTTTGTCTACAGCAGTTTCGATATGTCAAGGACAGTAGTGTCTCTATTAGAACTGTTCCATAAATGTAACACTATACATACAAGACGATCAACTGAATGATACGGCGTATATTCATACACGCATTTATACGTAAATGAATATATAGATAATATATAAACACCAGTATTCAACATGTACGTCGTTATAGAACATATAAAATATGCACAAACACCGTAGCATACGCCTTTTTGGTGATTCTGCGAGAATAAAACAAACGAACCATTCCTACGAAACACAACAAATGGTCTTTTGAAAGAAAAAAAAACAGAACGTGAAAAACTGCTAGACAAGATACAAACATAAACACAATAATCAAGAAAAAAAGAGAACAGAAACATACCCGCACAACATGAAAAACATGAAGAAATTCGGTCCCTAAGACACATGCAAATTATATTTAAAAAAGCGTCGATATGCCGCCGCAATAGCATAAAACAACAATATTAGAATAAAAAATAAACACACGGAAAACGTAAAAAAAGCATAAAAACGTAAAAAAGCAAGTTCACAAAAAGTACTTCAGTGTATTTACTGATAACAACGGCATTCGATTAATAATTTTCATTGTTGCAAAATCGTGTGAGATTTGCTTATATAAACTTGTACAACGAGTCAGACAAACGGGAATCCAGAAAAAAAAAAAAACCCTACTGCATACTCTTATTAGGATTTTTTTTTGCATTCACGCAAAATCATATTTATATGGTTTTAAATGATCCTACGAGGGTCGTGCAATAAGTAATGGCCCTGAGCCACTTCCAGACGTCTGATCTAGCTGAAATGTTGCATGTGCAATGATTTATATTTTCACGGGTTATGTGGCAAATTACAGCTCTTAATTAATTGTGGTTTCTCTTTTACAGGTGTTTGAACTTAGTCAGGTGTGAGATGGAGCCTGTTGAATGTCGAGCAGTGATCCGTTTTTTTCTGTATATGAAAGTTCGCACACCACAGAAGACTTTCTATGAAATGAAAGAAACTTATGCTGATAATACCCCATCATATGAACTTGTAAAACGCTGGCATCGTGAATTCAAACATGGCCGGAAGTCTGTGGAAGAAGCTCCCAGACCTGGTCACCCCTTCTGCCATTGATGAGGCATCTGCCCGTCAAGTTGAGGCTGCCATTTTAAAAGATCCATGCATTACTATTCGCCAAATAGCCGAAGATGTAAATATTAGTACAGAGTTTGTGGGAATTATCATTCATGACCATTTGCATATGCATAAACTGTCTGCCAGATAGATTCCAGGTTGCTCACACCATTCCAGAAGCGAGAACGCGTCGAGAGCTCGAGGATGAATTGGGAGATGTGCCAAGAAGATGAGACAAAGTTTTTCAAAATATTTATTACACAGGATGACACCTGGGTCAATCACTATGATTCAGAGACCAACGCCCAGTCAATGCAGTGGAAGCACTTGGACTCACCAACCCCATAGAAACATTACTAATTGCACCCCCTCGATTGTCTGTACGAATGCACTTTTATTGAAAATAATATATTTATAATTGAACTTTTCCGCTTTTCAGGTGTTTTTCTTTCATTTTTGAAAAAAAACGACACTAAAAAATTTACTGTTTAATATGGAGTTTATATAGTCTCGAAAGTACTTTTTTCTGTGTGTTTCATTTTGTAACAGGTATTTGTTGCTGTTGCTGTTGTTGTTGTTTACAGATTTTTAAAAAGTTATAACAGAAACCAGTTTTGTCGACACCATAGTTAAATGTGTTATGCATGAGG
The DNA here is from genome assembly GCF_053919585.1 of Euprymna scolopes. Lineage (NCBI taxonomy): Eukaryota > Metazoa > Mollusca > Cephalopoda > Sepiida > Sepiolidae > Euprymna > Euprymna scolopes. Next base: position 121,945,239 of record NC_136492.1, read on the forward strand.
AAATTTAATTGACGCTATGTATTTTTAAAGAATATGTTTTAGGATGTGTGAAAAAAATATTGATAAAATTGTTTTTAAGTGGAGGTATAATGTTTTGTAATTGTTGCCCGGAATACTAGCTATAATTAAGTAGATATAAATTAAAATGAAAAAATAAACAACTCACAAAAAAAAAAGTGAAACGATGATTAAGGCGAATGGTTGATTTAGAACAAGTTAAAATTTTAGGGAGGGGACAAGAGAAAATTACGTAAACGAGTATTTTGCGAGGTTTCGAGTGGGACAAGCCAAAAAGAGAGAATTTTTCTTTTTTTCTTTTTTTTTTTTGGATATCTATAATATTTTTCGCAGGAAACGTAATTTGCCAGGAGATAGTACTTGATGTGAACTTGGTATAAGTATACAGATCAAAAATTGCGATATTTTATAATTTTAAAACACGTTGCACGTAACGGCTTCGAATAGATGATGTTACGGAACAATAAATTTAAAAAGAAGTCGTTGGAGAAAATACGAGAAATCTTTAGGATAGTAAAAGGCCAGTACCAAGGGCAAATTAATTAGAGTGATAAGAGCGGAAAAGTAAAATATGCCGTATATTCGCAGGAAGAAAAATACATAACCTCATATTGTCTTGGAAACAAATATATGTGGGATATCCTTCTTTTGGGATTTTTGGCGCTCGGATGGGAAAATGGAAACATTACTGAAATCATGGTCATAGTAAAGATTCAGTGCTCAATTAGGAATTTTGGCGCATCGGATGGTGCTTATTAAGTTAAGGGTGATGTTTCTAATGTTTTGTTGTGTTCTAAGTATCCAAGCAAGGAAATCCGAGTTATCAGTATGACGGTCATGGTATATTCTAATAATTTGAAGCCAACCACAAAGTTCTAAGTAAATGAGCTTTGATTAATGTCCCAAAACAAATAAGATAGTTTGAAATAAGACTATGGTCTAATTAGTAGAACAACTATGCGAATCACATGTGGATGAAGAATCGTTCAATAAGCTAAGATCTTAAATGCGACCTTGGTTTACGGCATAATGATGTCTGGATGGAGCAGCTGATATGAATCATACGAGATACTACTCTACACCAAAAATGAATATGCCAGGGAGTTCAGGTAGATATTCTTATCTAAAAGTAATTTATGCGTTAGTTGGAAAAGGGCTGACTAAATAAGTGTTATTATGATGCTGGATCTTTCTTAGTCAATATAAAGATGAAATGTACTGGGATTTAGTAATGTGTACATCGTTTGAAAAATAGGAAGGGAAGCAGTGTTCCATGAGAAGGAGAAGCTCTTCTCATTGTACGTCAGAAGGATTGCTAGATAAGTGAATATAATATTAGGAAAAGACTAAAATCGAACCCTGTAGGCAAGTTGATAATTGAAATCCTAGGAATGCAATGTATTAGGAATAGCTAAATATTGCACCTGTCGAAAAAAAACAATTGTCTATTCTTTTAGAATAAGTGGGAATTAAATATGTCAGTAAAAAAATGGCCAATGCGAGTTAAAAATATTGTTTTAAAATAGGTTAGATATTAAACAATTAAAATTGGGTTGGGTAGACGTGTAAAATCCACGTGACAGTTAGTCACGTAGAGAACACCACCTCTGTCGTCATAAACAAAATAAATTTTCTCAATATATTTAATAAGGGGTCGTAGTTAGTTTGGAGGTAAATTGATTAATTCGAGACTGGTAGACTCTTAGAGGCGAAAGGTAGAAAAGTAGTGTATGTTGTCATAAAAATTTGATATCCTAACTTCTCCAATCGAATAGAAAAGAATAAAGAAATCACCATTAATATTCTGTAACTGTTTCTCTCGTATGGTCTTTACAACCGAAAAGGTAAATATATTTTGTATATTCACCTAAAAAGGAACTCTTGTATAACCCCCTTACAAGTAATCTGCCTCCTTCATCAACAATAATATATAAAATGTCATTATAATTCTATATGTGTTATACGAACTGTTATATCTGAAGTTTCCTCAGCACTGCCATCATCGTCGTTATCCGTGTTATCATCCCCGTTGTACATATTCCGCTATACATGTCTGCCATATGAGCCCGTCATCTCTTTACATATGTACCCGCTACACAACAGTATATTGTGTATATGTATTCCCAGTCTTGACTGAGGGCAGTAGGAGACGTTATATTTATAAGGAAAATATGAATTACTTCCTCTATATATTGTTTGATTGTGATGATGTGGCTCTGGATGTGATGTAAGATTTTATTATATCGACTAAAAATATCTAAAACGCGGGTCTAAAATTACCTGAGATAGTGGCTAATAATCCAGACATAATACATTTGGTCAAGCGGGGGATTTCGGCAAGCAAAATATTATGTAAGAGATAATATATAGAATAACATAAAAAATTGCAACATGAAGTCATTAATTTTCCCTCGCCGCGTCCGTGTTTAATTTATTCTGGAAATATCTCTGAATAATATCAAGTATTTTTAAAATGTATTTTATCTGGTACTGCTAAAACGTAAGTTGTTTTCTTTATTTCAATCTGTTTGCTTTTTCAGTAAACGTTAAACTACCTTTTTCTATAAATCTATATTGTACTCTGATATGTATTAAAATAAAGTGAATATTGTTACATTATATAAGTATATAATTGGACTAGTAAGTACTGAATAAGAATTAGTGCATGAATGAAATAAAATTAAATATGAATCAACAAAACGGGCCGCATAGAACTACTTATAACTATAACACAATTCAAGGATTACAAGGTTATAATTTTGAATAAAAATCAAATTTTTTAAACGACTTTCGAATAAGGTGAGCTATTCAAAATTATCCGGAGGTATCTTTTTGGGTGTATAAGTAGCATCCGCTTCTTGTTAATTAATTAACTTATTAATTTCATTATTTTAACATTTTTGCTCAGGATGTATTTATTCTGACGTATATTAACACTTCTCGATTAGTATGCAGCCAGAAGCATCACATTATTTAAATTTGTCATTTGTTTTCTAAGAAAGATGTGACAAAATTAAACGCAGCCATTTTTTTAATTCCAGCGAAATGAAATGAATGCATTCCTTTCATTTCAACACTCAGTTGCAGATATTGGTCCTGTGAGAATATCCACAGAATTTGTCTAATGTACGTCTGTTGAGGTAAATATGACCTATTGAATAAAGAGAAGTAGATATATTTCGATAAATTGTCTTCTAGATAAAGAATATCTCATTTAAAATGTGATTGGTACTGTTTCTATAACAATTTCAAAATACAATAAACTCCAACGGTCCGATATTAATTTCATACATTGTAAACTTTATCAGTGGAAATCAGATATAAATGTTTTAATCACTTGATATACACCCTAAAAGTTCACTGTATCGAAAGAATTGTTCCAATTTAAGAATATTTTTTCTTATCTTAGATCTGAATTGAATACTCAACACGCACACTCACACACCCACACACACCAACACACACACACACGCACACACGCACACACACACACATATATATATATATATATATATATATATATATATGTATATATACTAGCAGTTCGGACCGTCTTTGCTGGAGCCCTATATACATCTCCTAACTTTATATATATATATATATATATATATGTGTGTGTGTGTGTGTGTGTGTGTGCGCGCGTGCGTGTGTATGAGTGTTTGTGTGTATATATGTGTGTGTGTGTGTTAAAAATATGACGCGTATTCAATTTACCTACATTTTAAATTTCTAGAGTTTAGATCCAAAATTGGCGAAGGAGTTTGGTAGAGTTGGCAAAGGTCTACTCTTGCAATTTTGACGTCTTGCCAGTCAAATCTTCGCCGAAGAACGGATTGAAAAGTTTGAATAACTTCTATGTAAAATTTCAAATGTTCAAACCTAAAATTGCCTGATTACTTTGTTAGAGATCGCAATAGTTCAAGTATTTGAACTTTTACCCTTTGGGAGACAGACTTTTTTGTCAAAAACCGATAAAAGCCTTGCCCTATGTTTCAATATACTTTACGTTTAATTTCCAATATTTACGCCTACAATTGGCTTAGTAATTTGATATAGACCGCAGAAGTCATTTTTTTTTAATTTGACCCTAATTCTTACCCTTTAACATTTATTGCTTTGCTTTCAAATCCAATTTAAAAAAATTCAAATGTTTAGACACACAATTGGCGAAGGAGTTTGGTAGGGTTTTTACAAGGTCAAATCGTTGAACGTTGACGATTTAAACCAAATTTCAATTATTATATATTTCATGTATATATGTTTATTTTTGTATATGTGTATAATTATGTAAACGTGTTTCTTTTTGTCCATACACTTATTTGTAGCGACAAAAAATAACAATATACGATTTTATCAACACATTTTTCATAACGTACCATAGTTAAAAAAATTTTTAAAAACATAATTACAATTAAATATAATGAAGAAACATAATCGGTGATTTTACCGGCATATTCAAACCGCTAAGTTTATGTAATCGTTTGCGAAGTCTGAATAATGTTATTCTCAAGCGAAACAGTTTAAGGTTGTTTTAGTTGGGCGAACTTTCAGATGATTATTATGTAAAACAATGACACTAATTTGCTTACATTGAAATACGAATAATGTCTAGTAATGTCTCTTCTAGATATGAGGTAAAAATAAAACGGGCAAATATACTACACATAATGTAAAATCGTTGTTAACTTACTGACCAAAAATATCAGGCTTGTTTACATAGATTGTTAGAATTGGGGAACTCTGATCGATAAGAAGAATAATAGATCACACTAGGACATCAGCAATCAGAAATGAAGAAAATCTGATGGAATCATCTGGAAAGCAAATAACGATTGCCTACGCTGATAAACAAGTTATAAGTTTTTCTGCTGGCTTACAATATATAAAGCTTACACCAAGTCATATCGGCATTTATAAAATAGATGAATGACAAAATTAATAGAACTTAAGAAGAATTGGTAACGGGAATCAATAACTAAAATAAATTAATGGAAAATCGTATAGATAACACGATGATCAATGTATCTATTTACTTGCCGATTAACGTTATACATATATATATATATCTATAAATATATATATATACATATATATGTACGTATGATTCTATTCATAACCATGTATATAAATATGCATGTTTATATATATATATATACATGATTATATATATGTAGTTATATAAATATACATATATATATATATATATATACCTACTTCATTTACTCACATAAAATTAAAATACGAAAGTATAGATTTACGCGTAAACTTTAAGTATTTACTTCAAAATGTTCAATTCGTAGCTAGAGCTAGTTAGTAATTTATAAAATATATATGGCGACAAAGCTACACTGAACATTTAGCGTTTCATCCACTCTAGGATTCGTCAGGCTTATGCGCACGAGCCTGACGAATCCTAGAGTTGATGAACCGCTGAATGTTCAGTGTAGCTTGGTCGCCATATTTATAAATTACTATGTATATATATATATATATATATATATATATATATATATATATATATATATATATATCCTTCGATATCCGAAGCAATTTCCAATATTGCCCTCGGATTTACCAAGGCATACACTAATATATACTCAGAAGAAATCCACATTATTAATAGCTGTAGAAAATAAGTTCTAGTAAATAACAACCAATGGATAAAATTCTGTTGATTTGGCGACGGTTCCTCTGGATTGTGCAGCGGAATAAGATATTGTGGTATTATTTCTTCTATGTACCCTCACAAGCATATTTGATACAATAGATATCGGCCTATATAAAAATGATAGAATTGCTATAATAAAAGACTCCAACAATGGTAAGGGGAATAACACTTTAGAAAATAATACACAAAGAAATTTAAAAAAATAATTAGACCTAAAACTAGACTTAACATTAAAAAAAAACCTTCCTGGGCGCTACGTTAAATTAAGATAAAAAACATATGAACCCACCATCAATTATAAATCAGGTTCCTAACTCGATCGTAAGTAGACTCAGCACTAAATCAAGCGATGTAAATGTATTTAACCGGTCAATCACTATTTACGAAAGAACCCTAAAAAACTAGTGGATACGAAAATATTGATATCAAATATAAGCAACAACATATCAATAACTATTATAAAATTAAAAACAGAAGAAAAAGAAATATAATCTGGTATACGGCGCCATACAATCAAATGTTAAAACAAAACTTGGCAAGAAAGGTCTAGATCTCATCGAAAAGCACTTCCCTGTAACACTTCCCTTACAAAATATTTTCAATAAAAATAGCCTACATATTATCATTATCGCTGCCAAAATGTAGACATGATAATTAAATCACATAGTAAAACATATTAAATTAAATTAATGAAAACAACACCAAAATACACAATAAAACAGTGGATATCATGACCAAAATGATACTAACAAAAAGCGCACATATTTAACTAGTAGAAATAATAATAATAATAATAATAATAATATTATGTTTATTATTATTATTATTATTATTATTATTATTATTATTATTATTATTATTATTATTATTATTATTATTATTATAAAACCAATTCCGGATGACGACAAACACAGTAGAAATCAAAATAGTAATAACGAACAAGATCAATGCATCTGCAGATCCCGCACACTTTGCCTACTACAAAACATAATCTCTAACAAAAACTATAGTTTACCAGACCACAATATTTGTGAAAAACAGGATTAATAAGAAATATTACGTAGGTGTCACTTTCTTAGATTTCAAAACCGATACTATGAACGTAAAAGAATACATAAAAAAAACACCGAGTTAAAACAACTCTAGCAGACAAACACTGTGAATTAAAAGAAAGCGGACATTCGCCGGTAGTCGAATGGGAAATAGAAAGACAAGCACGCAGATGTCGGGACCTCGATGATTCATGTGGAGTATGGCTTCATGAAAAATTTTCATGTCTATACTTTAAAAAAAAACAAGATGTATTCAAATGTAGGGGAGAAATAGCGAACACCAATGTTCACAGGATAAAAGTCACTCTAGGATAACGATACAAAACATTTTTTTAAATTATCAATGAGAATTGAAGATAAATAAATAAAATAAGCATACTTTTACATAAATTATAATATATATATATATATATATATATATATGTATATATCAGATAATATTAAAAAAAACGCACACATTAAATTACACCTATGTTTTAAATATATCAGAACATTATATAGCTACGCTCTTCGCTGAAATAGCAAACACAAAGGAAAGCCTGATCCAAAGGTCTACTGGGCCTTTGTACTATAAGTGTCTGCTCATTAACTGATTATTAAGGATGCTGGTAGAACGAGAATGTTCATTCGTTGTATAAAACTCAATAGAACGTGCGTATATAAAAACACGAGGCAACAACAACAACTCGCCTTAGCGTGAAGTATCCTAGCGTGGATTAAACACAGAAATATTCTGTGTAGCTTAATTGCCATATATTTTTATAACTTAATATATATATATATATATATATATATATATATATGTATGTGTGTATGGGTGTGCATATATATATATTCATTGATTTATATATAAATATCTGTATATATTTAACTAATATATATTTAAGTTATATAGAAGCCATACTAAATTATAACTACAAAGTAATAAAGGCGATATTTGTAGCTGCAATGTTAATATGCTCTTGTTATACCCTATTTAAGCTAGGTATATTTTTCTTACGGGCTAAACATGCGAGTATATACAGTAGGATATTATAAGCCAAAATTTATATTACGAAATTTGTATATTTGACATTAAAAAAATGACCGACTATATTATTTACGAAGGTATGGTTTCCTCAAAACCGCCTGTTAGGAATCGGAAATCTGGCAAAACAATTGTCGGACCCTGCAATACAGCTTATATAAAACTTATCAAATGTAGTCGAACGCATGAAAATAATATATTTAGACGATCTCCGAAACGGTGATGTTAGTGCACAGAGAATCATGGTGAAATATATAAGCAAAACCTTAAAACATTAAAATTCTCCCTCTGGACACTGTTACATGAAAGGCATGATAAGTCCGATAGTAAGGAAATACCTTGAGCCACGCATTACATTTTCTTAACGATTGTTCAGGTTTAATTATGGTTTATTTCTTATGAGACAAATCGGAAACTATCCTTGCCATTAAAACATATTTAACTGACATCGCCTCATATGGCTCGGTAAAATGAATATGTTCGCAAAATAACACTGGATTTACTAGTAAAGTCTTTGAACCTCTATTAATTAGCCATCATATTCAATCATCACCTTATTTCTCATTTTAAAATGGACTCGCTTTAAAAATATAGAATACACATTTTGAAATAGCATGCTGCCTCTTATCGAATAGAAATTAGTCCAAATTTATGGGCGTACGCTTTAATGACGGAAGGATATATCAGAAATAGTGTTATATAGTTATTATTATTAGTATTAGACTATACCACTTGTGCGCGTATGTTACGTGAGTTCTTATTAGTAATGATATGAGTCTTAGTGAGAGTTCTTGTCTTATTACATATGATGTTGTATCTTAGAGAGAGATGTGTATGTAATGACATTTTATAACACAGGCATATAATAACAATACAATTTACCTTTTTGTAGAAATCACAAACACAAAGATGAGCTTTATCACAAACACGTGATGAATTTATTTTCTTACGACCGGTCGAGATTTCCTCATTAAGAACTCAAAGTTTCACATCTTAGTTTCTGAAGTGACGTCTCGCTTCAGACGTCCGCCTGTCTCTGAGTTTTCTCACTGACCGTCTCCCCAGACTGTCTCTCCTGACTGTCTCTATGACTGTCTCCACGACCAACTAACTCCCACCTCCTATATTGAGAAATCCATGCATCCCGGCCACGTGAGCAAAATTCACGTGTTTCAACATGCGCGACTTTGCACGTTTTCGACATTGATTTCCCAATAACCTATTTTCCTTGTGTTGTTTCCACAAAGGAATTTAACCTACATATCTAATTTATTTAACTCATATTTTATTATCCACATTCTTTTAACAATTGAATAGTTTATTTATTATTTATTTCATCCGAATTAACAATTTACTGAACATTCCATTTAAACCTATTGTTCTTTAAAACTTATGTCCAGGGTTCGATTTCTGCTTTCTCTTATTTTCATTTTAACTAATCTCTCTATTTTTATACTTACATGAACAGGGGACATCCCTTATCATGTAACAATAGATCGTTAAATAAAAGATTAGGCAAAACCGCGTAAAAGTTGCTTTGGGGTGTAAATCCGAAATTGAACCGAATGCATATATTTGCTTGATATGCACTCATAGAAAATACCCGTAAACTTAATATTAACAAAAAAAAAGATTTTTACGTATGGTTTAAAGCTGCCCGTCATACAAGTATTATTTTCATGAAAAGAGATTTACTGGAAATGTCACATATACATAGCATAGCATTTGCATTAGCTGGCTTCTTAAAAGTCTTCAATTATAAAACAAAAGTCAAATATATTAGGATACACCAATATGAAGACCTTAAGTAAAATATTAGTAATAGAAAAAGGGGATCCCCAGTGTGCTTACAATATTAGATTAAAAACAATACAGCTATAAAATACATGTCTCACCTGTGGAAAGGTCCTGGATATTAGTTTAAACTATACCCAATGTTTAGGCCCCACTTGCGGGCTTTATGGAGTGTGGAGCCACCTCTTAATTGGCATTCCTCGCTAGTCAACTCTGACCGGAAGAAGTAATACCTGTTAGTGTCCCAACTATAGGATAAATAGAAATCTACTTAAAAAAATATATTCTATTAAAAACTTTTTTCCTTCAAAATCACTGGATTCGGTATTAAATAACCTAAAAAGTGTTGATATGCAGTAAAAAAAAAACGACCATCACCTGCGGAAAAAAAAACACTTCCCAAATAAAAAAAATTAGAAAAATACGGGTTTTCTTATACTAATATATCAAAAAAAAATGTTTATGTATAAAAGGATATATATATATATATATATATATATATATATATATATATATGTATATATACATATATATATATATATATATATATATAAATTCCCATAATATACAGATATTATTGGTTATATATCAACACACCTATTTCAGTGAAATTTTTGTTCAAGGAGATAACCTGATCAGACCTAAAAGGGACGGTACGAGGGGCGTGCAATAAGTAATGCCCCTGACCCAGTTATCATAGCAGTAGGACAATAACACATGCCACAGTTATTAGTCATTCTCTACATAGGAACCACGAGAATTATGCAATTCTTTCATCGTTTGATGCAGCTCTGAAGACCATTTTTGTAGGACCCCCCAGGTCGGTCCTCGACCCAGGACGTGACTTCAGAAATCAAGGCATCATCATCTAGAAAACGCTTTCCTTTCAAAAACAACTTCATGGCTGGGAAGATATGAAATCAGAGGGTGCAAGGTCATGAGAGTAAGCAGGATGGGTCGGATTTCATAACTCCACGCCCGTGCTTCTGATCTGGCGACATGCGAGTTGTGGACCGGAGCGTTTTCCTGCAGGAGGAGGGTATCTTTACTGATTTTGTCCCGGCTCTTGATTTTGATAGCTTTCCTTAATTTCCTCAAAAGTTAAGCATAATATACTCCTATAATTGTTGTACACTTTGCCAGGAAATCCGTCCGCGACTTCGTCCTGGTCCCAGAAGGATGTGAGCACGACCTTGCAAGCGGAGGGCTGCATCCCTGCCTTCTTCGGAGGTGGTGAGCCCTAGTACTTCCACTGCATTGACTGGGCTTTGATCTCGTGATTATAATGATGGATCAAATAATCAGTGTTCTTGGCACATCTCCAAGTTTATCCTCGATCAGTCGTCACGTTCTCGCTACTGGAATGGTGTGAGCAATATGTGAATCAATCTGGCAGACACACATATGCAAATGGTCATGAATGATCATCTCCACAGATCCTGTACTAATCTTGACATCTTGGGCTATTTGGCGAATCGTAATGCATCGATGTTCCAAAATGGCCGCCTTAACTGGACGGACAGATGCCTCACCAATGGCAGAAGGAGGCGAGCAGATCTGGGATTTGTTGCCACAGACTTCCGGTCATGTTTGAATTCACAATGCCGCGTTTTACAAGGTCATATGATGGGGCATTATCATCATAAGTTTCTTTCATTTCATCACATGTTTCGTGTGGTGTGCGTCCTTTCAAATACAAAAACCGGATCACTGCTTGACATTCAACAGGCTCCTTCTCACACCTGGCTCAGTTCAAACACCTTTAAAACAGAAACACCAATTAGTTCAGAGCTGCAACTGGCCACATCAAAATATAAATCATTGCACCTGTAACATTTTAGCTAGATCAGAAAACTGGAAGTGGGTCAGGGGCATTATTATAGCACGCCCTCCTATTAAAAAACGTCAGTTACATTTCTTTTTATACAATACAATCGGGTGTGGTTTATTAAATTGAAATCCTGGTGCGTAATCGCTCAGTTTGAATGCAAAATTTAAGAAATAAAAACTCACACATTTTAAGAAAACGTTTTTTTAAAAGAAATTTAAATGAGAATATCTGAAATTTTAATTTATAATTTTTAAATGAGAACATGTGAAAACATGAAAGAAATAATAAACTCATTTTTATTTACTTTTTTATTGTTGTTATTTTCGAATTTTCACAAAAAATAGCTGTATCGAGAAGTTATTCGAATATAGTTTTCTTTTTTTTTCTTCATAATTTTATTATTAAGAGACCGAGCTTACCGAAGAGAAACATGTCTTGCATGCATGCTGTTTGAAATCCGTGTGTGTAATCGTTCGGTTTAAGCGCAAGATTTAATAAATTTGTTATTGTTAATAATGTTTCACTCTTTTTAAAAATAGTTTATCTGTTTAAAAGAAAATCCATATATGAATTGAAAGTAAGGCTATGGAATTATATTTTGAGAGAACTATCACAAGGCATCAAGTCAACTGGAAATTTACAATCACACTTTTCGCGCATTTTTTCGGCAACGTTATCAATGACGGAGATTTGCTCTATCCACATGTTCGCTCTCTATGGAGAGGTTTGTTATGTCTGTAAGCCTTCTGTGGCTCAATTTTTTTTATCGAAGATAGTTTTTTATGAGCTTCAGTTTCGAGAAAGAGCGCTCAAAGCTGGCAACGCTAATAGCTTGGTAAGGGAAATGCGCAGCAAGATCACAATATTAGGGACAGAAGTCTCTAATATTATTCTCTGTATGAAGTTCAAATGTTCAAGAGATTCATTGATTTTATTTTTGCTGAAGCTTTCACGAACACCGCAATCGCATTCTTTCAACAAAGAATTTATCTTTATCAATATCTTCCTCAACTTCACCAAGCAGGCAATCTTAATTCAAATCAAGCAGATTTGACAACGTAAGAAAACGTATTTACTTGCAAGATTGTAAACTTGTTGAAATCCGAAAGATATTTCTTCAGTAAATCTTTCTATGGTAGCTAGAATTTCTTGTATCAACTCAGTATGAAACCCTAGCGCTGCATAAGTCAGTCATTTACCATCCATTCCTTTCTTTTTAGGGGCGCGATGTTCCATGCTTATTCCCATTTTGAATCGTCAATTGCAGTGTCGACACTCTTTTCTCTATCTTGAAGAAGGCAATCTCTAAACGCCGTATGGCTGAGAGAACTTTGCTTTAGATCCACCTCCTTTTCCTGAAAATACTTATGGCTATTCTTGCTTTCTGGAAGAATAATTCTACAGAGGCTCAGAAATAAAATAAACGGAAACGACAATACTGAGTTGAGAATTAATGATTCATCTGATCTTGTGGTTGCATTTTCTCCTTTTTCTTGGAGCTGTTCTACGACAATGACAACTTCCAATAATATATTTATCACAACATTTGCAGCATTTTCTCGACTAGTCAATCTAGTTTCCACAGTCCACTTGAATCTTATACCGGTCAAGGGAATCAAGTCGCGCCAGAAATGTGTAGTTGAAGAAAGGAACGAGAATAACCGGTCCAGTATGCAAAAAATGTAACAGAGTGAACCGCTACAGAAGCGACATGTACACAAGCAAGCTTTAATGAACATGTCACAAATAGAGCGTTTGGGATGATTTCGGAGATTCGTTTCTGCACACCCGATCGGTGGCCTGATTGTAAAATTAAGCTTATTTAGATATAGAAGCAATAACATCGAGACTACTAGCAAATTCTTGAAACCTTTCTGTGGTTTGTCTCCACTGAACGACATGGTCATTTTGCCAACATTAAAATGGAAGTGTATTTCTAAAAATATATTCATATATACCCTGTTTTATAGATAGTAAAAAGAATTACTTTTTTTATAACGTTTAATATGGTTTATCTAAACTTCTCTCTATACATAAAAGGCAAAATGTGTGTGTGAGTATGTGTGTTTATATGTGTGCCAAAAACTTTCGACACGGATTTCCACGAGTTCGGTATCATTTTGAAGATCCACATCTTGGACGACATATATCGCAAAATTGGGCAAATACATTCATTCCTTCATCCTTAACAGCTCTGTTTATTACAAGGAGGGGTGAAAAAATGGTATCTTCATGACAAGATTGCTTTACGCATACGTCATTACACGCAAAAGACCTTGTACAGTGAATTCGTTTTAAATCTTATAAATATCGACCTACTTTCATCCACGCGTCTGTAACGCGATGGGTTAAGTGACAGCGTCGTTATCTAAACATTTCAGATATACTTTTTTTCTCGATTTTTAAACATTTAATATTGGATCTAGTTTATTTATACCATTTTTTTTTTCGCTTTTCGCTGTGTTTTTTTTTTTCTTTTTTGGATTTTTGTTTATCCGATTGTTTTACAGAAGTTTTTTGTCCGTTCGGTGTTTTATTTGTTTTGTTTTTTCCGATGTTTTAAAAAAAGTTCAAACAGGGTTATTAATTCGCTTATTCTTTGCCCCCCCCTACACACCTCCAAATACCCAGGCAACGCCGTCATTTTTGGGGTAGGGGATTTGTTTTCCCGATTTTTTTAAAAAAAAGTTTTAAGTTCGTTTGCTGTTTTTTTTGTGTTTTTCCGATTTTTTAAGAAGTTCTTTAGACCTCCACTACAGACACCTCCAAACACCCGGGCAACGCCGGGTACCTCCAAACAGGGTATTAATTCGCTTATTCCCCCCCCCTACATATACACCTCAAAACACCCAGGTAACGCCGTACTTTTCTTGTGGGCGGGTGAGAGGGTTTTTTTTTGTTTGGGGTTTTCCGATTTTTTAGGAAGTTCTCCCTCCTCCCTACACACACACGCATACACACGCACACACACAAACACCTGGGCAACGCCGGGTACACCCCGCTAGAACGTAGAATAATAGTAGTATATTCAGTCGTTCGGTTACGTTATTCTTCTAAACAAAGTCTTATTTTTAGGCGATTACGCGTTAACACCTTAAACAACTTAGCTGAAAAGATTAATAAACAAAACAATTATTTAAGAATTTAGGGTGGAGATTTGCTTCAATATTAATTGGACATAACATAATTTGTAATTATTGATATATTCGAGCATTTTAGAACACTAACCAGTACTTATTATTTTCCTGGTGGAAATAAAATCTGTACACTTTTTAAGGGGGGGGTCTAAGGGACTACGCATAGTTTTACAACTTTGCCAATCAGAGTTCAGGTTAGTGAACATTTCTACAACGTTAGAGCAGCCTGGAAATGAGGATTATTTATCATTTAAGGTTAAATTAATATGCGAAAGTTTAAATTAAAAAAATAATTGTTTTTTTTTTAATAGTCTATATGCAATGGCATTTAACGAAATGAATGTCGAATAAAACAAAGGAAAATATCATTTTAGCCACGTATAAAATTCTCACAAAAAAGGTTTCTATTCTAATTATGTGTATCTTGTTTTTTATTTCCTTTTTTTTCGCATCAAAACAAATCAAAATCAAAACTGCATATCTATGACATTGTCAGTAGTAATAAGAGGGAAAAATATTTATAGTTAGGATAAACACATGGCCATTCGTTTGTAAAGAGAACGTATAGAAAAGTTAAGAATGCATTCACATCCGTTCGTAAGCTAAGAATTGTTTTCTATACTAACTATGTTATTTAGAAACTCGTGTTTAAAATGGAGAGGGGAGTTTGTTAACTATTCTGTTTTATACCGTTTTATTTTACATAACAATCGTTCATTTTTTTCAATTGTTTATGAAACATTCAAATAGTATTTTGCCAACTTGTGACAAATGTGAATCGATTTTATTTTGAAAGTGAAATATATCATTAGTTGTTTCATTATTTTCAATCAATTAAAAGAAAATCCGTCGAGAAAACTATTTAGCCCCCCCCCCGTATATTTAATATATGCCCCTCTATCAGACAAACACTAAGTGCATTTTTTGTTTGCGAAAATATATGTCGACATCAGAAAGTTTTAGAGTAATTCGCAAAAAGGAGACACAAACAAATCACTATATAAATATTTAGAAATTTACAAAGAATCGGAATCTGGAATCGTATCGGGAGTTTAACACAGAATCGATAATTGAATCGGAATCGGGGGAAAAATTAGGAATCGTCACATCACTATTAGGTACATATATATATGTATATATATATATATATATATATATATATACGCATATATACATACATGTATACGCATATATATATATATAAATATATGTGTATATATATATATATATATATATATATATATATATATATATATATATATACATGTATGCATTTATACATATATACAGCACGTGGATCGGACAAAACAATTTAACAATTTAATTAAAATTTGGAATAATACACATCGGAGAAATCATTTTGGCAAGGTATGGATATTAAGCATACGGAACAAATGTCACTTGATGATAGAGTTTAAGACTATTCTTATAGACGATATAGTTATTAAATATGATTCAATTACCTCTCACTTAAATGTACATATTTTTTACATATTTACACTTGTTTGCAAGCAAGTAAGTCGATTATTATTAAGTTAGGTATGCGTTCTAAAGAGATTATCTTCTATTATCTTTTACAATTATTATATTAATACAAAAATCAACAATTAAAATCCTATAACAAGAATTAATTCATCATAACAAATTTCGGTATAATTATAAATACATCAGTGATTATAATATTTTGCTAATATTTTGAAAAACTCAATTACTTCGTGTTTGTTCGAAACCTGGTAAAAATTCGGCGGTCTTTACACCATCAGCTTAAATAGTGTTTAGGTGTACCGCGTAGGTCTCATTGAAAATGATATCCCCTGATATAACGACCATAACATTTTTTTACAGTCGATTTTTATTACGTGCTTGCTTAATGTTTCTACAATTTCAAAATTAAATAATCCTCTGTTGCTAATTTTCCGTTGTAGCATTTCATTGTCAGTGATGTTGTGAAATTATTTTTCCTGACAAAAATGTTTTGTTTAATTTTTCAAAGTTTTCTGAACATGTAAATCAAGTGCTTTGAAAGGTTAACTTTTTTTAATTTTGCTTTATAATTAAATAAATTTACATCGTATTTTGATGTTATTTCATTTAAGATTTAATGATAATTTAAAAACAATAAATATTTATCATTAGTGCCATTAATGAAAAATTAAATTAAAAATTTACAATGATCTTTTTGGGAAACGAAAATTAGGGACCCAATTTACCGATTCTGCGACGTCGAAATGCTCCAATTTTGTACTTTTTCAATATAAAATTTCAATTTTTTGTTATATTTATTACTTCCATGTTCTATTTTTATCTTAAAATAACTGGCCCTTTTTATGTGTTTAATACGGACGCATTTTCCCAATTCTAATACTTCCAAATGTTCCGATATTTTACACACTTTAAGGTGAAAATTGAAAATATTTGTTAAGATTTATTTATTTTTATTTATTTTTTCTTTGAGATGAGCTGCTCGTAAAATAGGAGCAGATTTTACTGATAACGATACATCCAAAAGTACCAATTTTTCTACAATCTTTTCAGTATTAAATTTCAATTTTTTGTAAGCGTTTAGCATTTTTTTTACTTTCCAGTTTTACTTTCTAAAAATACCGCCCTTGACCTGTGCTGCTCGTAAAATAGGGACACTTAAAATACTATTTTTTTTGTACACAGGCATCACCACATTATCAAGTCCAAGAGACCACTCAATAATAAGGGTTAAAGAGTGTACAGTAGAAATTGGAAAATATAGAAATCATTATTAATGAAAATTCGGTAAATTTGTTAACTTATATGGAACGGCTCATCCAGAATTATATACGTTAGACTTGAAGATAACCATATTGTACAGAAAGCAGGAAAACGGAAGATAATTCTACAGGCGTGCAATTCTAAGAAAGGAGCTTTGTTCATGGAATCTACGTTTAGGTTAAGGCACATTTAAAGAGTGGGGGAAATATTGACAGTGTTTTCAGCTAGACGAGTGTTGCTTGTAAAAGTTTCGCGAGGGGGGACCATAGACTGAAGCTCAGTCGAAGACTTTCCATGCAAATAACGATACATCAAAGACAAGCTCGCAACATCTCTTCTGTGAGATAGAGGTAGAAGGGAATAGAAAAGGACATCTCCTACGAGGATACGAAGTCTATCTTGAACTCTATCAAGGCAGGGCAAGTTATTTCTAACAGCTCCTGCCCAGATGTGGCAACAGTATTTCATCCTTGGACGTACCCGGCTCTCATATAGATAGAGAATTGGATAAGCCTAGAGATATCTACTGAATCGATATTAAGATCCCACCATTTTTCCAGCGGCCCTGGCAAGAGATTTGATGTACGTGTTCCATTTAAGATCAGGAGGAATTTTCAAGCCCAGAAGATTGCCAAATCTTGAGACCTCCAGAATGTTGATGATGTAAAGAGAGAAGCTTGGTTTTAAATGCATTAAAAGTAACCAACCACTCCTTTCCCCATTGTACCACGTGCTCAAGATCAGAGGAGAGGGAATCAGAGAGAATTTGGTCGTTTACAGTCTTAGATGTGCTACCATAAATCTTAGTGTCGTCAGCATAAATGCCTACAAATGATGTAAGGATGTGATTTTGAAGATCATTAATGAAGATCAGGAAAAGAGTTGGGCCCAGGATGGAACCTGAGGGACACCAGCATTAATATTGTGAGCTTCTGATTTTTGCCCTCCAATTACTACTCTTATGAACCTTTCAGAAATAAATGATTTAATAATTGAGAAGACATTTCCAGCTATACCATAGCTACAGATCTCGTGACGTAAACCTTTATGCCATACCCTATCAAATATCTTAGGTATGTCAAGAGCAATTGCCCTAGAAAGGTTGTTATGAAAGTGCAAATCTTTTCTTTCCTTTTATTTATTGATATTTATTTCTTCTATTTTTTATCCCCACAAAATGCCGCCCCTGGTACAAGGTGCGTGCAATAAGTGATGCCCCTAGCCCACTTACATAGCAGTAGAGCAACTAAACTTGGCACAGTTATTAGCCTTTCTATACATAGGAACCACCAGTTATGCATTTCTCCCATCGTTTGATGCAGCTCTGGAGACCGTGTTTGAAGAACACCCAAGGTTGGTCCTCCAACCACGACATTTCTTCCGAAATCAAGACTGGATCATCTGGGAAACGCTTCTCTTTACAAAATTACTTCATGGCTGGGAAGAGACGAAAGTCAGAGGGCGCAAAGTAAGGAGAGTAGGGAGTATGGTGGACGATTTCATAATCACACGCCCGTGCCTTTGATCTGGCGACATTCGAGCTGTGGACTGGAGCGTTGTGCTGCAGGAGGAAGGTATCTTTGCTGATCTTGCCTCGCCTCTTTATTTTGATAGCTTCCCTTAATTTCCTCAAAAGTTAAGCACAATAGGCTCCTGTAACTGTGGTATATTTTGCCAGGAAACCTGTCATCACTACTCCGTCCTGGTTCCAGAAGATTGTGAGCATGACATGGCCAGCGGTGGGCTGCACCTTTGCCTTCTTTATAGGTGGGGAGTCCTAGTACTTCCACTGCATTGACTGCGCTTTGGATTCTGGATCATAGTGATTGAATCCAGGATTAATTCGGTGTAATCAGCCTTTGGAAAAATTTGACTCATCTTCTTGGCACATCTCCAAATTCATCCTCGAGCACTCGACGCGTTCTCGCTTCTGGAATGGCGTGGGCAATCTTCGAATCTATCTAGCAGACACATTATGCATATGCAAATGGTCATGAATGATAGTTTCCACAGACCCTGTACTAATCTTAATATCCTGGGCTATTTGGCGAATATTAAAACGCCAATCTTCCAAAATAGCAGCATCAACTTGACAGACAGATTCCTCATCAATTGCAGAAGTGGCCGATCAGGTCTGGGAGCTGTTTCCACATACTTCCGGTCATGTTTGAATTCACAATGCCAGCGTTCTCCAAGATCATATGATGGCCATTATCAGCATAAGTGTCTTTCTTTTCATCACATGCCTCCTGTGGTGTACGTCCTTTCAAATACGACAACCAGATCGCTGCTCAACATTCAACAGGCTCTATTTCACCCCCCCAACTAGGTTCACACACCTGTAAAAGAGAAATCACAATTAGTTCAGAGCTGTAATTTGCTACCTAATGCGTAGAGATACAAATCATTATACATGCAAAATTTCACGTAGATCAGACCATTGGAAGTGGGTAAGAACATTATTTATTGCACGCCACCTGTATCTTCCGCTGGTAAAATAGGGGCACATTCCTCCGATAGCAATACCTACAAACGTTACGATTTTTAAGAAATCTTTTCGGAATAAAATTTACGACATTTTGCTAGCTTTTATGGATATTTATTTTGTTTTTCTATTTTCTTTTTTTTCTTTCCATAAGGTCCGCCCCCGGACATGGACCGCTCGTAAAATAGGAATACATTTTTCTGATTCCGATACCGTCTAACGTTCCGATTTTTAGAACCTTTTCGGCATAAAATTTCAAATATTTTTAGCTTTTATCTATGTGTTCTAATTTTTATTTTATACCCTAAAATGCCGAACCGTGGCATATGCCGATCGTTAAATAGGCGCATATTTTTCCGATTTCAATACCTCCCAAAATTCCAGATTTTTACAATTGTTTCTGTAAAAATATTATTCATTTTATTAACTTTTATGTATTTTTCTATTTTTACTCTTTCGGAATGTTACCTCTTTACTGTGCCGCTCATAAAATAAGGACACATTTGTCTGATTTTGATATCTCTAAAAGTCCCGATGTTTTCCAACCTTTTCACCATAAAATTTCAGATGTTTTGGTAGTTTTATTTAATTCATTTTAAACTATCTCCAAATGCACTCCTCTGTCACGTGTCGCCTGGGACAGACCGCAATTGCTATGTCACTTCCTCGGATAGTCGAATCGAATTCGGTATGAAAAAAAATTACACTTGCATTAATAAGAACATAAAAACTGGAACCAATGTATGGGTCTTGCATACAAAAGGTAGAAGGTTGAACGAAGTAAAGGTTGTGGAAACAAGTTGAGAGTACTATAAATCTGTGAGGATTGCTATCACTCAGATAGCAAAGGACATCACGGCTTATTTGGCAGGAGAAATCTTTGGTGATAAACGCTGTGAAAACTAATAGAAAGGACACAACTAATAATAATAATAATAATAATAATAATAATAATAATAATAATAATAATAATAATAATAATACAATTATTACTAAAAAAATATAAAGGGCAACTCTTAAATGTGGAGACCAACGCACTGGATATACAAACACAAACTGTACACACAGAAATAACTGCTGAGTTAAACTGCAAAGGAACATCACATAGAAGTATATAAACATTTACATATTAATTATTTATTTGTTTAATCAAATTTATTCTTTATTTTATTTATTTGATTTTTATGTTAATATCTTTTTAAAATTATTTTTATTATTATTATTATTATTATTATTATTATTATTATTATTATTAACTTAAAATGCACCAAACATTAATATTGTAACCCTTTTTACTCTCTCATCATAAAGCTCATATTTTGAAGCGCGGGGAACGAAAGCGATAACATCCACTATAAACAACCAAACACTACAAATGCGAATGAAGATACAGAAAGCTTGAACAATAAAAAACCTTCTACAAAATTACTTGATACAACATTAATGCTAGTTCTTTTATTACGAGATTCAGCATTAAAGAAAAAGAAGGGAGTTTGTATGTCGTAAAACAAAATATCCAAAGAAAACTATATAAACATTAACATATAAATTATTTACTGCTTAAGAAGTATGGCGTGGCTTGCTTGAAGAATTGTTAAATAATAAAAGTTATTATGAAAAACAAATCCTCTCACTAGACTGGAAAGCATAGGAAGAGGATTTTATCCACTGGTGATGGGTTATTATTATGATTATTGGAATGCGTACCATTCACAGTAAAAAAAAATAGGAAGGTTAATGAATAAATATAAAACAAAAATTAAACACATATTGAATGATTTATCAATTATTTTTTATTTATCTGCTCGTAACGACTGCACATCCCTGCATTGTACGCCTTCAAGAAACACATTTTATCCACTGCATTATTAAAGTTATTCTTTATGTTATTTTATTGATTTGTTTATTAGTGTCTTATTTAAATTATCAGCATTAAAAACGTAGTTTTCAGGTCATAACATAACCATATTCCTTTTTACTTTACTTCCTAAGAATGCAGAGTTAGACAAAAGCGCAGTCTTTTATGTGGAGAAATATACTAATCAAATAGCAAATTTAATATTAATATAGATTGTTTTTAAAAATCGGAAGATTTAGAGATACACACATCATAATAGAAATCATAATAGATTTCACATTAAACACTGCCTATATTAAAAATCCAAATCATCATATATTTCAGTGTGAAATTTTAATAATCACTGGTGTGCTAAAATATGAAGTAAGAACAAAATAACCTAAATATTAAATCAACAAGTAAATAGAGAGAGAATAAAAACGATAACAAAAAGATACATTGATAAATAAGAAAATTAATGTAAATGTCTACATTGCCAACGATGATACTAATTAAGAAACACTACGCCTAAAATCTTCCTGATTTACTATATATTAGTTAATATCTTAACTGGCTCCCATGACACCGCCCTTACTTAATACATTAAGTAGCACATTAAATATGTGCAATTTTAAAAGAATTTTAATAAACCAATATATAATAAAAAAAAATATATTAGCATACTTTTTTGGCGCACACATCCTTATGCAGGCAACTAATAAGATTAACATAAACGATGTTTCCATTACGGATTTACACCGTTATTGGTGCCTATAAGAATTTACATAACCGATATCTCGTTCGCTAAAGACAAAAAGAGCAAATAATTAATTAAAAAATATTAAATTACACAGATAATTAAATAAATAAATAAACAATTTCTAAAGTAATATAAATATAAACTCCCATGCATAAAACCATTTTTGGCTTTACAGTTTTTCCGTTCCCACAACCATTTCCGCATTACGATATTTAAATGTTATCCCTCTTATAGGGATATATTTTGGTTTCGTTTTTTTTTAAAGATATATCACCTCGAAAGGCAAAGACTTCCACCACTCCAGTTTAATCAAACAGTAAGCTCATACTTAGTGATTTGTATTGTGATTATATCATTTAAAAAAATTGCAATACTATTTCTTGTTAGAATTTTTACAAATTGTATATATATATATATATATATATATATATATATATATATATATATATATATATATATACAGTAGCGTCCAAAAGTTAGGGGCTAGTAAAACCTTAGCAAGTTTAACCATATATTTGAAACAAATACACACGCACAACAAAAAATTACTTCTCAATTATATAGATAACATGTATATATTCAATGGGTCATGATTTCGTTAGCCTACACTAAGTATGTTTTGAATAACTACCATTTTAAATAAAATTGTTCAAAATTTGTGTGTCAAAAAATTAAGGGCTAACACGATTGCGGCTTTTGTCCTTGCTGTGAATGGCTGAAATTACCAACTAACTAGTATTTGGTAAACAAACCCTTGCTATTTATGACTTATTGACACCTCTTGGCACAGGAATGCACCAACTTCTTGCAAAACGCTGGCGTTATCGCACTCCATTCAGCATGCAAGCACTGCCAGAGTTCTTCTTGATTTTTTGGGCACTGAAATTGAGCACGTTCACCAACTATTTTCCAGATATTCTCAATAGGATTAAGATCTGGACTCTGAGGGGGCCAACGCATCGTTTCAACTTCTTCCTCGTCTAAAAATGTTTTTACTTTCTTAGCAGTGTGACAAGGAGCGTTATCCTGGGTGAAAATTGCAGGTTGATAGAGCGACGACCGAAGACTAGGAACTGCATGCTGCCGTAGAATCTGCTTATAAACTTCTGCATTTATTCCACCTTGCAGACGAATCAGTAGTCCACAGCCTGCAGCTGACATAACGCCCCAAACCATTACACTTCCTCCTCCAAATTTCACAGTTTTTTTCACGCACTTAACCTCCAATCTCTCACCAGTTCTTCGCCGGACATACGTGTTGCCATCAGATCCGATAACGTTAAAGTTCGATTCATCACTAAAGTGCACACGGGACCAGTTTTCGGTTGTCCACACAACGTGTTCTTGGGCAAAAGCGAGGCGGAGTTTCTGATTCTTTTTGGAGATAAGAGGCTTCCTTGCTGGCACTCGAGATTGCAATCCAGAAGCGTGCAACCGGCGTGTAACAGTTTGCCGAGACGCTTGAACAATAGACCTTTGCTTTAGTTCTCGAGATATTTTAGCAGCAGTGTTTAATCTGTCTAAGTGACATTTTGACAATAAGACGATCCTGTTGAGCAGTTGTGATTCGAGGTCTACCAGATTTTGGGGCAGCTGCCACTGATCCTGACTGCTTGAAATGTGCCACAATACGCTTTACTACACTAGGAGACCTTCCTACGGTGTCAACAATCTCAGAAGTTTTCTTGCCATTAATATGAAGATGAATAATTAGCTGTTTCTCTTCGACAGAAACGGGACGACGTTGTTTTGCTGCCATGTTGTACTAGTGCGATACAAACACTCATTTCTTTTACTCAATTACAATAATTTTAATGTTCTTTAGTAAAAATTTGAAGTAGGATTATTCATAGTACCTGTCTGACACCTATACAGTACCTCACTGTTATAATAATTAAAGATTATACCGCCTAGCCCTTAACTTTTGGACCACGAGAATTTGGACAAACTTTTGTGTTATTGGTCATAACTTTAAAAATATCCAACGGATGCTTATTAAATTTAGGCGAGACATGAGTGATGAGTATATCTAAAAGTATATATGCATATTAAGTATTTTAAATGAACGGTTTTTCTTAAAAAGTACTTAAACTTGTCTTGAAACTACTAGCCCTTAACTTTTGGACGCTACTGTATATATATACATATTATACATATATATATATATATATATATATATATATATATATATATATATATATATATATATACATGTATATACACACACGCACATATATATGTGGGTGTATATATATCTAGTGAAATATAGCACACTTTACATATTGGTCGTTATAAAATTGGAATTTCTTTTCAAGATCAGACTCTATGATGTAAAAATATAATTTAGTTTTTATGTGCAAATAGGAAGTGACAATATAAAAGTCCGTCGAGATTAGCAACCACATTTGCGTGTGATTGTGGAAAAAAGACTGTCTACACGCACATGCAAAACTGGAACTCTCAGAGGCTATTGCATACGCAAATTAGTCATCATTTGACAGTCAGGAATGTGTGATAAAAACGACCGACGTGATCTGATAAAAAGAACAAGTTGGAAACCAGACGACTGGCGTCTGCTTTGTCGTGTTATCCCTTTCAGAAGATTAGTATCTTTGGTGAACTGTTAACAAAATTTGAGTCATATCTTGTTTTATGTACGCCTTTTCAGCTCTAACTAAAAAAATTATAATTTGTTTTAGTATGTAACATGTTTGAATGTAATAGAATAAATTCTCTTAGGAAAAGCTAAGTTAGTAAATAATTATGAACATTATATTAAGTACTGACACAAATAGTCGATAAATACCTTTTTATAATTTACAAAATAAAAATGCATTATGCAATAATCGATATTTTCCATGCATCTATATGTTTATATTAATTTATAGAACAGCTTTTCCCGTACATCTTTAGAGGGATTAATAATTTTAATTCCACACACACAAACGCATGCAATATGTATATATATATATATATATATATATATATATATATATATATATACAATATATATATGTATGTAAAATGTATTTCTAAATATAACGTGTATAATATATATCTACTTAATATTTATTTAAATATGATCATAGTTTAAAGAAAAAGTTGTGCCATATTTTATAAATTAACGAATAAACAGTTAATTTTTTACGATGAATGACTATTCCGACCTCTTGTGATTGAAGACTCATAGTATTGTCTGCATTAACGTCCGACGACAAAAACGACCTCATGTACTTAATTCCCTTTAACCTATGATTCAAGTGTGAATGACTCGAAATAAAATATAATGACCGAAAAGGTATTGGTAGCTTTGTCGATTAGGTTCGAGTATCCAAACATGAAATCAACGACATATGTCAGTTGTACATAAATTTAAATATATATATATATATATATATATATAAATATATATATATATATATATATATAATTCTCTATACACAGACATTAATTCGAAAGGGTGGGGGTGCATACTACGACACAAATTAGACATATATACGAATGAACCATATACACCAATAAGACTCTGGCTAATTTTCACCGATTTGTGTCTGCCATAGTTTACACATGGGATTATTAAACACACTTCTTTTGCTTATGCATTTGCAAAAGAAGTGGAGCAACTAGTTTTTAAGTACAACCATATAAAAAAATGTAGAAGAAATTTTGAGTACGATAGTCTGAACGTAAATGACACAATTAATTGTTGCAAATTAGCAAATTCTTAGTTCGTGCAAATGTGGGCATTCTAATTTCAGTTACCTGCATCTACAGCCTGATTGCAGTTAAATAAAAAAAAATCATATTTTTCATTTAATATAAAATAACAAATATTAATACATATTTACAATATTTCGGTAAAAATGTTTTTCTTCAAACGAGTTGATTGAATAAATGAATTTGCGTTGGACTCAAGACAAACAATATTAAAAATTCCACAATTAGTGACAAAAGAGTCCCTACATTTAATAAAATAAAAATTGCTATAGATCTTTCTTCCCAACAAATGATTGATACAAGTAAATTGTGATAATGTCTAATCATTCTATGTATTTGCACATGTGTATTTGAGTTACGGATCTGCAAGTAATTGAATACATGTGCCAATATATACGGGAAAGAATGTGGGAAATTGCTCATTTATATCAGAAATACTAACACAGTAGCTACCCCTGAAACAGCCTTCTTTAGTGAGTTTATTTTTATGTACGGCTATTACAGTGAAAAACATCAGAGCGTTTTTTTCTCTTTGTGATATATTCGTCTATTAATACCGTACATATTGATGAGCCTGGAAGGAAGGTCATGAATGAGTTTGCCAAAAATCTAAGATGTCTAGCTATATAGACCAAGCTTGGCCTTTATAAGCAAGAATGTAATAACCTCAAGTAATAATTGAGACACTACCGTTATAATATATGCATTAAAACAGACTTACCTTAATCTTCGTCGTAAAGGGGTTTATCATTGTCGAGGTAGCGGACTATAAAAGACTGATGGATAAGGGGGAAAGAAAATAATATTGTGAGCCACTTCCATATCTCAGGCCATTGCAAACGTGTACGACAAATAGTATTTTCGAACTAATTGAAACCAGTATTCAGCGAACCATTTGGTGCAGGAATTGAAAAGGATAGGTGCAAATTTAACATAGTCTATTACATATTACGGTTTGATGGATATCTTTTCAAATGATTTGGAAATATTAATTTTTTTCTTGAAAACATGAGATATGTGAAAATTTACTGATCACATCATGGAGTGTAGTGTTTCTTCTAAAGTTATAACAAGTGTTAGCAGATGTGTTTATCGAGTTTAAAACCAACAATTGTGCAAGCAGTTAAGTATGATTAGATTTAGAATGGTCGATATCATGGCGACTGACCGATATTGTGGGTGAACAAGGCAGGGAAGTTTAATTTCGTATTTCTCAGCACATAAATAGAGATTGACTTTCAAGTTACGAGTTCCTTATTTTTATGACAATTTGCATTGTCTGGTTAGGTTAGTATATTTTATGCAATCTCGTATTATGACTCTATTGAAGTAGCTTTTTCACGTAACGTTCGTTTTCCTGCTTTTTTTTTAATTCGCTTATTCTTAGCGACACCTAAAAGCACCCGCGTACCCAGCGATTTTTTAAATCTTAATATCAAAACAGGCTTATATAAGCCATTTTTCACGTGTATGTTTACTGTTTTCATCGTTCGTTTGCCTAACGTTAGTTTTTT
Organism: Euprymna scolopes; assembly: GCF_053919585.1. NCBI lineage: Eukaryota > Metazoa > Mollusca > Cephalopoda > Sepiida > Sepiolidae > Euprymna > Euprymna scolopes. Next base: position 121,972,824 of record NC_136492.1, read on the forward strand.
TGTGTTTTTTCGATGTTTTGATTACCCCCCCCTTAATTCAAACGTTGTTTTCTTTTCTTACTTCGCATATAACAATGCTTACATCGGCATCGTCGTCGTCGTAACGCTCGACGACTTTCAAACATATGTCACTTATTCGCTTATAACAATGCTTCATTCTGGCTGGCCGATTTTATTTTCAAACTTCGACTTCGATACTACATCCCCCCGGTTTCGTTTTATTTAACAACACCCACGCCTACAAACACCCAGGCAACGCCGGGTACCCCTCGCTAGTATAATATAAAGCGGAACGTCTGTGTGTGTGCCTGGTCACGAATGGACTCCTATATGGTTGACTATTATAGAAAACTGATCACATATGATGATAGGAGATGTATCGAGACACAGGAATGGGTGTTTGATTTGGCATAATTATGATTCATTAAAATTGCTGGGTCTGCGTACGCGCCTGGTTTACAAAGTATGGAAATAAAAATGAAGAATTAAAAAAAGGTTTACAAGTGTTTTTGATATAGATGTACATAATAATACTTTGATAAGTATATTTTTACTTAAATACGGATGGTATAATAAAATTGTGGGGTATGAGTTCGCGCCTGGCCTCAATAGAATGGGAATAGGCACACACTTTAATAAATACTTTTCATATCTACATGCGTAAGTTTTTTTTTTTTAAATTATATTTTCACTCCAAACAAGGCAAATTGCCACTTTGGTGTAGGGGGCTACTGTCAGGGGCAACAACTACTGGGGTACTATGTAGGGATTTGGGCAGCAAGGTGTCGGTTCACGTTACACTTGAACTTCTGCACGTCAGTACTGTTGGGGAAGCAGGGACCTGGAATGGAATTCCAGAGTCTAGCGGTTCTGGGGAAGAAACTGTTCGACTAAAAAGATCTTTTATATCTAGGGATCTCTACAGTGTGGGGGTGGGATTTAGCAGCCTGTCGGGTTTGTCGAGGGTGCACACATCGTGGGGGCACAAGTGATTGCAGTTCGTCAGAGCATTCCCCACTAAAATACTTGTAGAAAAGGCAGAGGGAGGAAACATTTCGTCGATGGGACAGAGGCTGAAGCTTAGATGCCAGTTCAGGGCCCATCAGGTTTGCGACTCTCTTTTGAACCTTGTCAAGGAGCGAGAGACTAGTAGCAGATGCACCAACCCAGATGTGGCAGCAATACTCCATACATGGGCGAATGGTGGTCTTATAGAGGTACAGGATACTGTACTTTGATAATTATGTTTCAGTTTAAAGAAATATGGTATAATAAAATTGTAGGGTTTTCGTTCACGCCTGACCTCCATAGAATGGAAATATGTCAGAAAGTTTAACAAGGATTTTAGTCGTGTTCAAGCGACTCTATACGTCACTCCGTCGGTCGGTCGGTCTGTAACACTTTGTGTTTGGCCTTTTTTGTTAAAATGAAAAATCTGTTGTTAATAGATGATGTTCTTTGCTTTTTAAGAGATTCTTGGCCTTTTGACCAAGAACAAAGTGTACTATCTGTTCTTACTACATGCTGTACTTATGTTTGTAAATTTGTGATATGAAGGGGGTGTCAGTTTTCTGTATTAATTTAATATAAAATTATCACCCACTTAATAACCAGTCAATCTCAAAGCCATTCACCCCATTCTCCAGATCATTCAAGTTGTTTTTGAAGGATTCCACTTGTTTTTTAAGCATTCAAGTCATTCTTAAGGTCATTCAATTCATCCTTAAGTTCATTAAAGCCATTCTAAGTCATTTACTTTTTTTATTTAAGTAATTTCAGCCAATTTTTTCGTGCATTTTTGTTTATTTTTAAGAATTTCATGTCAATCCAACATTCACGCATTCATTCATTACACGAGAGCACGCGGCTAATGGTTATCGGCCTTGTTTAATATAAATCCAAAGAATATTGTGATAGGTCTTTCAGTGTGAAAAGGTATGGTATATTAAATTGTGGGGATTTTCTATTTTATTTTTTCTTTCATCATATTTTGCTTTGGTTTTTAAATCCCCTACATTCGAAGCTATCTCTTTACAACCGTTCCTTTTCATAATCTATCATACTTAATATATCTATCATACTTTAATATATCTATACGCTGTTTTAAACCCAGTCAACGACGGGTACTTCTGCTAGTACATATATATGTATATATATATATATATATATATATATATATATATATATATATATATATACACGCACATACATGTGTGTGAAGCTAATATTTACAAGGAGAAATAGAGAAAGTTTGTGAAGATTTGGAGGGGCACGTATATATTGTTAAAACTTATGCATATGTATGTCATCTCAGTCGTGCGGCTTGACAGGGAACTACCTCAAACCAAGATTGGAACCCGACCGCCTATATGACAGTATAGTCTCCTTACCATTACGCTTTATTCGGCTGCTGTGCGAGTCGTGATTTTAACGATGTTTTATCATTGTGGGAAATACCTAAGCTCGATTTCTTTACATAAAGATAATCGTTTTATACGCAAATGGTAACTCGTGTATCACTTCTCAATATGCTCAACTCAAGGTGAGTAGCGTTAAAGTCATCCGCATACAGTACTGTTTAGCTGTTTCACAGCTCATCAGTGCGGTTAGACAGGCAACTAGCTCATGCTAGGATTGAAACCCGACCGCCATATATATATATATAGCGGTCGGGTTTCAATCTATATAATATTAAGTAATGTGATTTATAATTTAAAAATTTAAAAAAAAAATTTAAAATTTAAAAATCAAATTTTAATTAAATATATATATAAATACATATATATATATATATATATATATATATATATATATATATATATATATATATGTGTGTGTGTGTGTGTGTGCGCGCGTGTGTGCGCGTGTTCAGATGTGCGTGTTTATGTGTGGGTATCTGTGATTCACTTGTTTGCGTGCGTTTTACTACGGTAATATGTCTACATATATGTGTGTCTGTATTTTATTTTTTTCATTTCATTTGCTTTCGATTTTACAATAATGGAATAGATGCTTGGAACAAAATGTTTATTTTCATACGAGATACCATTGTTTTGTTGAGTTAAACATCTACTTCACTTCTGCATCAATGAAATAGCAAAACAATATAGAATATTTATTTCAATGTCCATAATTTGTGATTAAACTATTGTATAATATATCGAGTTGTTTCTCTGTAGTCGAGAATTAGAATATAGTTGGCCTGTGTTATGTACAGATTACTATCGTTACTTTAAATAACATTTGTTAGAGAATATGCAAGATACTTCATTTGATTATATGAATTACTTTGGTTCCGGCTAATATGTTACTTTTTATAAATAAATATTCATATATATATATATATATATATATATATATATATATATATATATATATATATATATATACTGTATTAACAAAAAAGGAATTGGTAGCAACAAAAGTGTATTTCATTGTAAGTTACAATTGTTTCAATACCGGTTGGACAATTTCAATCATTATATCGTTTGAAAATCTTCACAACTAGCCTTTCTCCAGAGTCCTTGAATAAAAACACACTTAACAATAGAACATTATTTAAAGAAATTTACCTTAAAGGAAATTAAGCATGCGCACACATTTATCTTGGACGCATCCTTAGTAAAGAGCTTATTAATTATTAATATATCACCTGATTTTCGTATCCCTATTTAAAAATCTGTCAAAATATGTTTCCGCAAAAACCCGTAGCCATTTAATGTATTTTAATAATACTATTCATTGAATTCCCAAATTAGACTTCTATATTTCTTTATTTCACATAATTAATTTTTTTGTTTGTTTGAATTTTATTTTTATATTTATATGGCCAGAACAACCTAGCTATTACGGTACGGTTTTTTTTAGATTTTTATTTGCCCAATGGTTGCTTCAATGCTTACAAAATATCGATTATCTTTAGGCCAGTTTTAGGTTAAATAACGAAAATAAAGAATGCCATTACCTTATAGTTATTACTCATCATGCCACATTCTTTGTTTGGGCACCTACTCATTTTTTATTATTGAATATTTTATTATTCTATCCCGTTCTAATCTATTGCGGTTCTTGATAGTTGGGAAAACCTAACTACGAAGGGAGCTAATCCATCACGTTATTGATTTTCTAAGAATTATTTTAAAAATCATGTGGATATTCCACAGGTCGTCAGTACTTATAAGAGTTAAAAAAAGAAACAACTAGGGTCTTTTGACGTTTCAAGTCAAGTAAATACTAAAAAGCGTCTATGATTTAGTAATTAATTTAATTAAACAGATACAGAAAAGGCTATGATAGCTTATTTAACAAATTAAGAATTTAAAGTATATTTTTAATTTTAAAGCTGTCTTAACCTACATCTGCAATCCCTTCATAATTTAATGGGGTTACTCATGGCTTTAAAACCAAAATTACAATTCGTGCATTGTGTTGTTGGATGCCTAAATGAAATATATATACTCATAATAATTATTCTGACAAAAAAAAAAAAAACAACGGCCAATAGCTAGAAATGTGTTTCACTCCGATGAAAATAGGGGTAGGCTATAGAAACAACATTTTTCAGATAAATGCCAAAAATGGCTTCTTACCTTCATTTATATGTAAATAGATGGGAACAAGTGATTTTTTTCAAAACAGGTCAAAATTGGAAGGTCGCTGGCCCCAAACGTGATTTGACCGCGTCAACGCGTGAAAATGGCCCAAATTTCGCCCCCGAACACACTTAATCACTTATTGAAAGCCACAGGGTGCATTTTTTTTACTATAAATGCATTTGTATTATTAAATCTTACATTCCCATTCGCTATCCCACAAGTATAGGGTTTTTAGGATATCTCAGAGTCCAAAATGGGTCAAAATTACCCCAAAATTAGCCAGAAACGGTCGGAAATCACGGATTTTCCAAAATGCACCTCCCATGGGCCCAAAGACACCTCTACATGGCAGAAACTGTTGGGAAATGCTTGAAGCAGGCACTCTCCTAACTTTTGCACTGTTAATGAGGAGTATAAGGGCCTTTTAAAGGGGCTAAATATGGCCGATTTAGCCAAAGAGAGTCAAAAAGTCCCTAAGAATGAACATAGGTTGTCAAAAATGGGGCTTAATTTGAGTTATAGATGGAAAATTACCAAATAAGGAAATGTTTTCTTTCTGTAACAATGCAATGGCATTTTTAAATAGACACGATAACATTGCATTGCATTAATTGGGAATTTGATTGAACTTTGCTCTCTTTTTCAGTTAGCAAAATGCAATGAACATGGTTGGTATAGCAGGGCAGATTGACGAAGATTATAATTACGACGATTGGACTTATCTTCTGCTTGATTTTCTTCCAACTGAGGCTGAATGTGTTCAAGCTGTGCAACATCATGCTGCCAAATATGGACACAGAAAAATCATATTCACCAGTTCTCCTTGCGATTACTACAATTGTGGCAGAAAGCCTGACCAGGAAGAACAACACGCATCACGTCTAGATCTGTTTTTGACCACAGTTGCCGATGACTGAATAACGAAGGCCCACAGCCCACTCGGGAACGCTGATCATGCAGTGATAATGGTTGAAATCGCCCTGAACTCTAGACCCAAAACTGAAGAGCCAGTGCTCAAAACAACGAGATATTATAATAAGGCTGACTGGGAAGCCATCAGGGAACTAATTAGAGATGCTCCATAGAAAAATATTTTCTCTCTCCCTGCTGAACAATGTGCAAACGAGACCACTGACTGGTTCAAAACTGCAATCGAAGCGCATGTTCCCATGCGGAAATGTTATAGTAAGCCCCACTTTCCCCAATGGTTTACGTCAACTTGTGCAACTGCCATTGCTCAAAAGCAGCATGTATACCGTAGAATAACCGACATATGTCCAGTTCAAACAGACTGAAGTATATAGAAGCCAGAAATAACGTTAAGAAAGAAATAGCGACAGCTAAGAAAGAATTTACGGAAACCACTAAAAAGCGCATCGAACCACAAAAACTAGGAACTCGAGACTTCTGGAAAATCTACAACAGTGTAGTAAATAATGGGCAATCAACAATTCCCCCACTAACCAACAATCACGAGGTTGTCTCCTCAGCAATCGACAAGGCTGACATGCTTTCCAGTCGGTTTGCCTCAAACTCCACACTGGGCCCTTCCAACCACCCCCTACCTGACTTTCCTATGCGGACAGACGCCACACTAGACGATCTGAAAACCACCCCTGCTCAGGTGCATGCTATCATAAAAAACCTTGAAACCTCAAAAGCATGTGGACACAATCTTATCCCAGCTGTGCTATTAAAAAAGTGCTCAGCCGAAGTAGCTTCAGTTCTCTCAAAACTCTACAACAAATGCCTTAATGAAGTTTGCTTTCCGGTCTGTTGGAAAACTGCTTCTGTTGTACCAGTATTCAAGAATTCTGGCGAAAGGACAGACCCATAAAATTATCGCCCCATTAGCCTCCTCCCACTTTTTGCCTATATATTTGATACCATAATTAACCATGCTCTAGTCCATCATATTACAGATGCTAAACTACTGACTGACAAACAATATGGATTTAGACAAGCCCGTTCCACAGCAGACATCCTAACTGTGATCTCTGAACGTATATACCATTCACTGGACAACGCGGGGGAGGGCAGAGCGGTATCTCTAGATATATCTAAGGCTTTTGACAGGGTATGGCATGAGGGTCTCCTCAGTAAAATCAGATCATACGGTATCACTGGTAGACTACTTAACATAATTAAATCCTTCTTATATAAGAGAAAAATCCAGGTTGTCCTCGACGGTCGTACATCTAAACAATATGATATAAATGCGGGGGTGTCCCAGGGTTCTATCCTATGACCTCTATTGTTCCTGATATTCATAAATGACCTCCCCGACAACATTTCCTCTGAGATGGGTATATATGCTGATGACACTATACTCTATGGCAGGCACGACAGGAAGACGAATGAACACATTTCTAAAGAAATGGCAGAAACACTAGAGGAAGACCTCCAATCTGTAGTGGAATGGCGACAAAAGTGGTTGGCCGCGTTCAATGCTGCCAAGACTAAACTAGTTTCATTCAATAATTACAAGAAACTCTCTCTACCACCCATAGCAATGACCAACGACTCTATATCTGAGAGTCCATCTTTCAAACTCCTTGGCCTAACGTTCACAGGAAACATGAGTTGGAACAATTACATTGAAGGCATTGCCAGGGCCGCTGCAAGAAAGGTGGGCTCTCTCTACCGTGCTAGAAAACTACTAACACCCGAAAGTATCCTGTACCTCTATAAGGCCACCATTCGCCCATGTATGGATTATTGCTGCCACATCTGGGCTGGTGCATCTGCTACTAGTCTCTCGCTCCTTGACAAAGTTCAAAAGAGAGTCGCAAACCTGATAGGCCCTGAATTGGCATCTAAGCTTAACCCTCTGTCCCATCGACGAAATGTTGCATCCCTCTGCCTTTTCTACAAGTATTTTAGTGGTGAATGCTCTGACGAACTGCAATCACTTGTGCCCCCACGACGTGTGAACCCTCGACAAACCCAACACGCTGCTAAATCCCACCCCCACACTGTAGAGATCCATAGATGTAAAAGATCGTTTTTACTCCAATAGTTTCTTCCACAGAACCGCTAGACTCTGGAATTCCATTCCAGGTCCCTGCTTCCCCAACAGTACTGACGGGCAGAATTTCAAGTGTAACGTGAACCGACACCTTGCAGCCCAAATGCCTACATAGTACGCCAGTAGTTGTTGCCCCTGATAGTAGCCCCCTACACCAAAGTGGCAATTTGCCTTGTTTGGGGTGAAAATGTAATAATAAAAAAAGTGATGTTCGTTATGTTACAATACCTGTGATAAAACATAAACTTGATCGATCGCTAAAAATTTTCGACAAAGATGTCTACAATGCAAAGGGTTCCAGACGTGTGAATATGATTAAAAGGAAACGAGAGCACCATGCCCTTCTCAATATACTTTCAAAAGATGTGAATCCTGATGAATTTGATGTACATGAACGAAGATTCTTTGTCGATCAAAAATCTCTCTCTCGCAAATGGTTCATTGACACTTTCCACGTCGATATGGAACATGAACGGTTTCTGGCAGAGCAAGAACTGCACAATCGTTTGTATTTGGACGATGATCAATTTGAAGTGGAGGATATATGCTAGAGAATAATGATGTGATTGACGAGCTGTTTAATGCATTATATTGATATTTTACTGTTGAATTATTTTAAAGTAATGTGAAGTTAAGCTGTGTCTTGAAAAAACAAAAAAAATCCTTTGCTAATTACTCATACCTTTTATCAAGTTATTCAATATATTGGTTACAAATCGAGAAATAGCGAATCGAGGGCCATTTTCATCAATTTTTGGGTAACTATGAGAACAATATGAATTCAGCCTCTTCTTGGGCAGCATTTTATTGACATTCAATGTTCAATTAACAATTAATTACTTTCTGAGAAGTTTCTGTAGTAAAGTTACGATGTTTCTAAAAAGTATCATTGATAAATGAACTAATGATTCATATGTTATGTACCGTAAAGCGTAATCTTGTCATTTTTGGATTGTTTTGACCCTTTTTACATCCCCCAAAGATCTCTAAATACCCTAAATACAAATGGATAATATAACAGGGTGGTTATTTCAGTCTTCAAACTGTAAAAAGCCATACAGGAGTGTTTATAGGGGCCCGATGAGATAGAATACCTGAATTTTGGGGATTATCCGTGATTTTCGGTCATTTTTAGCTTATTTTTGAGTAAATTTGACGCATTTTGGACCCTTAAGATTCCTTAAAAAGCCCTATATAGGTGGGATAACAAGTGAGAATGTAAGATTTAATGATATAGATCCATTTATGGTAAAAAATTTCACCCTGTGTGGCGTGGGAGGTGCATTTTATAAAATCCGTGATTTCCGACAATTTTTGGCTAATTTTGGGGTAATTTTGACCCATTTTGGACTCTGAGATACCCTAAAAAACCCTATACTTGTGGGATAGCGAATGGGAATATTAGATTTAATAATACAAATGCATTTATAGTCAAAAAATGCACCCTGTGGCTTTCAATAAGTGATTAAGTGTGTTCGGTGGCGAAATTTGGGCCATTTTCACGCGTTGACGCGGTCAAATCACGTTTGGGGCCAGCGACCTTCCAATTTTGACCCGTTTTGAAAAAAAATCACTTGTTCCCATCTTTTTACATATAAATGAAGGTAATAAGCTACTTTGGCATTTATTTGAAAAATTTTGTTTCTATAGCCTACCCCTAATGAAAAAGTGTTTACTCTTGCATTTTTAGATGAAAAATATTTTGAACAAGAGTAAATCAACCAGCAGGGATTCTACAAGCTTTAGTTGTCAGAGAACAATATCAATTAATTTCCAATACACTAATTGCTAATTTATTTTTGTTAAGTTGTTTCATTGATCTGGAACGGTACCACTTATTTCATCATCAATACTACTACAACTAAATACTAAAAAACATTCTCGCGATTATGGACCAATGTGTCTAATATTTGTTGAGCTTTATACTTTATCTATTTTTCTTCTCCAGTTAAGAATGATAGAAACTGTAATTGCTCACTAGATTTGGATCCTTCGTTTAGACTACATAATTCCAAGCAATTTAACTCTACATTTGTTGTAGTGGCAACCACTTATTTGCATATGCGAATAACATAACACTATAAATGGCAAGCCTAGGTTGGCCTTGGTGTGTCTTACTAAAATGCCACCGGAAGTGACGCCGAACAGCGTACATGTCCTCCCACCAAGACTCTCTGACTCGACCCCGTCATTTGTACATATTGTAAATATACCTTTTCTTTAATACACTTATTATTGCGTTATCTTGTTGTTTGCGTCTTCATTGTATTTCCTTACTAATTATTGTTCAACCTTGCAACCACAACAGTTGGCGACGAGATATGAAACGTCAAATATAACAGTTTGACGAAGAACTATTTAAAAAAAAAGTACAACGCAAAGGTTGACCATTGTTTAAGGAATGCAAAGTGTTGACGAGCAAACGGATTTTACGCTAAAGAGAAGTTTCAACTAAAGTGAAAAAAAAACTCTAACGTGGCAAAAGAGACAATTTACGCCGTTTTCTGGGAATCCGACTTGCAAACGAATGTAAAAGTAAATTTTTTTTTTGTTGCTACACGACAAATCTTACTAAAGGACCATCTTGCAAACGAAAAGCGAACTTTGTTCTGTCGCAAAAACGACAGGTCAGACCCATATTACGAAAAGCAAGGAAGTAACCTACGAAAAAGTTCACCAGTGGATTCTAATTCTGTTATCCGTAAACAAAACAACAACTAAAGGACTTTTTAATTAATGTTTTCGTTGACGTCGGTACTAAAAGGAAATACCACAGCTAAAACTAAAATTCAAGGAAAGGATTTTTTTTTCTTGAAGTTGTCACTGAATAACGGATAATACAGTAAAATGTCACGGGAAAAAAGGTAATCTCAATTTAAGAGGTATTTTAATTACTAAAATACTAGAGAAAAGAAACTCAAAAAACTAAATGCACTGCATACAGTCATTCAATTGTGACTCGATAAAAATAACTTTTATTTTGTGGAAAGAGTTACTTATTAGTAAGTGCCTAAAAACGGAAAGTCAATTCCATTTCGTGATTCCAGATAAACCTGTTTATTTTTATTTTTTGCAGCGTGTCTCGCAAAAAGAATATATTATTGCAAGCAGCGATATTATTATTGAAAACAGGAGCATACAGCAATTTGCTTTTTTGTTGTAACACAAACCGGTGTATATTGTACATGGTACAATATTTTTTTTTAACTACGCACTAAAAAAAAAGAAAAAAACACGGAAGACTTATCAAAAATGTTCATGCAATTTTTACAAGCACAGGCTGAGCGGGATGAACGCAGACAAGCTACACAAAACGAACTTTTGCAAACACAAGCTACACAAAACGAGCTTTTGCAAACACAAATACAGACACAGGCTGACCGCGAGGAAAGAGAGAGAGGACAGATAATTTAAATGGCAGCAGGAAGAAGAATAAAAGCAGAAAATGGCACAATTAAAGCAGAAAAAACTACAATTGGAATATGAAGAAAGACAAGAAGAAGGTTTTGCTAAAACACTGGAACTACTAAAGAGTAATCGAGAAAATGTCGATAGTGTTAATTTCTCCTATACAACTATTTTTAATAGCATGGACACATTTCATTATGTGCCTGAGGAAGAGAAGAATTTGGAAGCATACTACATAAGATACGAGGATGTTTTTCAACTGGACTGTAAAAATTGGCCAAATAGTCAGAAAGGGAGCGTCTTACTCAGAAAATTGGGTACATCAGAACACAGCAAATTCGTAGATTACATATTACCTAAAATAACTGCGGAATTAGAGTTCATGGAAGCTGTAAAATTACTAAAAGAATTATTTAATCCAAATATATCTCTTTTTCATAAAAGATGGCTGTGCATGAATCTAAGAAAGATGGACAACCAAGATTATTTTACATACGCATCAGTTGTCAATAAAAACTGCGATAATTTTAAGCTTGCAGAACTAACGGTAGAAGATTTTAAATGTCTAATGTTCGCTCAAGGGTTAGTTTCCACGAAAAATGCTGAAATACTCAGACGAGTGTTGTCTAAGCTGGAAGCTGGGCAAGATTTAACCCTCCAGAAACTAGCAGGGGACTGTGAAAGGGCCATTACACTAAAAAGGATTCAAAGAATATAGAAGAATCCGGAGTGACATATGTAAGAAAAGTAAGAAAACCATACGCACCAACCAAGAACTTTACAAAGAAAATCAATGGAACGGGATATTCCAAAGATAATACCCATAAATATAGTACACAATATAAAAAGCCTCTTCCAAGATATAACTGTAAGAGATGTGCAGAAAAGCATTCGGAATCAGATTGTCCTTATAAGAAGAAAAAATGCTACATTTGTAAGAAGGTGGGACACAAAAGCGATGGCTGCAGATATAAAGATTACACCAGAAAGAGAGTACAGCAAACAAAATAATACAAAATTAGACAAAGGTCGGCGAAAATACGTAAAAGTGGAAATATTTAAAACATCACTAAAGTTACAACTCGACTGCGGCTCCGATGTTTCTATAATAAACATGAATACGTGGAAAAAGTTGGGAAAATCGGCCATGATGAAAACTAGTAAATCAGCCCGGACGGTAACTGGTGGTGTTATGAAATTTGAATGAGAAGTTGTCCTCCCGATAAAATTGAAAGGGATTTCGAAGAAATTAAAAATATTCTTACTAAAAAATAGGGAAAATCTGTTTGGAATAGATTTAATAGAGAAATTCGGACGATGGGATAACCCAATCAATACATTCTGTAAAAAATTAGAATGTTCTTCTCCAACAACAGTAAATATAAAAGACGATTTAAAAGAATTATTTTCTGAGGCATTCACGACTAACTTAGGTCGCTGCAATAAATTCAAGGCCTCTTTTGAACTTAAAGAAAACGCCAGCCCAATTTTAAGAAAAAAGTTAAATGTTCCATTCGCCGGGTTGGAAAAGATTGATAAAGAATTAAATAGATTGGAACAGACGGGAATTCTTTCAAAAATAGAACACAACGAGTGGGCAGCCCCCACCGTATACGTAAAGAAAAAGAATAACGAAGTTAGAGTGTGCGCAGACTTTTCGACCGGTGTCAACTCCCTATTAAAATATCACCATTACCCCCTACCAAGCCCAGAGGAAATATTCACGAAGTTGAATGGGGGTAATATCTTCTCCAAGATAGACTTGAGCGACGCGTATTTGCAAATACCGGTCGAGGAGAATTGCTCAAAAATACTATGCATCAATACGCATAAGGGATTATACAAATACAACCGATTGCCTTTTGGCATCAAAGTAGCGCCTGCCATCTTTCAGCAAGCGATGGACACCATGCTAAGTGGTATTGAGTGCGCATGTGCATACCTGGACGACAGTGTTGTCAGGAGCAAATCCCTAGAAGAACATAAGGAAAATTTGAAACAAGTATTTACTCGAATACAAGAATTCGGCTTTAAAGTAAAAGAAAGTAAATGTGACTTTTTTATGAGCGAGATTAAGTATCGTGGACACATAATAAACAAACATGGACGACGTCCAGACCCAGACAGATCTGCGGCAATAAAAAATATGCCAGCACCCGATAATGTAACAACCTTGCAGAGTTTCTTAGGACTCGCAAATTGTTACCAATCATTTATTGAAGGAATGCATAACTTGAGAGCCCCCTTAAATAATCTGCTTAAAAAGGATACACCGTGGAACTGGACGCAAGAATGTCAAACCGCTTTTGACAAAATAAAGAGCGCACTAACATCCGAATTATTCTTAACGCACTTTGACACAAACTTAAAAATAGTCGTCGCTAGTGACGCTAGCTCCTACGGCTTAGGAGAATGCATTCAACATATTATGCCAGATAGGTCTAGAAAACCAATAGCGCACGCTTCGAGAACGCTGATACCAGCCGAAAGGGCATATTCACAAATCGAAAAAGAAGCGTTGAGCATAATCTTTGCCGTGACTAAATTTCACCGATAGGGATATGGTAGACAATTCATACTTGAAACCGACCATAAACCGTTAGTCACGATCTATGGATCAAAAAAATGATTGCCGGTATACACCGCAAATAGATTGCTGCGCTGGGGTACAATACTACTTAATTACGATTTCCAGCTACAACATCTAGCATCAAAAAGATTGCCATGCGGATGGACTGTCAAGACTGATACCACAGAGACACAATCTGGAAGCATCAGTCATTGCAGCAATTCGGACAAATGTTGAAGTAAAAAATATGGTAGCGAACATCATTAAGGAACTACCCGTAACTTTGTCGGACATTAAAAGGGAAGCCGAGAAAGACGAATATATAAAGGACATAAAAGAGAAAATTATAACGGACACAAAGATGCAGGAAGTTTTCTCCATATGTGACGATGTGTTACTGTACAGCGAGAGAGTGGTAATACCCAAAACATTGCAGAATAGGATTTTAAGAGATTTCCACACAGGACATCCGGGGATAAATCGAATGAAGTCGTTAATGAGAAGCTACGTGTACTGGCGTAACATGGACACTGACATAGCGACAACAATTGATAAATGTAAAGGATGCCACTTAGCGGCAAAATCTCCACCTATAGTACACAAACCTTGGCCGAAAACCGACCAACCATAGTCGAGAATCCACATGGACTTCGCTGGTCCAGTAGGTGAAAACTATTATTTAATTGAAGTGGATAGTTTAACAAAATGGCCGGAGGTAATGCGTTGCAGGAATCCAACAACGAACAACTCAATAGGGTTCCTACACAAGTTGTTTGCAAGATTCGGTGTACCAGACACACTGGTCACTGACAACGGAATGCAGTTCACATCCGCAGAGTTTAAGGAATTTTGCGACACGTTCCGAGTGAAGCACATCACGATTCCGCCGTATCATCCACGGTCGAACGGCCTCGCGGAAAGGTTCGTGGACATGCTAAAACGAGCGTTAAAGAAATCCATTGGAACACCAACAGAAAAAAGCTTTGCAACAATTCTTGCAAGTATATAGGATTACACCACATCCTAGTACACCATCAAACATATCACCAGCTGATCTAATGTTTGCCAGAAAGGTAAAATCAGCGTTTGACAAACAATTGCCAAGGCAGGCAATTATCCGAAACACTACACACACGAGAAGAAAGAAATATAACTCGGGAGACGAGTATATTTTAAGTGCTACAGAAATAACACATCTTACTGGGAATGTGGAGTAGTGGATAAACGCATTGGTGTTTGTACATACATGATTAAAGGTCCACAGAATATACATAAAAGGCACCTAAATCAGATAAAAAAACGTCATATCCAAGATGATGATGATACGACAACAGTCGAAGAGAAGGACACCATCAATATCATATATGAATCTTTTAATTTGGAACCGCCTCAAAATGCACCTGAACCCCGAAGATCAGGTAGGAAAAGAAAAGTGAATGAACCATTAATGGTAAACCCAAAAAGAAAAAGATATTGAAATCTGTGTGACTTCAACTCTTGGGAGGGGGGTGTTGTGGTGGCAACCACTTATTTGCATATGCGAATAACATACCACTATAAATGGCAAGCCTAGGTTGGCCTTGGTGTGTCTTACTAAAATGCCACCGGAAGTGACGCCGAACAGCGTACATGTCCTCCCACCAAGACTCTCTGACTCGACACCGTCATTTGTACATATTGTAAATATACCTTTTCTTTAATATACTTATTATTGCGTTATCTTGTTGTTTGCGTCTTCATTGTATTTCCTTACTAATTATTCTTCAACCTTTTTTTTTTTACACAGTGATCACCACTTATCAAGGCCCGGAAGCCACTCAAGGATAAGGGTTATTGCAAGTACATTACGTTAGTGAGGATATTTGATGAAGTGTTTAATTAGGGGGCGGTTCATTAGGAATTTGTTAACATTAGACTTCAAGACATCCAAGTTGTAGTCCGGAGGGAAGCAGTCAGACGGAACAGAGTTCCACAGGCGTGCAGTTCTAAGAAAGAAGCTTTGTTCATGAAATCCGCGTTTTGATTTAGGCACAGATATAGAGTGGGGGAAGTTTTTCACAGTGGATTCAGCTAGATGGGTGTTTTTCGTGAAAGATTGGCGAGGGGGGACCAGAGATTGGAGTTCAGACGAGCACCTGCTATGAAAATAACGGTAAAACAAGGATAGGCTCGCAACGTCTCTTCTGTGGGAGAGAGGTTGCAGGGTAGAGAAAAGGACATCTCCCACTAAACCACGAAGTCTATTTTGTACTCTGTCAAGGCATGATAGGCTGTTTTTGGCAGCTCCTGCCCAGATATGGCAACAGTATTCCATCCTTGGCCGTACTTGGCTTTTATATAGATAGAGAATTGCATCAGTTGTGAGATATCTTCTGGAGCGGTAGAAGGATCCCACCATCTTTCCAGCGACCTTGGCAACAAACTTGATGTACGTGTTCCATTTCAGATCAGGAGTAAAGGTCAAACCCAGAAGCTTGTCAAAACACGGGGCCTAACCCAGACGAGAACCATCCATAACAATGGATGCAAGCTGGGGATCAGAGCGTTGATGATGTAAGGATAGGAGTTTGGTTTTGGATGCATTAAAGGTAACTAGCCACATCTTCCCCCACTGAACCACGCGCTCGAGATCAGAGGAGAGAGAATCCGAGAGAACTTCGTCATTTACAGCCTTTGATGTGTTGCCGTAGATGGTCGTGTCATCAGCATAGATGTCAACGAATGATTTAAGTATGTGTTTAGGGAGGTCATTGATGTAGATCAGGAAGAGAGTTGGGCCCAGGATTGACCCCTTAGGGACTCCAGCATTTATATTGCAGGCCTCCGATTTTTGTCCATCTACCACTACTCTTATGAGCCTATCGGAGAGAAATGATTTAATGATTGAGAAAACATTTCCAGTTATACCGTAGCTGGAAATCTTGTGAAGTAGACCCTTATGCCATACTTTGTCAAAAGCCTTTGATATGTCAAGAGCAATTGCCCTAGAAAGGAAGCCTTTGTCAAGTGATTCCCTTATCCTGTGGGATATAACCGTCAGCACATCTGTGGTAGATCTTGCAGAGCGGAAACCATACTGTGTGTCACTAAGAAGGTTATTCCTGCTGAGGTGGTTGACTATTGCTCTATTTATTAATAAAAAAATAATAAATAAAAAAATAATAAATTAATATTGATTCCAGCAACTTACTCATAACACAGAGAACACTTATTGGTCTGTACTGAGAGGGAGATTACTTATCACCTGAATTCTTAAATACAGGGCAAACTGATGAGGTCTTCCAGGGGGTCGGAAAGCACTTCTCCTTAAGGCAGCGCTTAAATAGTTTCGTAAGTATGGGAGCAAGTTCTGGTTGAAGCTTTTTTAACACTATAATTGGGATGCCATCAGGGCCAGTTGCTTTTCTGGAATCTAGGTTTTATTATTAGCTTGGCGACCTCATGCACGGATATTTGTATGCAACCACAACAACATTAAAATTTAGCCTTCTATCGAAGGATCGTTATTGTTATAAAAAGTGTTACCTCAGTTACATTTAAGGCGTGCTAGCAGAAACCTATTCCTGTGACGACAACTCTGTATAGCATCTAACCTTTTATTCAGAATTTCTTCTTTAGAATTCACTAAGTAGAATGCTTCCAATAAACATAGATTGCACCTTTTGGATTTTCAGGACTATACCCCCTCATCCTATCCACTACTGATTCAAAATCTTAATTGTTTCTATTAAGTTCCCTGACCCAATCCCCTAATGCAGTTGTGTATATATATATATATATATATATATATATATATATATATATATATATATATATATATATATATATATATAATTTAAAGTAGATTAGAACAATAATCTAAAGAGCAGAGTGTATTTTAATGTAATAGTAAAATTACTAGTTTAATTAAAACACAGGGAAAGAAAAAGTGCTCGTTGTAATTTAGATATATAATAAGCTCGATAGGTAAATATCGTAGAGCTAATTTAATATTAATAATGTGATTGATAATTTAAAAATCAAATTATAATTAAATTAAAAATCCGTTTCATAAGAAGGAACAACAACAAAATCAATTATTTGTATTATCGTTTCGGAAAACAGTGTTTTTATTGTGGTAGACATCAAGTTACGGACAAAAATTATTACATATTGTTTTTTTTTAAACAAGGTTTGAAACAAGGTAAACCCTTTCCAATATTTGCTGATGAGGACCCCTTGTTTCATAAAAAAAAACTTTATGTAATAATTATTGTCCGTAACTTGATGTCTACACAATAAAAACACTGTTTTCCGAAACGATAATACAAATAATTGATTTTCTTGTTGTTCCTTCTTATGAAACGGATTTTTAATTTAATTATAATTGGATTTTTAAATTATCAATCACATTACTATATATATATATATATATATATATATATATATATATATAGAGGGGGGTCTGTCTCCCCATATATTTGTGTATGTTGGTGTGGTATTAAGTAAACCTTTTAGTAGTTATGTTTTCTATCGTTGATATGTACACGCACAAAATGCTATATAGCTTCCATTCATCTCGATTTTAATAAAGTGAAGTGAAGCCTAAAGTAATCGACAATGCATAATTAACTACTTCAATTTCGCACTTATATGTCTGCGTAAAAATAAAATTATAGAATGTATGTCCCAAGAGACAAATTCGCGTTCACACAGAAGCGCAAACGTGCAGCTCTTATTTTTCATTTTGTTATACTCTTTTTTTTTACTATGATTGAGCACCGAATCCGATGATAGATATTCATCCACATATTTAGGAACTCATAACAAGAGTTAATGTATGATTAAAACAGTCAAATCTTTTTATTTATTTAATTCAGTGTAAACCCTCAGATATGAACTGTGGTTATTCCTCAAGCTAATAGATTTATTTTATACAAAATTCATACTTGTCAATTTGCTTAATAACTGGGGAAATAATAAAAGATGCATTGGTTATGAATCATTGCGGTTTCGAAATACAAAACATAACAATTAAAATACTAGACAACTGCATTTTAAAAAGCATCAATTAAAATTATTTAAAATTCAAATTTTCGACTCAGAAGAGAATCTTCATCAGAAAAATATGTTTCTCCTTTTGAGCGTGGATGTTAATAAACATAATATTCAGCTTTTGTATAATGATGAAATTTTAATATTCAGGTCAGTGTATCGGAAAGAAACAAGTAAAAAGGTAATTTTCTGACAAAGTGAGGAAACTTTGAATATTTGAATAAATAAATATGTTTTTTTATAAAAAGACATTATGCACTTGTATGGCCATTTAACCGTCAAAACCACAATGCTTCATAAATAGTCATTTCTATATTATTTTTAGACACGTGCACTTGACTACCACTTGCAACTTAGAAAAACATTAATATCTTCATGTGCAACAAATAAAAACGGGCCGAATATCATCCTAATAGTAAAAATTAATACTCTACGTTTTGACTCTCAGCTAATAGTTTTCGTTAGTCTAAAACATTGACTCTAGATATGAAGTGAAAAATAATAAACATGTATTTTTATAAAATATATGATTTAATGTGTGTTCAAAACCGATTCTTTATTCAAACTTGTTTTAAATGTAATTTTAACAGCTATACACATGTTTATAATAGTAGCAAACACATGCTCGAAAGGTATATTAAAAGGTTCATGAATGTTTCGTCACACGCCTTTACATAACAGCACGAAGCGGGAGGGAAATTTAACTTAGAACAGAAAATTGACAACAACAATACTTTGTTCTCTTATGAAGGATATAATAGTATCCGCAATTAATAAGGGAATTTCAATTTAAAGAAAAATAGTTTAACAAAATATTTGCATCTTAACGAGTTTCGAAAATCGTTTTCATATTCCATATTACCAAATTTGGATGGACATTAATTTCCTCTAATGTCTTAATTATTTGATTATGCTCTATAATACATGTTTGTTAACTGCCCGTTCAACCCGATTTTAGCATAGGAATTCCAGCACAGACTTCTGAGTTATCAAACCAAGTTTTTTTAGCTGAGTTAATATCTCTAAGAGATGAACCATAATTTGTATACGCTAATGCATAATCGTTTCGAATAATCTTATTTCGTGTTGTAATAATGATTGTAATTAAATATTTGTCAAGATGGAGCGCATACTTTTCTCATATCCTGACACACGCCTAAACAGTGTGATAGACCACATTCAACTCTGACGTGTAGTAAATAACTGAAATATAATTCTATTGTATTGTGTGACCTATTGTTTTTCGCAAGTGTCTTTTTAGTCTCGTTGATGAGGAATTCTGACTTGTACATTCATAATCTCATATGACGTTATCATAAATTATTCCTCCGCCATGACGGCAGACGATATCGTAAAACCGCAATCGTAACACGTTCTAATCAATTAAGCAAGTAAAAATTATCATATCCTTTTTATGAAAATTTCAGAATTGAGTTTATTATTCGATACTGTGCCGGCCTATCAGATAAGGAAAATAGAAGTAAAAACCTATTATTATTATTATTATTATTATTATTATTATTATTATTATTATTATTATTATTATTATTATTATTATTATTATTGTTATTATTGTTATTGTTATTGTTATTATTGTTATTATTATTATTATTATTATTATTGTTATTATTATTATTGTTATTATTATTATTATTGTTATTATTATTATTATTGTTATTATTTTTGTTGTTGTTGTTGTTATTATTATTGTTATTATTATTATTATTGTTGTTGTTGTTATTATTATTGTTATTATTATTATTGTTGTTGTTGTTATTATTGTTATTATTATTATTGATATTATTATTATTATTGTTGTTGTTATTATTATTGTTATTATTATTGTTGTTGTTGTTATTATTATTGTTATTATTATTGTTGTTGTTGTTATTATTATTGTTATTATTATTATTATTATCATTATTGTTATTATTATTATTATTGTTATTATTATTATTATTGTTATTATTATTGTTATTATTGTTGTTGTTATTAATGTTATTATTATTATTGTTGTTGTTGTTATTATTATTGTTATTATTAATATTGTACTTATTATTATTATTGTTGTTGTTGTTATTATGATTGTTATTATTATTGTTGTTGTTGTTATTATTATTGTTGTTATTATTGTTGTTGTTGTTATTATTATTGTTATTATTATTATTATCATTATTGTTTTTATTACTATTGTTATTATTATTGTTATTATTATTACTACTGTTGTTGTTGTTATTATTGTTATTATTTTTTTATCCACAGTTAATATTATTATTATTTTAAGCGTATTATTATTATTAATTTTACCCAGAATTAATCATAGGAACATATTAGCTAAGGTAACTTGTGCCAGTCTCTTAGGTCCTGCATGATCAAATATCTTGCCAGATTTTCAGTCTTTTCCAAATTTTTCGATAACTCTTGCAAATTAATTTTCGTTATTATTTCTGAAGTTTTGTACCGTTTTCAGTGCAACGGCGGAGTGGAGCCAGTCGATGTTCACACTAAGATTTTCCGGTTTCGGTTAGAATCGTAGACGGTACTTCGCAAATATACAAAAAAAAAACTGGAGTAGAAATATATAATAATCTTTGTATTTTTGTCTGTTTAAGAAAAGCATTTATTACAGTTAATTTCGGAACCGCTAAAAAATGTATCTCGCTGTAACATACGTTTCACGTACATTCATAAATATATAATTTTTTCCTGTGAGATGTTTCTTTTTTTCACATTAACCCTCGATACTCTAAATCTTTTCTCAGTCATAACATTTATATCTCCTTTTACCCATTGACAGATTTTTACGCCCAAAGCCCAAATAGTTTTTTTTTAAATGTTGACTAAAATGGTTTTCGTAATATTGTTCAGTGTCCTATCACTCATTTGTGTCTTTATTGCTTATTTACGGTTGACCACTGATCCACAGGGTAAGAGGCATTATCCTTACTACTGACTGTATATCTAATGAAATAATTATAACTTTTTCCCCTTCTCCTTGCATGATACATTTTGTATGTATACTTTAACATCATCAGTTCTTCTATCTAACTCGAACCTGTTTAATCAGTTACTATGATTCTAATTTCCGCTATTCTCTAAGCTTCTTTGTTTGCAAACCGAATCCGCAGAACCCTCGTTTTAAACTTCCATGTCTCTTTGATCTCTCATGGTAAGATGGCGTACCATTACTTGAATATCTGATTCATTTTCCGAATTATCTCGACAGCGTTCATATAGCTTCCGACAAATTCATCGTTATCTTTTTTCAATTTCTGTATCCCAGCGCTCACAACTTACTGAAGCCGCTAGCGTAGTCCTTCGTATACCAGATGCCGGAAATGGAATATCCCATTTGTTCATACCAACTGCACGCAGATGTCCAGCATGAATGGTGACTGGGTGTTATAAGTTACGGGTCAGTTTCCTTCAGCCTCAAATAAAACACCAGCCATCTTTATGTAAATAGCTTTGACGTTGGTGATTATTGTAATACACAAAATCACTAACTTCGCATTCTACCAAATTCTAGTTTGTTTATCTGTATTTCTGACGCTTTTGTCAGATTCTTTCTTATTGAGGTAAAACTCTGTTCTTCCTGGAAAGTTATTTTTTGATAATCCTCTCAAGTGTATTTTCTGCGAATCCTTATTTTTTTTCCATCATGTCGCAACTGTATAAAAATAAAAAGAAGATACTTTAGCAGGTTTACTAGCATTTACTCTAATAGCCGCTAGCATCTGATTTATATATATGGTCCATGACTATGGGTTACCGCCTCTCTTTTTTCTAGTATATCATTCATCGTTCTATGAAATCAGTAACCTACCTGTTACTTTGTGGATGTTAGAAAGATATCGTCACATTATGAATGTTCAATTATTTTGGTGTTCTCTTCATAACGCTAGTAATGTATTCGGGCCATTGTCTGACATTATCTGTAAGGGAGTACAAATCTCGAGAATATAACCTCTACTAACACATAACTGACTGTCTTTGTTTTTTATCAGGATTTATTGGTTATACTTATATTCTTCTACTAGAAATATACTCGTTTTAGAACATTAGAGCATTTAAATCCAAGTAAATGCAGACGCCATTGCTATTAAACAATCACGGCCAAATGTCACGTTCCTATTCAATTTTTTTTCCACTAAAAATCATGGGGATATATTTATCCCCCCCCCACACCTCAAACTGCTGTGATGATTTCCCTTTCATTCCCAATGGTGATCCATTCGCTGCCTTTAAGTGTATTTTCTAATTCATTGAACCTTATTTTTATTGATGTAAAACCCTTATTATGTATTACCAAAACTTCTGCTGACTCACCAATTTGTGCAATACCCCCCTTCATCTCAAGTTCTCCACTCTCAGCCTGGCTTGGTATTACAACCTTCCTTTTCGGCGTCTCTTCCTTCCGTGTGAAGGTTTATATTTCTTTTATTTTTTACTTTCATGTAGAGTTTTTAATAAAAGGCAAGGTCCGGATATCCAAAATAGATATACGCAACGTCAACCCTACGTCGCCACAAAAAAAAAAAAAAAAAACACCAAATAATACAAGAATATAAATAAATAAAAACCCGGGTCGAGATTTTACTTATTTTTAAGAAAATCATTTATCCCCGTTAAAGTTTTACCGCGAAAAATATTCTCATGTTGCTACATATTAACTTTACCTGGTTACGGTTATCCTTCCTCTGACTACAAGAAAGCCGCCACCTTCCATTGTTCGCATTCACCTAGCACATCACTCTATTAAAAGTTAACTTTTTTCTCTCGTGTTATATTTTCTCCTTTATTTTCTCGCGCACACTTCCTAATTAGAATATGGTGCATTTGGCCTATTGTTTCTGCTTATCTTTTCGCAAGCCGACATATTTCCCTGCTGTGGATACAGCGCTCGTTTTCCCTGCGTCACTACGGATGCTGCTATTTTTGCCTCATATTGCAGTTTCCAGTTATCCGGTACGTGTATTTAACTTTTCAAATTTTTCACTTAAAATTGTAGCTGTTTGAGCATTACTATCAGTTGTATGATATCGGTTTCCCCTGGATTCTTATGCCTCTTATTATATATATATATATATATATATATAGTAATTTGTAAAATATATATGGCGAGTAAGCTACACTGAATATTCTGCGTTTTATCCAGCTATAGGATTCGTCAGGCTTATGCGCGAATTCTGCCGTTGCTTCTTGTTTTTATATATGTTGAGGATTACTAGTTGGCCAATCAGCTTTCTAGTATCAACCGCGCCCCTTCCTACCAGCCAATGGGCATGCATTTTATCAAATAAAGGATCTGTTTTAGAGCTAGGTTAGTGGTTTTAGGTGGCCGTTCTACTTCTTTTTTTATATACATATAAATATACCTATGTGTACACAATAATGCACATATATATACATATATATATATATATACATATACATATATGCGTGTGATCGTTTATGTATATTCATGTTTATTTAATTTATTTATTTGCTTGTTATTGTTATTGTTAGTTTTAAAGCTATTTTGTATCGCTATTCTAGAGCAAGTTTTATTTTGTGAACACAGTTGTTTGCTATTTCCCGCCTACAGTTTAATAGATTTTGAGGTTCTTTAAAGTACAGGATAGAAAATTTTTCATGGAGGCATAATTTACATGGGTCGTCTAAATGTCTGCACGTGGTAGCTTGTCTTATTATTTTCCATTCGACTATCGGCGAATGTCCGCTTTCTTTGAGTTCCCAGTATTTATTCGCTAGTGTTGTTTTTATTCGGTGTTTTTTATTTTTGAATGTGCTTTTGTGGTCATAGTATCGGGTTTTGAAATCTAAGGAAGTCATGCCTATGTAATATTTTTTGTTATTCGGGTTTTCTTTTGCAAATAGGCTAGGAACGTCTCTCCTACAATATTTTATATTTATGCAGTTTTATTGTTCCTAAGTATTGCCAACTTCACGATAATAATTTAATTTTTCTTTCTCTTTGACCTCTACCTTCTGTCTATTAAGACGGCAAATAAGATAATTTGGCTTTTCCTTCCTTCTTGTAAATTATTATTAGTATACGTAGTTGTTATAGGGGGCTGTCGGCTTTCAACTATCATAAAATACGATTAAATATGAATTTTAATTCGTCCAAATGTTGTATATATTATTTTAGAGAAGTTATTAAAATAAAAAGTAATCGGATGCCATCAGCGAGCATCGTCACCGAGAGCAGAACTGTAGCAGTAAAAACTGTTGAAAAAAATTTCTATCGAATAAAGACCTATATAGGAACGGTAAAAAACAGTTGTTTTAGGCCCCTAGCGCAGCTCTGGTTCTTTTAGTTTCGGGAGATAGAGGGTGAAATTACGAAGACAGACATACATATAATCTTTTGTATGTTTGAGGGGACAGGAGGGACACTAGGATTTGTCATAAATGACTGTTCTCTGCTGATCCCCTGTGTTGTTCTCTGAATTTATTATAACAATAATTGTTGTTTATTATACCAATTATAGAAATAGACGTTTATTCTACAAATTCACGACGGAAAAATAAGTATTTGTTTTCCCCACTCTGCATGTGCATTTTCTGCATCAGTAATAAATTTAAGACTAAGACATAAAAATATGAGATGTATATCATTCCCGCATTAGAGGTTTAGCACTGATATAAAAAAACACCTTATATCATATTAGTAGTCACTACGTTTATTACTCACACATGCATTCAACAAATTATATTGATGGTATCATTTTTATTGTAGTAGATTTAAGAAGGACGGATAATTTGGTAAATTTACAACTAAGTAATAAGCTAGAATTAACTAATCAAATTTTTATACGTCTGTAAGATTATATATTCTTAGAATTGTGGTGTTTTACAACATTTTTGTAGAAAATGTGTAAGGAAAGTCCTGTAAAATTACTGCGCCCTCTGTAGATGTATAATGTTGCAGCAACGTAAAGCAATTCAATAACCAGTAAACACCGGTTTACCACGGAATCCAACTAGCAAGGTACCTAGACGGACGCGAACGTCTTTCGATCACTCGCTTTTATGGCCGTTGCAGGCTGGCTAAATTTGCATATTGCGAGAATTCATGTGACTTTGCGAGATATCATCCTTTACAAAAGACGGCGGCCGCAATCTTGATCTTTCTTTCTCTATTTTCGGTCAACGACGCCGAGCCGGCCCCGAGGTAAATCTTTCGATTTTGTCCGTCTCTCTTACGCACCCACACAACACACAAACACGCGGGCGCTTGTCTCCTGGATACACATTACACTCCCCTCTGATCTGATGATGACATAGGGAGCATTGTGGGGGTGGCCTTTTAGTGCGTGTGCTTCTGCGAAGAGGTATACACACTGGTTCAGACTCTGGCTCTGGATCTGGTTCCGCCTCATCAGACGAAGTATCACTATCAGTCTCTGGAGGGGGCTCACTAAATCCATGTATCGGCAGCTCATCACTGGACGCTTCACTGCTTACTTCTGTAATTCTGTGACGCACCTCGGTAGCTGGGCGAAGATCTCGCACATGTCGTGGGGTTCCATCGACCAACGCAGACTGCTGGCTAACAACTCCAGATATTTGTCCTCGCTTAAACTTGTCGGTGCACCGATTTCCTTGGGGCCGCACCCACACTGGATTTCCCACTTCATATATGTTACATGTTCCCTTGTCGGCTGGCTGCGTAGTGTTGATTTTCTTCACTTCGACTCGGTATGTGTAAATAGCATTCGCAGGTGCGGTTGAAGGGGAAGTCCCGTCCTTTGGCGCAATGTTATAGTAATATGTGGCTTCCGTAATAGTACATCGCTTCCTGGCAGCAATTCTCTTGATGCTACGATTACTTCTTTCAGCAATGCCATTTTCTGACGGCACATGCGCACATCGCAACCGCAACTGCCGAACTTGCTGGCTACAAAACGGTGCATCATTCTCAGTCAGGAGTTCTTCCAGCGCACCTCGCTCAGAAAAAATGGATGATATGTGGCGAACAACATTTGTCGATCCTGTCTGGTCATCTGCCGCCACACCGCAAATCCCGTAGGCCCGCAATCAATGAGAGTTAGAAAGGGCTTGCCACACACCCTGAACTTCCAATCGAACCGTCTGCCATCGCTCTGGTGCAGGATCAATAGACTGGCAAGCCTCACAATTTCTGATGATCTGTCTGACATCCATCTTGGTCACTGCTGGGTATACGCGCCTCACAAAATAAAGGGTCCTCTTGCTACCCGGATGTCCGCTCTGTGCATGCAGTTTTTGTATTTTACATGGGTCGATTGCAACTTCACAAGATCGAGCAGTAATCTCCTATCCCATCTTCGTGGCTTCATACCATTTGTGAGGTACTCGGGTCAGTTGGTCAGCACAATACAATGTGATGGCACCAGAGTGACCCTTAGTGAGAGCCCATACTCAGATACCAGGTTTTTTAGCATGTCTAGCCTTCTCCGTATTAACATTTCGCTTGCTGCCTTGGTACGGATTCGTGCCCGTCTTGAATGTGTGTCAGACACCCAGTGGTAGACACAGAGAGAATCTGTGTACACGGTCAACTTCTTAGACTGCCACTGCAGGGCCAGATTTATCCCCTTTACAACGGCGTCCAGCTTTGCCAGGTTGATATACTGAGA
Source organism: Euprymna scolopes (assembly GCF_053919585.1). Lineage (NCBI taxonomy): Eukaryota > Metazoa > Mollusca > Cephalopoda > Sepiida > Sepiolidae > Euprymna > Euprymna scolopes. The sequence continues at coordinate 122,000,085 of NC_136492.1, forward strand.
ATCTGTTACGGGCCGCAGCCAACATGCATCTTCGAACACGTTTCCTCTTTGCTCAAACGGTACTCCCCACGCCAAAGAACTGGCATCAACCCACACACCTACGTTGTCTCCGTTAACACGCCACTGCCCACAGGCAGGGCCCTTCTTGTTCATTCTCTCCAGTGTCTCTTTAATCATCAGTTAGTAGGACATCATCGGATATGTCATCCCAACCCGTGGTTGTTAAATTTTCTCTGCGTTTAAGTACACCAACAGCTGCGCGGAGCCAGCCACAGGCCGGTAAGTGACCAACAAGTTTCCCACACCAAGAAAAAACGGTCCGCCTTGTAACGATGTTGGAATTTCGCTGCCACGCCTCCATTTTAGGGTGCCATCTTTCTCATAAACATCCAATCCCAATACACGTGCTCCTTCCCTCAAACGTTCGGGATTCTTGAATTCCAGACCAAAATGAGCCAACTTTTCTTTGACACACGACGCAGACTGTACATCTTCATTGACGTATACGTCATCAATGTAAGCTGAGGTTGATGGGCTTTTCTTGGGACAATACTGTGTTGACAATAGTCTGCATGATCTGTGGTGCCACATTTAGGCCAAAGCCGAGGCGTGTAAGGCAGTACCTCTGCCCCTGGAACCAAACTGTCTGGAACGACCACAATGTCTCATCAACTCGCACCTGTAAATAGGCTTTTCGCAAATCCAATATCGAGGCCTTAGTGCCTTTCTGACACCATTTCCTCAACTTGCTGGCGCATACGTCAGTATCGGCAGTGTAGGCTTCAATATGTTTGTTCAGCTCCCTATAGTCCAGCACCGGCAACTTTTCGACTTGTTGTGTTAGACTACTGCTATTAAGGGTATTAGACCCTTGGGAGGCCCAAGCTTGTCCGCAGTGTAGGGGATTAACCAGCCATCTTGGATCCACGCCTTTAGTTCTATTTCGTATTCTGCTCGGGCCTCACTGGGTATAGGGTACTCTGCAACCCCATTCTTGAGTTTAGTCGGTGCCCTTCCCTCGGTCCACTTCCAAGATGCAATCCAAGCCCTCTTGAGAGAGTCGGAGTCCACTGTAAAATCCGGCCGATCGATGTGGAGCGCTGCACACACTGGGGCCTCCAGGAATCCCTCTTTTCCATCCCGATGAATTGCGACTCCCCCAGCGCCTCGATGGCATCGTATCCGAGTAACAAGTCAAACCCCAGGAGATTTCCTTGGGTCACGAGCACATTGATCTTAGTGGCTGCACGGGTGTCCGTGTAGACCTCGACAGTTCCAGCTCCTCAGCATGTCTGGGTCTCGCCTCTCATCGTGGTGTCTTTGATCTTTCTCTTAGTCCAACTTGGACACAGCCTGGTGCTCACTATAGTATGCGAACAGCCTGAGTCAAGACGTGCTGAGCAGGGTATCCTTTTTACTTAGACGGGCATCACTTGTTGCGCCTTGTTCAAATTTTGCTCGGGGAGCAGGGCGGCGCTGACGTCCTCTCCCCTGATACGTTTCCCGCACAGTTTTGGGCTAGATGCCCCAAACCGCCACAATTAAAACAGCGCACACGCCCCCTGTTAGTGCAATTCCTTGCAGAATGTCCGAGTCGGCCGCAGCGAAAACATTTCCCATTGCTTGCAGGGTTCTGATTCGGAATCTCCCGAGCGCCAATCTGGCCTCTCTGTGTCGCCATCACAACTGGTTCCCCCAGGTCCTCCTCATCTTTGATGATGGCTCGAGCACGTCCCATCAAATGTCCCATGGGCGTTGTAAAATGCTGCTTGAGGCCCTCAATAGCTGCTTCACCCGAGTGGGAAGCCCGCCACAAACGCGTACGCGAGCGTCCGCTCCGACACCCCTCCATCGAATAGGACTGCGAGTTTCTTTAACTCCGCGAAGAAAACGTCCACGCTTTCCTAGTAGATGTTTTCGGGAAGCAAATGTCTCATAGGCCGTACAAGGATCCATGGTGAATGCCTTGTACAGCGCAGCTTTAATTTCGGTGACATCTCCCTTTTCGGCAGCACTGAGATGCTGATACACACTCAAGGAACCCCCAGCCAATCTCAGGGGAATCACAGTGTGCCCCTTTTTCCTCACAAAGGTCGCACGTCAGCTCGACCCTTTCACCCCAGTCGTCAAACTCGGTATAAGCTTTAAGTCGAATTTCGACTCGGTCATAGTCCTAGAGGGAAAATAGCCGAAATAGCTTGTAGAAAATGTGTAAGGAAAATCCTGTAAAATTACTGCGCCCTCTGTAGATGTATAAGGAAAATCCTTTAAAAGTACTGCGCCCTCTGTAGATGTATAATGTTGCACGGAATCCAACTAGCAAGGTACCTAGACGGACGCGAACGGTTACTCAGAACGGACCCAACAATCGGTTACTCAGAACGCTCCCAACAACGGTAAGATATGCTCACACCTACACGGCACGAGAAGCAACAGCAACACGATTCCCGACCAAGTCAATCATCGCCCTCCCAACGTCTTTCAATCACCCGCTTTTATGGCCGTTGCAGACCGGATAAATTTGCATATTGCGAGAATTCATGTCCCTTTGCGAGATATCATCCTTTACAAAAGACGGCGGCCGCAATCTTGATCTTTCTTTCTCTATTTTCGGTCGGCGACGCCGAGACGGCCCCGAGGTAAGTCTTTCGTTTTCATCCATCTCTCTTACGCACCCATACAACACACCAACACGCGGGCGCTTGTCTCCTGGATACACATTACAAGTTTACTATTAGTAATGTTGCTTGTGGCTTTTTTCTAGGTGTAGGGTATATCATTTCCTCTATCAACATTTCTCCATGCATATCATATTATAAACGAACGGCAATCTATAAATGTACATTTAAACACAGCCTCGACGCTATATGTTCACGCACATTGTAAGAGACAATAATTATGTATAGGCAGTTGCTATACAGTTGTTTCATAAAAGCTACTAAAGGCAATGCCTAAAAGCACCTAATGTATCCCGCTATCAAACGTGGAAATGATTGTCGTAAAGATATCAAACGCGTATTAGATTTGGTCTTGTATAAAAAATTCTACAGGAACACGTAAAACTGCCAACATGGAAAGTATTTACAGAAATGGGAATCTGTATTAAAATGAACGTAAAAGGCTGATTCTTGTATACCATTAAGCAAATGGATAAAGGAACTAGAAGAGAAGATAAAGGAAATGCAGCAGCCTTTTTTCTGAAAACACACGCATTAAAGTAAAAGAAAATAGTAAGTCTGTGAGAAAAGTTCAAAGAAAAAAGAAGAGTGTGCTAGAAAAAATGCAGATATGTTTATGTCACTGGATGAGAAACGCCGAGTAGATGAAACAGTTATCAACACAATTGGACACCAGTTCTCTTTGCATAGATCGGAAGTAGAAGAGTCGAAGGAGAAAAATGGGCTCAAATATTTGGAACGATAATGATAATATCGTAAATAAAAGCAATAGGTCTAATATGTGTATACAAACACAATTGACGTGAAAAATATAATAACGCTTTAGCATACTCTCCCCGCTCAGAACAAAGCGATCCATGAGAGTCGCAGGATCAAAAGTAGTATTATTACGATTGATAGATACAAGCTGATAATTCCACCAAACAGGTCAGGATGTGTCCAAATTAAGAAGTAAATTCAGGTAAGTTTAAAATGAATCTACATGTAACTGATTTTAGCGTAAGAGATAACGGTATGCTTAACATGGATGTAAATTTTCGGAATACCCCAAAATTCCTAACTTATTAAGCGCAATAATAGCATCCCTTTTTGATTTTTTTATAACACGACACACCTGTTTAGTTACAACAGATATCGAATTAGAAGTTAAACAAAAATTACGAAAATTAGATTAAATATCTCTTAAGAGCTACCATATATTGAATACCATTTGAATATCTATGCGCATAACAATAAGACTTGCAGGGCTATAGTCAGTACATTATGAAAGAGCACATGAATTCAGTATTAGAATAAGAAAAGGTTAAGTTCAACAGGAAAATAAGACGAACATAACAAAGAGGCAATAATTTACAGATGATAAATTTTATTTCAGAAGAACCACGCTTAAGAACAATGTGACGTGACTATCTCTAGGAGCGGTATGACACCTTACTTGGAGGAGGTTGAGACACTCGAAACTCTGGAGAATGTCGGGAAACTATGCTTGCATTATTTGTTATTATTGTATGCACGGGCAACGGCAACCGACGCTGCCGCAAGGTAGAGTAAAGTTAAAATTGTATTATTTTTATGAAACCGACATATAAATCTGATTGCTTGGTGAAGGTGATCAGTTTATATCATTTTAAGAAACATAAGGAAATATAATTTCATTTTCGATGCCAGCGAGCCCCAACCCATGAACGTATGGCCTCTGAGAACAATTCTAGGCGAGCGGCCACGGATTACCCTCTTACGATCGTAGGAAACACAAGTAAGGGATTCGCAGGTGCATTTAGGGAATCGGGGAATCCCCTGAGATCACGTACTTTCTGGCAATTAAGCGAATTTAATCCTAAGTTCATCACCACCGCAAAACTGAAGGTAATTAAATTTAATTGGGCCTCAATAGTTTTTTGTCAAAAATCAACAACTGAACAATTGTATATAAGTGTATATCATGTTTTGTATATCTAACTTGAATTAATCAAGTAGAATAGATATATCTGAGTCTGCCTTACTGGCCAGCCTCCTCTATGAGGAAGAGAGAATTTCTGGACAACTATAGGCTTATGTAGCGTCAGATGTATGTGAAGAGTTTATATTATGGTACGATTTGCTGGAGGAAAATAGAGGATGCGGAAATTTATCCCCGAACGGTAGTATCCACGACAGGAAAGATAAAAAATCAGTAGTTGGAACTGAGTTTTGAATGAATCTAATACTAATCGAAAAGTCGTCGCCACCCCTCTCTTTCTGTCCATCTCCACGGTAAAACTGAAAGTAACTAAATCTAATCGAGAGTCAACAACTGAACGCTTGTATATAAGTGTATATCAAACTTTGTTATCTAACTTGCATTATCAAGTAAAATAGATATAACTGAGTCTCTCTTTCTTTTGTGTGCATGAAAATCTATTCACTTCCAGTGTGACAGCGGCATATAAACGAGAATGCAAAACCCACTTTGACCAAATCGATCAACGAATTCTACTGCGCCAAATTCCCTGCCAGAAAGAGAGAGAGAGAGAGAGAGAGAGAGAGAGAGTACAGCGAGGATTGAATCACATATGGCAAAGACATTTCTATAATGAGATCCTTGAGTGGTCAAACAACAACAATAATTTAATTGGACGGAACACTTTTTGCCAAGCTATGAAAACTCTGCATTATATTAATAAGCTGTACCTGAAAGCATTCTAATTTAAGGTCTGAAAAAGCTATAACCAGAACTATCCCCAACACTTACAAAGCTCTTTAAGCGTTGTCCTATGAAAAAGTGCTTTCAGTCATCCGGGAAACCCACAGCAGTATGCCCCGTATTGTAAAATTCAAGTGATCGAACATCCGCTTCCTTGTATAGCAGTCAGCCATCTCAGCAAAAAAAAAAAAAAGAAAACTACCACAGTGACATGCAATATAGTTTCCGTTTTGCTAGATCTTCAGCAGATGCAATTTCTATAATATCACAAAATATTAGAAAATCTTTTAACAGATGGTTTCGTTTGTACGTCTATTTATCTTAGTATATCAAACGTTTTTTTGCTATGGTTGGACATAAAGACCAACAATATATTCCGCAACGCCATACCTGTATATATATATATATATATATATATATATATATATATATATATATATATATATATATATATATAAATATATATATATATATATATATATATATATATATATATATATATATATATATTAAATCATTCATCTCTGGTATGTTAACCAGGGTAGATGTTGATGTGCAGAACACAGAAGCTCAAAGTATTAGTGTAAAACTATAGGTCGGTCCTTTACGGGAGACCGATCCACATGTTATATTAAATGTCTTAGAAACGGTTCGTGTATGGAGATCCGTCGATTAAAGATCTTCTTGTCCAGGCGAAAATTAAGTACTACAGGGAATTTTGGGTGCGACTGGCTCCTTTACTCGGGACTATTTCTTACCTCTAGTGGCATTCTGGCTGGAGTTTTCTACGTCTTCAGACCAGTATCGTTAATTAAGGGATACATTAAAAACAACGCATGACACAATCGTAATAGGTATGCGAAATAATCTTATCTATTTATTATAATATATATATATATATATATATATATATTGCAATACATTACAATACTATTTACGGATCATAATTAATTTTCACAATAAACTTAACAATAAAGTCTTCAAAACTAACTAGTCTAAACTATTGATGAGGGAGGGGGTTCCCCCTCTCATCATTTACGGAGAGAGGAAGATATACGTCTTACCCCATGGCTGTCTGGACAAAAACGAGATCGAGAAAAAGAAGGGAATCGTGGAATTACTATCTGATTTTCTTATTTCGGTGTATCCCTTTGCTTATCGCAAACTCAACTCCTGGCAATGCTGTGGAGGGTCTGGGAACAACCACCACATCCGGGACTCTAAAAACAGTGCCGCAATAACGCTGGAGTCCTTCATAGGTCAATGCTGGGAATAATACTCTTTTTGATCTACATCAATGAACTACCAAATCACACCGTTTGATCGTTCGTGGACATTTATGCTGATGGAACGAACATCTGTGGAGACACTTCACAGGTCGTAAATGGGGTTGACTTTTCTGATTTCCGCTTCTATGATTTTGATAACGAACCAAGATTTTCCACATCGCACCACGTTAAGTTTTACTTCAGCGAAAACCAAGTGGTGTCTATCTTTTCATCATTAACGCTCTGACTCCCATCTCTCATCAATTGACACAAGCTACTCGGTCTGACCATTAAACTTGGTTTAAAATGAAACACGCACATCAAATCCGTTGCTAATGTCGCTTGAACAATAGTTTAATATGTTTCCTGCTTTAGCAGATATCCAATCGTCGATCTAATTCTCTACTTATATAAGACCTTAGCACGTCTTGGGATTGAGTACTGTTGTCAAAATAAACTTCGAAGCCTAAGCTTCTCTTTCATTGACCTATTTCGCAAAGGAGTCGTTGCGAGTGTGTATAAAACGACGAAGACTCCACCTCTTTCAATCAAATATATCCCATAAGAAACCCCTTTGTATTCAGCAGTACACGAGTGGATTTCTAGGTGGTTCCGATGCACAGATTAATAGCGCGGTCTTATCTGTCTTTACGATGACAGGGTGGGTTTGAGATTTCTGTAGTTCCCAACATATAAAACTCAAAGTCCCCATTAAGGATATGCGCTGCGTGCCGGATGCTGAGCGTTAGAAAAGTTATTCTTTCCTCTAGTTATCTATTCGCTAAACAAGCTGATACAAATTTGAGACTATTCATCTGCATATTTATTCACAATTTTGTAAGCGACGAATACTCGTCTTTGACGCTAGGATTAGATCGTTTATATAGAATTATTATTAAAATAAAATCTGATTACAAGAAAAATGCCAAACAGGAAAAATAATAAATTAAAAGTGTATACACTATCGTTTCTTAACCAACAGTCTACCCAATATTAAATCAAATGAGGCTTTTTCAAAAACCGATTCTCTGCTTCATTTATCTGACAGTCAAGGTACAAGAGTGTGTTGCACGGGTAGTCACGGAGCCAACAGCGACTGCTCGACAGAAAACTTCAACGGGCAACTGATTCTAAAGATGCTTTGCGGCTCCTTTAAATGGAAGAGTGAGTTTTGACGGATCGAGGGTTCTAATTAAACCGATGCCGATGTCTTACATCAGGCTCTGACCCGCTCTGGTTGGCTAATTGGCCAAATAACCTATACATATAAATTAGGCGATTTCCGGACAGAACCTCAAATCTTTTAAATTTTCCGTTTTCAGATGCCGGCTAAATCTCGGCGTTGATCTTAAGATCATTTCGAAGACGAAACATTGTTTGATACTACGTTACAAATTTATCCACAAAAATGTTACCAATTATGTTCACGAAATATGTTTTTCATGTATTTTGCATAATCATTCAACCTGTCTTTTTTTTACAAGCAAACCCATTCGTTGGTACTCCGCGATCGCTCATTTGGATAACATCTCTTATCTAGACCTCATTTAGCAACTTCTTCTATAACTTCGATCATCATAGTATGTTGGTCGCACCTGTCTCAGTTACCAACTGTACTGATCGTACAAAACTATGAGCATGTAAAAGTGTAAACTGTCTTTTACTACTATTTAAGCGATGAGGCCAGTAGATGCGCCAATCATTTTTATAATTACCGGTTGTGCTAAACAACCAATGAAAATTTTCCAAAGTTAGTATAGAAATTGTCAGATTTTTTATTCAATCAGTTACCCGCTAAATACGTCACGGACCTCCTTTGATTCTTGGCCGCCATCTTGGTTACTGCCAATTACACTAAAGATCTGATCTGAAATACGTCGCCATCTTTGTTCAAGCTAACGTCACAACACTTAGCAGGTTATGGGCCGAGCCATCGTCTTTTCTTTGACGGTTCGGTATCTAAATTCGAATTGTGGCAGGTACAATTCAAAAACTACACAAAGTTATGCACTCTCGAACAGATAATCCTTACGACCCCGCAATTCTCGAAAAGAAGTCGACTGTTTTTGCAGAACTGATTCAATGCTTACACGATAGAAGTCTGTCTCTGATTATAAGAGATGCATTGGATGACGGACGGAAAGCATATTGATATCAGATACCATTTTATAAGGGATGAAATAACTAAATAATCTATTACTCTTACCTATGTGACGTCTGAAAATAATATAGCCGACATTTTCATTAAAACTATAAAAAGAATAAAATTAAGGCATTTTATAACCGAACTTTTTGGAATATAATTATGAATAACTCACTTTACAGACACCCAAAAAAAGAAGCATGAACAATCAAAATCACACATACAAAAATGTAAATTGTTCCAGTGCCGACGTTACACTGCAACTATTTCTACCTTACTAACCAAATAAACCCACTAATACCTAACATAATATTTCCAGTTTATGTGGAAAAATCACTTGTCAAAACCTTTTATTTGTAAATTTCCTTTTTGTCAAATATTTTTTGTATCTTTTACTTTGCAAACATTTGTCAAATACAAAATAAAATTTATATTTGTGATTTTTGTGCCTATGTTTATATGTATTTGAAAAGTATTCTACTCGTATGTTTATTTATATTTGAAAAGTGTACATTTTTCTAGGGCAATTACTATTGACATATCGAAGGCCTTTGATAGGGTATGGTATAAAGGTTTACTTCACAAGACCTCCAGCTATGGTATAGCTGAAAATGTCTTCTCAAGTATTAAATCATTTCTCTCTGATATGTTCATAAGAGTAGTAGTTGATGGGCAAAAATCAGAAGCTCACAGTATAAATGCTGGAGTCAATCAGGAATCCATCCTGGGCCCAACTCTTTTCCTGATCTACAAAATCAGAACCTTACACCATTTGTATACATTCGTAGACATTTTTGCTAACGAAACTGCCATCTATGGTAGCACATCTAAGGCAGAAAACGACTCAGTTCTCTCCGATTCTCTCTCCTCTGATCTTGATAACGTCATACAATGGGGAAAGGAGGGGCTGGTTATTTTTAATACATCTAAAACCAAGTTTCTGTCTTTACATCATCAACGTTCTGCTCCCCATCTGGCATCAATTAAAATGAATGGCTCTCGTCTTGGGGAGGCCTCAAGTTTTGAAAGGCTTCTGGGCTTGACCTTTACTGCTGAACTTAAATGGAATACGTACATCTGTTGCCAAGGCCGCTGGAAAAATGGTCGGATCCTTCTATCGATCCAGTAGATATCTCACTGCTGATGCAATTATCTATCTATATAAGAGCCAGATACGTCCAAGGATGGAATACTGTTGCCACATATGGGCAGGAGCTGCTAGAAAAGACTTGTCCTGCCTTGATAAGGTTCAAAAAAGACTTCGTGGCCCGTTGGGAGATGTCCTTTTCTCTTCACTGCAACCTCTATCTCACAGAAGAGATGTTGCGAGTTTGTCTCTGCTTTATCGTTATTTTCATGGAAAGTGTTCGACTGAGCTTCAATCTATGGTCCCCCCTCTCAAAACTTTCACAAGAAACACTATACTAGCTGAAAACATTATCAATAATTGTCCCCACTCTTTATCTGTGCCTAAACCTAAACATATATTCCATGACTAAAGCTTCTTTCTTAGAACTGCACGCCTGTGGAATTGTCTTCCGTTTTTCTGCTTTCCAGCTGTCTATAATATGGTTGTCTTCAAGTCCAATGTGAACAAGTTTCTGATGAGCCGTTTCACTTAAGTTAACAAATTTACTGAACTTCCATTACTATTGATTTCTATATTGTCCTTTTGACTACTCTACACTCTTTAATCCTTATCCTTGAATAGCGGATCTGCCTTGATGAGTGGTGACGTCTATGTAAAAAAAACACTCAATGTGGCACATTATACCAATATATTAATAATTCTTTTTGAACAATGAAAATAAAAACAAATTCCCCAAAACCAAAACAAAAAACAATTTTTTTATTTGTTTATTTTTATTTGTTCATTTGTTTGTTTATTTATTTTTATTTATTTTATTTTTCATTCTTTTTCTCAACTAAAAACGAAATTGAATCCGAAATGATGTTTCCATTATATCAGAAAAGGGGTGTGTAAATTGTTTTTGACTACTATTTGAGGGATGATATCAGTGGATTCCCAAATCATTTTTATAACCGTCGGGAGTGCTAAACAAGCACAGCTACTATAAATATTGTCTAATTTAGGATTGATTCAGTTCGCCGCTAAATACGTAACGGACCGCATTTGATTCTTGGCCGCCATCTTGCTTACTACACATTACAGTCAGGATCTGATCGGATATACACCACCATCTTCGTACAACGTAATGTCACAACACTTAACAAAAAGAAACTCCGAGTGAAGCATTTCACCAATGATGAAATTTGTAATTGGTTGTTAGTAATGTCTACTGCTAGTGTCGGTTCAGAAACTCCATTTACAGACAAACCCATTTCATTTCTTTATGTTTATATTTGAGTTTGACCACGGGTATTTTTCAGTCTTATTTTGGCTGGTATTCCGCTCCTGAAAACATAAAAAAAATCATTTGACTTTAATTTTAAATACCATCTTCATATATTTGAAATTAGATAAACTATTTAAAATGTGTTAATAAATTGGGAGAAGTAATTCAACCAGTTTTTATGAATTAATATTTTTTTAACGTTTATCTCACTCTACATTTCACGACTGAAAATAAAATATTTTCAAGTTCTAATTCAAAGAACTTATAGTTTATATTCTAAGTGTACTACTCTTAATTTCAATAGATTGCATTCTTTTTCTGTCAATGACTTTAAATAGTATAGTAGATCATGTCAAAATTTTAATGTTGAACCACCAAATGGCAGAAACAGTAACATTAACATTTATAAACCTATTTTTTTAAAGATATTGTGGGCATGCCACACGAGCCGATAACGACATAGGTTTGAGTCAAAGATTACAATCTTATCAGGTTTAATGGACAAAATTCTCACGATACACGTCTATGGCTTGCCTTTTCTTTTAGAAATACCAACTATATCTTTATAAAGAAGTCTTTGGCCACAAAAAGTGTATACATCTCGTTAATTTCAATAGGATCCAAAACAATTGAAAACATGTGTTTCGGGTAAGTTATGACAAGCATTCTCAAATTTTTAACCCAGAAGACGACTAAATGTAGTAAGAACATTTAAAAAAAAGCATTTCCTCAAACTTTATTAATAACCAGACTTTTGGCTATGGAGCATATTTTCAAAGGAAAAAAGGGGGGACAATCACTAACGGTAAAAGCATGCGAGAAACATTTACCTTGGCTGTGGTTACGGAAAGGCGCATTTAAATAGTAAATATATCACCTAATTTTCGTATCCTTACTTAAGAACATGGTGATGGGAAGTTTCTTCAGAGAATCGTAAGCCACTTAAGTTTTTTGTTATATATACCATTCGTTGGGTTTCTTAATTAGATGCTACTATTCCTTTTTTCCCCAATAATTGATTTTTTATGAAAATAATTCTTTAATAATTCTTTAATATTTAATAATTCTTTAATATTTTTGTTTCTATATAAATATTATAGCCGTAACGACCTTGCAAAAACGTTACGGTTAGTGTTACTTTCGTATTAGTGGTATGTACCGTTTATAGATTATCAGTTTATTGGTACTTGGATAGACCATTTTAGGTTTCAATTTAATTAATTTAATATGAGAATGAATAAAATGAGTGTATTAAATATGTATAAATCCTTGTACAACCTTCCAGGTGAACTGTTCTAATCTATTTATTATTATTTAATGTTTTAAAATTCATTCTTATTCTTCTTGAAACACGTTTTTATATCGTTACTTAGGATAATTATGAAGGGAGATAATCCAACCATGTTGTTAAGTACTGCTAGTTAATTCTGTTTGAAACTGAGTCGATTTTTGTTTCCTATAGCGGTTAAACGGAGGTAATTAAGGCCGTTTGATCTTTTCGGTTCATTGATTACTAAAAAGCGTCATTGATTTAATACGTAAATTAATCAGATAGGTCTAGGACGTGCTACGATGGCTTATTTAACAAATTAAGTATATAAATTAAGTTTTTATCTAAAACTATTGGGTTATAATCCATGGATTTAACCGCATCTGTAATTAATCACTTATGCTGCTCGTGTCATATAATTCATGCGTTGTATTTTTGGGTGTTTAAATAAATAAAATATCATATATCCTCTAATAATTATTCTGGTAGCAAAATCCCCCATGGATCCAGATAGATAAGAAAAGTCTTTATTAAAGTGTATGCCTATTTTCATTCTATGGACATCAGGGGCGAACGCAGACCCCACAATTTTATTATACCATCCTTATTTAAGTTAAAACATACTTATCAAAGTATGCTTATGTACATCTATATAAAAAAACACTTGTAAACTTTTTTTGTAATTTAAATTTTTTTTTATTTCCATACTTTGTGGACCAGGCGCAAATGCAGACCCCACAATGTTAATGAACCAGCGCTATGCAGGATCAAACATACCCATTTTTGTGTTTCGGTACATCTATCATTATATGTACTCATTTTTTTTTAAATAGTCAACCATATAGGAGCCTATTCGTGACCAGGCACACCCACACACACACGAACAACGAACACACACATACATTCAGCTGTATTAGAATATATATATATATATATATATATATATATATATATATATATATATGTACACATATGTATATAGGAGAAAGAAAATAAAAACTCTGTTTAACTTTACAATTACATTTTTCAATCTTAGCCTATGATGAAGGTTCTCGTACTGGATTTCTTACTTTTTTATCTATTAGGGTACATTTGACTTAGGACTTCTCTTCACTGCCCGAAAAAAAAACACACACACAAATTTCAATATTCAGCTGTTCTGACAACTTTCTAGTCGGATTATATGCATCGGCACGATGGACTTACTATTTTCGATTTTTGATGCACTTGAGCGGAGTTCACTGCAAGCTGAAATATAATGTGCGGTTTGTTTTTCTATATAGTTCTTTACATATCCAATTTTTTTTTTCATTTTTTTATTTGGCAATTTATAACTATAATAAATTGCCCATTCACTTATTACGTTAACTAGTAAATTCTAGCATTACTACAAATAGACTGTGGTGATTTTTTATGGACGCTGATGAGAAGAATAACCGGATTAGCATTCTTTGACACTCCGAAGAGTAAGGATTTTGTAAATTGTTTTTTTAGAGTATTCAGTCTAGCAATACATTTTGATTCTAAAGTTAAAATTACGGTATTGCTTTTCTTTCTCTTATAAGCTCTAATCTCTATTGCGTATTAAGCTATTGCGCGTATCTTGTACACGCTACATCCCTTTGATTTCTATTAATATATATATGAATAGGTGTTCTATTAATATATACATATATTATACATACATACATATATATATATATATATGTGTGTGTGTGTGTGTAGGGGTGTGTGTATGTGTGCGTGTGTGTGTGAGACAGAGAAAAGGAGAGTGAAAGGAAGATTATGGGGCGAAGAGCCAGAAAAACCCGCACGTATGTAGATATAGTGAAACTTTGAAATTCCAGTAACATTATATGTTTAATTCACATTTCTCTATGGTTAAATTATTTTAGCGCCAGACTACATTATTTTTTTTTTTATAATAGACTATATAATCTGAGTGTCTCATCGCGTCTTCTGATTCCCAGATTGTATTATACGATTTCCGTTTACTGCAAAATAGTATCTTTCATTTCGTAAATATTCCAATATTCAATATGCAAAAATAAAACTACTATTTGTTTTGATAACCCATTCGGTAGCTGATCTCAGGGAAATATTCTTTTACAGTAGGTTATGTATAGATGTTTTAAAGATATAAATATAGAATTAGATAAAAAAATAATTGATTAATTGGCTTAGAATTTAGGGGTTTCCCTTTGTCAGCTTAAGCTTCACCGTCACTATAAAAACAGCGGAATTCCGCATGAGAACACTCGACTTTCGAAACAATGTGGGACTAGTAGTCTGATTATGCCAGATAACCAACTAAATTACATGTCAGTGGTAAATGCACCTGTGCAGCCAATAACATCTGTAACAATAAAGAAAAATAAGCAACAACGCAGCTATACTAATAATTGAGCAATATATATATATATATATATATATATATATATATATATAACTACTAAATTTACTCACATAAAATTAATATACGAAAGTATAGATTTATGCGTAAACTTTAACTATTTATATCAAAAGTGTTCAATACGTAGGTAGAGCTAGTTAGTTATTTATAAAATATATATGGCGATTAAGCTACAATGAATATTCCGCGTTTCATCCACGCTAGGACTCTTCAGGCTTATGCGCGAATTCTGTGGTTGAAGAGTCCTAGAGTGGATGAAACGCGGAATATTCAGTGTAGCTTAATCGCCATATATATATATATATATATATATATATATATATATATATATATATATATATATATATATATACATTATAAATTACTACACACACACAAATACACACCCACACACACACACACACATATATATATATATATATATATATATATATATATATATATATATGTGTGTGTGTGTGTGTGTGTGTGTGAGTGCGTGTGTGTGAAATAAAGTAACAAACAAATGTCACGACGGTGAAGTTTCCATGACCACTTGAGTTATTTGGTCCTATCAACTATAAACGGCAATAGTACTCTCTCTCTCCCTCTCACTTTATATATATATATATATATATATATAAATATATATATATATATATATATATATATATACAAACTCCACTATTAATCAGAATAGTTTTTATTTGTAAAGTAACGATTTGCACCAGTTCACATATGTTTTTCTATGGGTTTCCCCGCGAGAAGCGATATTTTTGTTTTGTATAATTTTTTTTTAGTGTACCATATTCTTTACATTATTTTATATAGACTACATTATTTTAGATTTTAGATAGAATGCTGATGGGTATGCTATCATAACTATATTGGTAAATTTACGTTTGTTCGTTGGGGTATAAATCATCGTATATACATTTTGCATTTACAATTGTGCATGTATATTTCTTCTTTGAATTTAACGACCTCATTGGCTACAATTTCAATCATAGATTCATACAAGCTTTCCGGTTTCCAGTACATTAGTAATTATTTCTGTCATTTCCTATAATGAGCTCTACTTTCTATTGTGCCTGTATTGAGCTTTTTTATTTGATGTGTAGCAAATCATTTATATATATATATATATATATATATATATATATATATACATACATATATATATATATTATACATTTAAGTTTACTTCTGATTATATCTAGTAAATTACTTTTTGGTTGTATATATATATATATATATATATATATATATATATATATATATATATATATATATGTGTGTGTGTGTGTGTGTGTGTGTGTGTTAATGTGTGTATAGTTGTTATTCAATTCAATAAAGCTGTTATATATTATATACTGTTGCATGTGCATATATTAACCTTACTTCCTTAGACACAGAACATCAAGATGTGTAAGTCGGTACAGTCACGTTTTTTCACGAAGTAGGTTAATAGATGTTTTTACGTTTATGATAATCAGCATTTTAGATCTGTTTCTTCATGGAACAAATTTAGCTTACGGCTTCACAGTACGTTTCATCACTGCCACACCTTATATTAATGTAGCCATTTGTTATCGCATAGATATGAAGGAAGGCGCTATTTGCATGCTTTCCTCTCTGCTTATTTCAACACATATTATTTCATCGATACACATCTCTTACTCGGAGAAGACGTTTTCCATCGCATAAACTGGATTGTTCACGCTTATACAGGAACGATTCTGGTGGCGTATATGTAATGATTTTGCCAATATAATCAACGCAAGTATTACTGCACAGGGGACATACTAGTATCAACACCTACGGTTTATTTAAATCTTATTAATCAGCGGACATATCCATTAAAACAAACACAAAACCGAACATAAAGATACATAGCTTATATGTAAACAAACAAGTAATAATAAATAAACAAAAAAACAAAAATATCTAAACGGAAAGAAAAGAATGAATAATAGCGCTAACTAACGGCATGGACAAATGGCTTTAGAGATGATAGATGAATTTATATAACCGTTTCGATTATCGATTATATGCATTTCCCAAGGGTATTCTAAGATCACTCCCAGACATCTACATTATATATATATATATAATTATATATATATATATATATGTATATATATGCATATATATGTGTGTGTGTGTGTGCGTGTGTGCGTGTGTGTGTAGTGCAAAATTTTGTTGAAATTCAAATACTCATATTGTCTTTTTATATCTTATCTTTATTTTAATCTGGATTTTTCAGTGCAGCTGTTCCTTAGTGGTACGGCAATTTTACGATTTCTGCATCCATAAAATATCGTGTCGTCAATAACTTCTTCAGAAGATTTTTCCATTTGATTTTAACAAAAAAAAATTATATTTTTATACGATAAACATGGTATTTGGGGGAAAAAATTCCAAAGCCATTCTTCAACATGTCCCCGTATCTCGGCTGTACACACACATCCACACACATACACCTCCCCATATATATATATATATATATATATATATATATATATATATATATATATATATATATATATATAAATGCAACTCTTGATTCGTTCGAAATTAATAGTCTAAGAAACCACTGGATGGATGTCTTCTACGTTTTGGTATAATATATTTACTATATCCATTTGTGTATTTATATATTTCTTTTTAATTATAACATTATACTTTATTTTTCTATAAAAAATATGTGGTTTTCTTTGTACCGATAGGTCATTTTTATTTAAGGACAATAATTTATTACCGCTTCCTGTCACGTGACCAGTGTTTCCAATTTAGCGGTTTTCCTACTAGATCGGGAGATTTCGTTTACAATCTAGCGGGGAAGTCTAGAAAATCTTGAGATATTTCGCACTCACACACCCGTAATTTTAGATTAAAAAATAAAAAAAAGCGCTTGAAAATACTTTAAAACATGAAATAAACTCATTCATGTAATTAAAAAAGTAGCATTTATTGCCTTTGGTAACAATTATTTATTGATTATTTGTTTTTTTTTTCACCTTTTCTTCGGCTAACCATTCTTAAACCTCGCTATAAAATCGATTCTTCCAAGTACATTTTAGGTGGGGGGCATTCCAACCTCCGAATATAGTTTAAAATACGATCTAAGCTTAATTTGGAAGTATTTAGTCGAAACTAGTAAAACGCAAGAAACAATACCAAAAAAAATGTACCAATACAGTAGAATTTAATTATCTACCAACCTAAATACTTTTAAACTTGCTAAAACAAAGTTTTTTTTTTGTTTTTATTGGTCTAATTTCAAAATATGTTGCAATATTATGGTGATGTTTAATTTGCAGTATATTTCAATTTAACTTTTATTATAAAAAGTTTGAGTTTATGATTTGTTTCTTGCAAAAAAAAAATACCCTCTCTTAAAAAACAGGTAAGACTAGCTGATAAAATATGTAAGCCTTCTGGGGAGCTAACCGCTTCAATATAATTCCAGAAACATATAGTGAGAAAACACGGAACATTTTATATATTGAATATACTAAATTTATCATTTTTTATTGTAGGAAGTTAAAATATGGAGTTTTTTTTTTGTTGGGGCGGGAATTAGTGATTTTTGAAATTTTCAGATGGTAAAAGTTAAAAATGTAGCGATTTTCTGGACATTTTTTTCTCCTGATCTCGCGGGTTTCTTTAAATCTCGGTTGCCAACACTGCATCACTAAAAGGATATGTTGGTCTCACCACTACAGGCTTAATTTAAACAGAATGTGTTTACAATATCGGTAAATTTTCAATGGGTTTAATCACATGATTAGTGATAATGTAACCATGTGATTGAAATTTTATTTAAATTAACCACACGTGGTCGATTTGCTATCAAATATTCATCGAAAAAGGGTAGGTACAGACAAAATGAATGCCGACGCTCAAAGTGTATAAACATTTTGACCCCTCCCTATACTTCAAAATTCACCAAAAATCAGGAAATTAACCAATTTTAATATGATTTTCAGTATTTATCAAATAATGATCGAAAAATATAAGGAACTTATTTTTACTTTACTCTTAGTAAAAATATGTTATTTTGTTTAAAATAAAAACAACCTTTACTAAAGTTATGATTTCCAGTAGTAAATAAAAAAACGCAAACATTTAATTTTGTTTTTTTTTATATAAATAAATCATCGTAATTTGTAACAATAAAAAAATATTTTTACAGGAACATTCCGAAAAAAAGGCCCTAAAGTCCGTATTAATGAATTCGATATAACTCGAAAATAAAATGAATTTCTCGCATACTATTCAGGAAATTAAAGATTCAATTAGATTCCTATTTCAGTCACCAAAATTATTTAGGGTGAAATGAGTTAAGGAATTGGTGGCCAAACCTAAATATTGTTTTTGCTTAAAATAGCATTAATACAGTAAGTTAGGGAAAATTTGCATAGAATGCTCTGCTTTACGGTTGTTGTAAAAATGGAACGGAAATTGTAATTTCGTCCCCTTTTAAATTCGGTACATTTTTACATTAAGTCCACCTCATCTTTCACATTCGACACCTCAGCTTTTATAGCTTTTTGGGTATGCTGGCAAGGTTAGGGGTGCCTATTCCGAAAGCCGTTCTAATATGGGTAGATTGGTGGGTGTGTCAGAAATTTCGTGAAAAAAGTAAATTATTCCACCCCGTCTTTCCAAGCTTATAACTCCTCGAAAAATGTTACTTAAGCCCTAATGTTTTTCAATTAGAGGAGCAAGGATTACGGTTTCATGAAAAAAAAAAGAAAACAAACAACGTGTTTAAAAAAAGGTTTTAAACTTCGGACTTTACAGGTAAATTTCTAAAAACACTACCTTTTTTATTTTCAATTTGAATATATTATTTATTGACCTTTTCTCTTCAATTTGTGATATATAACACTTTGGTGAATAAATAAATTATTTACTTTTCATAGACATTCCAAAAAGGGAGGCGTGAATTATTCGACCCCCTATCTTTCCAAGCTCATAACTACTCGAAAAATGTAATTTAAGCCCTATTTTTTTTCAATTAAAGGAGCAAGGACAACTGTTTCATTAAAAAAAAGAAAAACAAACAAACAACGTTGTTTAAAAAAACTTCGAACTTTACAGGTAAATTTCTAAAAAAACATTACTATTTTGTTTTAAATTTGAATATGTTATTTATTAACCTTTTCTCTTCAATTTGTGATATATAAAACTTTGGTGTTAATTATTTACTTTTTAATAGACACTTGAAAACGGGGGGGGCGTGAATTGTAAAAAAAAACGTTTGTCTAAAATAGTATATTCGGTTTATTGGAAAGAGCATAAAATTTCACATTGGTTCTGAAAATATCGTAAAGATAGAATCACTAGAAAAATGTTCATACATTTTTAAAGTTTAAAAATAGAAAAATATTGAGTTCGTAAAATGCATTACTGTTTTTTTACAAAATAAAAACACATGGTTCTATTATTTTAAAACAACTTTAATAGTTTATTTTCGAAGTATAATCCATAAAGAAAATAAACAACTCACTTATAAAGGAGAATTTAGGAGTTTTTTTATATTTTATTCGCAGTTTCATGAGAGGGGTGTCAAAAATTCCTACAAAAATTCTGATACATCCACTAGATTGGAGAGTTTATTCGTTGTAAACGTACCCGATAACCTATACATGTCGACATTTCCAATGTGAATGGTAAGCTGTACTTATGTAAAAAATAACAAAAATATATACCAAACTGACTTTATTTTACAAAAATGGAATTATTTCCCTTTCGTTATTAACTTTTTAAAAATATTTTTTGTGTTATATATATAAAGTACAATTGTTGAATGCTACTGGTTCGATTATATTCGTTTGGGGGCACAATTAAAAAATAAAGAAAGATTAAAACGGAGCGAAATTCAAGTTGCCGTTCCATTTTTACGACAACCGTAAAACAGCGCATACTCAGTAAGTCTTATCGTAATTTATAAGAATAATGTTAAAACACAAAATCAACATTTTATTTATTTTTCTGCATAATTAACGATGGAAGTATTTTTATGTTTATTTTCTGTTAAAAAAGTATTTGTACATTCTCTTGAAAAAATGAATCAAACTTGTCTCTACATTCACATACCTATTTATAGTGTTCACGTAAAGCATTCGTCTGTTCTTTTTTATAATAAAAAATCCGTTGTCAAAGAGAAACTTTTACTGCCAAATTGCTTTTAAAAAAAGTGCAAGTTTTCCTGAAAAAAAAACTGTCACCTAAAAATATATGGTAATTTTTTGGGGGGTGGTGGCGTATAACAAGTATATTGATTTAAAAAATTGCAAAAAATAATAAAAGTAAATAAACAAACAAAATGCAATTTTTGTTGAGGATATGTTCCATTTTTACAAACTGAACCACAGTAACGGGTGACCGGGTACAGTTAATATATATATATATATATATATATATATATATATATATATATATATATATATATATATATATATATAAATAAATAAGGGAGTAGTCACCAACAATGTGTATTTTTTAACATTATTTTATTATTCCGTGTCTTGGTTTTTCATTGAGAATTATGTTTGGATCATTGTAATAATGTTTTTAAGTTACTGAAATCGTTTACGTACGTTTCAGACGGTCTGATGCGTCCTCGTCAGAAATTATTTTCAAATGTGTAAAAATGGCGATTTTCGTTAGTTTGAAGTTTTTCCAAGGGGTGGAGGCTTGTAAGTGTTTATTATACATTGGTATGCTTTTTTTTTGTCAAGGGAGATTTTGACCTGGCTGTAGTCGGGCAGTTGCAATTTCTTTCTGCTAATGTGTTTTTTCTGTTCCTTTAGGGTGGGATAGGGTGTGTGTGTGTGTGTGTGTGTGCGTGTGTGTTTCTGTGTGTGTGTGTGTGTGTGCGTGTGTGTGTTTACTTTTATTGGTTTGGGAATGTGTATATTTTGGGGTCATTTGCTTTCTTAGGAAGGCGGCTGTGATCCGAGGTCGTTACTAATGTGTATGCGTAGGGAGGGGGGACTGGCTCTTCTTAAGTAAGGGTAGGGGTGCTTTCATTCTATTTTGATATTTATTTTTTGGATTCTTTGATTTTAATATTGTGATTTTTTCCTTTAAGTCTTATATTATGTTTGTTTAGAAAGAGGGGTGTATTTAAAATAGGGGATTTTTTTAATGTTTCTATTTATTTGTCTCCCCATGTGGGTATGGCTAGACCCAGGATCGGTTCCTAGTGTTGGGAAGATTTTGTTCCCCAGAGGGGGGGGGCAATGGGGGTGTAGGTATGGGGGGATGATAGAAGGGAAGATAGTCGTTTCAGTCATGAGGGGTTCTCCTCCCCTGACTGTGGAGGGAGCGAGGTGTTGGAACAGATATTATACTACGGTTCTAGGTGTCTCCTAGTGTTGTTGGTTTCGAGGTTAAGTAGGGTTGGTATTGTTCAGTGTGTTGTATTAAAGATAGGGGTGTTATGTATGTTTGTGGTTGTATGCGCGCACGTGTGTGTGTCATAATGTGTCGATTCTGATTTAAGTGTGGGTGTGTGTATGTGTATGTGTATGGGTGTGCATGCGAGTGTACCTTGCACTTCATGTTTTTGTGTGATGGTATTAGGTTCTGTTCAGTTCAGGAGTGAATTTGGTGATGAAGTTTTTTTTCTTGTGTAAGTAAATAAAAATAATTGTCTGTTTGGAAGATTGACATTATTTTGAAGCTGTTTACACTGCATGTGTGTACGTGTTTTGAAACATAGAGGTGTCTGTTATCTGTAATTTTGATGTTGCTCTTATGTAAGGCTATTCTATTGCTGAAATTTTTGGTGGCGCCTATGTAGGATTTATTGCATGTTGTGCAACTTAGTGCATATACTACATTTCTGGAGGTGCAATTTAGATCCTTTTTTATTTTGAATGTTTGTGCTGTGTTTTTGAATGTGTATGTGTTACCTTCTATTATTATGTCACATACTTCACATCGCTGTTTGTTGCATTTTGTAACTCCTTTTGTAGTATGTGGACGAGTTTTGAGGAAGTTAGGATGTGTTTTAAGTTTTTGGGTTGGCGTTTGCTTTTTATTATTTTTGTTGTTTTAAGTATGTTGTTTAGTTTGTCGTTCTGATTGAGGAGGATAAGTTTTTTTGTTATCTGTGTGAATAGTTCTGGGTTGTTTTTGTTGTGTGTAGAGACGTATGCTAGAATTTGTTCTTTGTTGTGTTCTTTTGGGGTTCTTAGTTTGTCTATTGGAATTTTTTCAGCCAATTCAATACCTTTCTGTATTAGTGGCAGTGGGTATCCTCTTTTCCGCAGTGTTATTTGTAGTTCGTTCAGTCTAGTTGAACGGAGGTGTCTGTCTGTTACTATGGTGCAGACTCTACGTGCTAGGGAGTAGGGTATTGATTTTAGACAGTTTTTAGGATGGTGGCTTTTGAAGTGGAGGTATTGTTGAGTGTCTGTGGGTTTGTTGTAGATGTCTGTGATTATGTTGTTGTTTTTTTATTGTTACTAGGATGTCTAGGAAAGGTAGTTCTGTGGGGCTTTGTTCTAGTGTGAAGTTTATTTTTGGGTGTAGATTTTGTAGTAAAGTGTGGAGTTCTTTGATATCCCCCCATGAGGTTCTCCACAGGATAAAGCAGTCGTCTAGGTATCTTTTCCAAGATTTTATGAAGAGTGTTTTTATATTGTGTCCGTACTTTTGCTCTATCCTTTCATAAAGGGTCTCTTCTAGGAAAGCGAGTGTAAGGGTGGCATATGTCGGTGCCATTTTGGTACCCATCGCTGTGCCTAGTATTTGAATGTAGTTGTCTTTACTGAACTGGAAGGAGTTGTTTTTGAGGATTATGTCGATGCTATCAATCACGAATTGTTTATTGAATCTGGGGTGTAAAGTCTGTGAATGTTTGTCAATCCAATATGCGATAGCTTCTTTTCCTAGATTGTGTGGGATATTGCTATATAGGCTGCTAACTTCGAATGTGGTTAGTATAGTCCCATTGTCTACTGTTTGTGGTAGGGAGCTAAGGAAGTGTGTGTTATCTCTTACAAAACTTCTGACTAGATTGGTGAAGGGCTGTAATAGTATATCTATTAGGTTGCTAAGTCTGCTTGTTGGGCATGATGGTCCTGCTACTATGGGTCTGAATGTGAGGTCGTTGGGGTTTGGGGTGCTTATGTATTCTGACCTTTGTATGTTGATGGCATGTCTTACTTGGTTAGATTTGTGTATTTTGGGTAGCCCATAGAAGATGTTTGTTTTTGTTGTGAAGTTTGTAAGGAAGTATTTTTCTTTTTTAGTTAATGTACTATTGTATGTTGTGCAGAGTTTTGTTATTTTAGATATGGTTGTGTCGTCTATGTTGGAGCTAATTGGTTTGTAATAATTTTCGTTCCCTAGTGATTCTGAAATTTTTGTTTTATAGAAGTTCTTATTCATGATAACTACTGCACTACCTTTGTCTGCTTCCTTTATAACTAAGTTGTTATTGTGTTGGAATTTTTTTACTGCTTGATTTTGTTTGCGTGTTAGATTACTGGTGGGGTTTTCTTTTGGTTGGGAGTTGAGGCTCCAGAGTGTTTCAAAGAAGTTATTTAGTTCTTTTGTGTTGTTATGTTTGTTGGGGAAGTATGTTGATTTGTTCTTCACTAGAGAGTCGTCTGTTGTGTTATCACTGTCGTTAAGTATATCTATGAGTCTAAATTTGCGTTCAAATTCTTTGAGGTCTTTCTTTAAGTCTGCTATGTTACTTCTGGGAGTTGGGCAGAATTTGAGGCCTAGTTTTAGTACTTCAATTTCGTCCTTTGTAAGCGTCTCTGTAGATAGGTTGATGACTTTGGGTTTTTTGTTGTCTAGTCTGGTGTTGTTATTTTGTGAGGGATTCCTAAAAAATGATTGTGAGGGTCGTTAGTTTCGTTGATTCGGTTGGGAGGTTGGTTGTGTTGTTTTGTGGGGGTGTATCGGTTATGATGGTACCTGGGGTATTCGGATATGTTGTGTTTGTGTGGGGCGTATTTTGGGTCGGTTTGGTACTGTGGGGTATTGGGGATGGGTGTTGTAAATATTGTTTTGTATTGGGTGGTATCTATAGGGATGGTTTAGTTCAATTAGGTTGTTACGGTGGGGGTTGATAAGTAGGGAGATTTTTTGGTGGTTTGTGTGGGTGGGGTGGGGTAAGAGATAGTGGGTTCTTGGCTGAGTTGGGTGACGTGGTTGGTAGTAACTATTTTCGTATTGTTGTGGGAGGTTGTATCTTTTAGTGTTGTCATGTTGTAGTGGGTTGTCGGTTGCTGATATGTTGTTTTTTGGAACATTTTGGTAGTAGTATTTGTGTTTGTATGATGTCTGTGTTCTTGTGTGGCTGTGTGGTATTCTATGTGGGAGTTTTGGTTGAGTTTGTTGGTGGGGATAGGTGTATTGTATGGATGTCTTCCGGTAGTTTCGTTGTGTGTGTTTGGGTCTGTTGTGTGGGTATGTTTGAGAGTGATGTGTGTCTCGTTTCTTACCTTTGTTTTGGTATCTCTCCAGCTGTTGGAATCGGGTATGTTTCGGTTTTTTGGTAGGTTTGACTGGTCATGTTCGGTATTTGTTCGTTTCTTTTCTTTTTCTGGAAGATTCTTTAGCCAGGTTATCTTCCTTTCGATAATTCTTTTGGATTTTTCCTCCTCCTCTCTGCATTCAGACTCCCAAAGTCCAATAAGGAATTGGTGGGTCTCCTTGGGGCATATTTTTCTGATGTTGATATGTTTAGGGCTTTTTAACTTTTTTTCTGCTCCTCTGTGTCTTGTGGTGTGACTTTTTCTCGGAATTTGTTTGGGATAAACTGCTCCTCCATGGTTAAACATGTCATGTAGGTTAGGGCGGTGTCGCTGCATTTGACTGCACGGTAGTAGGCCATTTTTCTCTTTTTTATAAGAGTTTTCCATGTTTGGAGGTTTTTTTTCTTTTGTTTTCAGCGCTTCATTCCGGATATGTGGTTCCTTTAGATGTGCTAAATGTTCTTGTTGTTTTTTTAGGAGAACTATAATTTCGTCGATGTTGGTTAGTATCTTATCCTGTTGATGGGATATCATGAGGATTATCCTGTCCATTTTTTCATTGAGATTTAGAATTTCATCCTCGAGATGTTTGTTTTCCATGTTGAGTGTTGTTTGGGATTCTGGTGTATCCTCTACAGGTTTTTTGCGTGTTGGTGGCATTCTGTCGTTGTAGGTAGATATATTTATATAAAATGGGTTAATAAATTCCAACGAAAGTAAGATGTATATTTAAATAAGGGAGTAGTCACCAACAATGTGTATTTTTTAACATTATTTTATTATTCCGTGTCTTGGTTTTTCATTGAGAATTATGTTTGGATCATTGTAATAATGTTTTTAAGTTATTGAAATCGGTTACGTACGTTTCAGACGGTCTGATGCGTCCTCGTCAGAAATTATTTTAAAATGTGTAAAAATGAAAAACCAAGACACGGAATAATAAAATAATGTTAAAAAATACACATTGTTGGTTACAACTCCCTTATTTAAATATACATCTTTCTTTCGTTGGAATTTATTAACCCATTTTATATAAATATATATATATATATATATATATATATATATATATATATATATATATATATAAAATAAAAACTTATTTATTAAATAGGGAGTTAACAGAAGTAAAGTACAGATGACCATAAAATCACCTAGCACATAAATACTAGCAACGACAACATATACAATTACTTTAGAATAAAGCAAGATAAGTAGCCCACACTAATAGAATTCTGACACCTCCCAATACCACAATCGCGTGGATCCACATTTCTTCTTCCTCCCATTTCGATCCTGATAACCATAAAACAAAAAAAGACATGAATGAATAAAAAAAGACTAGATAACAAAATCAATTCTAAATAACACTAATAAAAGGATATTATAGCGCCCACCAAATATATATATATATATATATATATATATATATATATATATATATATAAAGCTGAATATCAGTGTGTGTGTGTGTGTGTGTGTGTGTGTGTGTGTGTGGTCACGAATAGGCTCCTTTATGGTTGACTATTTTAATAAAAAAACTGATTACATATAATGATAGAAGATGTATCAAGACACAGGAATGGTTATGTTTGATCCGGCAGAACGGTTATTCATTAAAAGTATGGTGTCTGCGTTCGCGCCTTGTCCTGAAAGTATTGAAATAAACATTTAAAACTAAAAAAACGTTTATAAGCTTGTTTTTTATATAGATATACATGAGAATACTTTGATAAGTACGTTTTAACTTATATAGGGATGGTATAATATAATTGTGGGGTCTGCGTTCGCGCCTGGATTGCATAGAATGGAAAGAGGCACACACTTTAATAAATACGTTTCATAGCTGTCTGCGTAAGTATACTTTGATAATTATGTTTCAGTTTAAGGAATATGGTATAATAAAATTATGGGGTGTTCGTTCGCACCTGACCTCCATAAAATGGAAATATTTCACTAAGTTTAACAAGGTTTGTTTAATATAGATACACAGCATATTGTGATAAGTGTGTCAGTGTGAACATGTATTATATAGTCAATCATGGGGTTTACCTATTTTATTTTTTCTTTGGTTTTGATACCCCCAAATTCAACCCAAATTTACAACCCTTCCTTTCATAACCTATCATACTTTCATAAATAAGTGTCGATTTTCTGTAGGCTGTTTTTGAACCCAGTCAACGACGGGTACTTTTGCTAGCATATATATATATATATGTATATATATATATATATATATATATATATATATATATATATATATATATATATATATATATACAACCAGGTAAACAACTGATGATGCATGGATGTTTTAAATCAAGGGAAACAAACACCGTTACATAAAATAATAACTTAGTACCGCCCTTCTAATGAGAGCTTACACACAGAGAAATAGAATTCCGCTCCCCTCAGCACATCTCCAAAAAACACTACAGCTTATATTAACAAAGTATACACCCCAGTCCTCGCCCCAATGTAGATTACACCCGAATATAAATATACAATGTAATATTTACAACCAATTAAATATCAACTCTGTTTTGGCCTGACGAAATGTCGTCTCTTAATTAGGAATCCAGTGAAACATGTATGCACATATGTAACCAGCAATGCTTGTGTAAAAATGCAAATTCATATATATATATATATATATATATATATATATATATATATATATATATATATATATATATACAGAGAAAGAGAAAGAGAGAGACAGGGAGAGATAGATAGTAATAGATATAGATATAGATATTTATATATTAAACTGAAATAACCTTCCACACAATATTGAAAAAAAGTATAATTTGTTGCGATAAAAAAGTTGTAAGATATGACGTCTGCCATCACATTTCATTGTTTAATTATCTTGCATAAATACTACTGTCTATGTCATTAATCTTTTCAACAGCAGTTTCGACCATTTATTGCTTACTCGTGTCTTACTATTACGTTAGTATTATTTAATCCACCAGTAATCCTAATTCTGCGAAAATACTGATATAATAATGTTGAGAACCAGAGCGTTAGATATATTTAGGCATCCTGGAAGCCGATAAGTTAAAAAGCATGGCACTATAATAATAATTCCTGACGAAAAGAATTAGGGCTATTCTTAAATCCTCTTTCGCCAGGGAAAATGCCGGACATGCCATCGGATCCAGCGTTTTTTTTTAAAGAATATTCCATAGTTCGATAGTATACTAGATTGGAATCTAGATGAAATATATGTTTTTACAGAATAGCAGGTTAAATGGTTATAATTTATTATTTCTCGGCTACGATTCGATCTACCTACAAAAGAAGGTAGACGCGGATTAATTATGGTTGAATCTTTAGAGGAATGCACTCTAATCAATATTTCTTACAGTAATGACACTCTGATTAAAAAAAAATACAGAGGAAACGATAATAACATATTGGGTACAAAAGAGCCCGACGTTTCAATTGTGGTAAGAGCTTATTTAGAAAGAAACTGGAAGTTATATTCTTAAAGAATAATACATTTAGACGTACGGGCAGCTAGGTTAAGCTGGTTAATGATGACATGAAAGAATCTGCTGAAATAAATTTAATTGTAGCCTAGGAACAAGCGAATTATACTATGTCTATCAAACCCTTACTCGACAAAAATGCATGATTTCTGATCTGCAGATTTCTAATGAATTAGAAGACACATCATCGTATATTATATCAATACGCTAGATTATAACATCATTATAAGTAAACTGAAACTTAACTTTACGAATTAAACCACGATGATTAGTGATAGGAGCATTAACTATAAAGTGTATAAAAGAAATAACAGCGCGTGACTTCTTTTAACCGTGACCATACAGATTTAAAAGGTATTTGAACAGTCAACACCTTACATTCTTTATTTTTACAAAAAGTAGTATTATTGACACTTTCGATATTAGTTTTCAACAAATAAAAAAAAAAATAAAAATGAGAATTAGTTCGTCTTGGAGAATTTTTAAATAGTCAACGTTCTTCCCATAAGGAATGCAACGTTCGCTACGATAAGAAAACAACCACAATGTATCTCCTAATTAGATTGACGGCGTATTTTATTTTATTTTTTTAATGTGTTGACTATTAGAAACGGTGAACGTAGTTTCGTTCAAGTTGGATTTCTAATCTCAAATGTATTGTCATGCAATTAAACATATAGCGCACTTAATACCTTAAAAAGTTGCAACACCTGCTAAATTATAATGCCAAAAGAAACTTTTCGGAAAGTACTGTGTGTCTAGAAAATGAAAATGCCGCTAGCATATAGTAATTTGCTATCCGCATATGAGAATCAAATCGAAAATAACAATAATCATACACAAAATATAATAACAGATATAATGATAAAAAGTATTATAAAAATAACATTAAAAATAATATTTTTATTAATAATAATATAAATCATTATTATTATTATTTTTATTATTATTATTATTATTATTATTATTATTATTATTATTAATAATAATTTGATTATGTATATATCATTACGATAACGTGAGTGTTGGTGTTTTTTGTGTGCCACACTTACATCTTTCTCCTTCCGGGGGATTGTCGTTTCATAGTTATGACCTTCAAATTATTTAATAAATAATTTTACTAAGAATTCTTTATAATTTTTTTTTCGGTTTCGATTATAGTTGATGGCACTCAAGTCATCTATTTTTTAATAGATAATTTTACTAAGAATGGTTCATAAGTTTTGGTTTCGGTTTCGATTATAGCTGACGGAAATCAATATACATATATATATATATATATTTGTGTGTGTGTGTGCGTGTGTATGTATGTTCATAAGTTTTTTAGTCAGATTCGATTAGAGATAATACACCCAATTTATATAGACCCTTTTTTTTCTTTTTGAAATCACACATTTATAAGGATCGAATTGAACCTATAAAAATATATACACACATATTTAAGTGCATTTTACGACCGGGCGCCCCTGCTAGCTTAGATAAACACCTGTGAAGTTTTAACAAAATAGCTGTATCAATACCAGAGCGTCTGAATTTACACTGAACATCCACACAGATGCCAACATCAACATATGAAAGAGTTCGCTGTGGAATTTCCACAGATCCTGCTAGGTATTATTATTATTATTATTATTATTATTATTATTATTATTATTATTATTATTATTATTATTATTATTATTATTATTATTATATGTAATACGGCTGGTGAGGAAACAAGTGTTTGTGGATACTTAGAAGATGAGCATGAAAAGCACGCCATGACCGAGTACAAAGAAGATTGAACAATAATATTGAATCCCCTCTCCCCAATCAAAGTGCAAGCCTAATCATTATAGAGTTGTAGGTACCACTCGAAAATTCGGTGTTATATGTGACTGGAATGAAGATGACTACACATATTTGGACGCGAAACACACGTAACATTCTTGCAATTCATGGGGATTTTGCTAAAGAAGGAAGATGCCGATTAATGGTATACCTACTTAGAAATATGTGTTTCAGGCTTGCTTATTGTTGAATATGAGGCGAATATAGACGATAGGAAAGAACTTTGATTCCTTTCTGATAATGAATGAAACTCTTTTTCAAACTGTGAAAAGAGAAATACATTAAGGTATGTAGTGCATAAATATCAGTGGTGACACATGATGGAATCTTCCTATTATGGATGACACTGCAACGTTTATTTTTAAGCAATAATAAACTTAGCGATATTGACATCTGGAATTGTTTTGTAAGAGAGGATCTTGAAAATCTTCGACAACAATTTGTAAGGCAAATCAGAAACAAATTACCTCACTAGTCTATCAAACACTACATCGATAAAACAAAGCGAAATCACCGAGGTGCAAATTGTATGATATAACGGTCAAAACAATAATATATATCTCCTCTCTATTCTTCTATTCTATTTTATTCTTCTGTCTATTCTCTTGTACCCTTCTATTTTTTTCTCTATATATAAAATGAACTCATTTTTCCCCTCTGATTGAGACCTTAATAGGTTTAAAAATCAATACGTTCCTCGCAAATGTAATATTCACAACTCCAGCAAAATATATGGGGTGTATAGAGGCTTATTACATCTCCATCTCCTCGATAAACGTTTAAAGTTAATGGAAGTGGTAAAATCATTTCTCTTACAAATTCCTCTAATAACCGCCACGACTTACCGCCGTTGGGGGATCGTTACCAAGGAACAGTTATGAAGGTACACCGGTTTGAGTTTTCTTTACTTCGTATGTTAAAAAATCTGGAATTAACCGAATCGAAGGGTACGTCGGAGTGTCGTTCAAAAGTAATACTCTGATGGTATTTATACGTAATTGAAAAACGCCTAGTCATGTAACGCCAGCAAGTTGTAATCGTGAATTCTGTATACAAAACAATGTATGTACTAGGAGATTCTTGTCGGTAAACATGCTCGTATCATACAAATTTAAATATTAACTTACACATTATGAAAACGTTACCAAAGTTATTAGTGGCTTAAACATAGTATAATACGAGAGTTAAACAATACATGACAAGCGGAAATGTCAATACAAAAAAATACGCTGAAAAATATTAAGCGATGAGGAGAAACGATCGCTGTGTTTACAAAAAAAAAAAAAAACAGACAAACGCCCATTACCCGGCCATTTTATTTTCAGTATTAGTAACAATATTCCTGTTTAGAGGGAGGAAGGCGAAAGATGGAACCGCTGGTATTCTAGGAGCAGATACTACTTAGCCAAAAGACCATATAAACGCATAACATAGTCTACTTTCCTACCGATCGCGTACTAAATTGAGACGAGATGTCATATTCCAAAAATCACATCGCTGAACTGCTGATTCAAAAAAAAATCAAATGAATGAATCTACATGCTGAGTGCTTATTTGTAACATTTCACAAATAACGTAAAGAACGAGTCAACATGTTAACAAAACAAAACATACGGTCATTTTCTTTTTTGTATTACTACAATTTCTTCTTAGCCAAACGACCAAGTAAACGTATTACATAGTGTAAGTTCCTACCGAACATTACCTTCTATTAAAAAAGATGCATGTTACATATATACTTCTTAGTATAAGAAGGTGATAGTGCATTACTCTTATACAATAGGACCGTGCTAAAATAATAAAAAAAAACATTATTTAGACAGGCATTCTTAGTATTGGAAGGGGATGTTTTTATATGTCCTTAAACCTATCAATTCTTAATATAAGGCAATTTCATAATTTTTAAAATAAAAAGGGCAATAGTATTTTATATTATGAAATACGGACCGTGCTGAAATAAAACCATTATTATTTAAAAGCCATTCTTAGTATTGGGATGGGATGTTTTTTTTTATATCTTCTCTAATTACATCTACCAGTGTCTAATTTCTTAATATAAGGCAATTTGATTATTATTAATATATAATGGAGATAGTATTTTACTTATTATAGAATACGGACCGTTGTCGAATATGATTAGAATAATATACAATCATTGTTATAATAAGCTAATGACCTTTCTTTGATGTAGCTTCATTGTCGAATGCCATTACAATAATATACACCTATTTTTATAATAAGCAAGTAACCTCTCTTTGATGTAGATTCATTGTCGAAAATGAATCAAAATTAGTAACGTATCCATAAATTATAGGATTCAACAAGATCGATTCAAATTATACTAGCAGAATCCCCGGAGTAACCCAGGATTGAATGAGATTCATGCAAATGTATGATAGCAGGATACACGGGTGTTTGGGATTAAATGAGATAGATGCAAATATATACTAGCAGAATACCTGACGTTGCCTGGGATTGAATGAGATTAATCTAAATATATACGAGCAGAATTCCTTGCGTCGCCCAGAATTTAAGGAGATTGATGGAGATATATACTAGTAGAATACCCGGCGTTGCTCTGGATTGACTAATGTAGGTTAGAATATATACAAGCAAAATAACCGGCATCGCTTAGGGCCCTGCATCGCTCTTGATTGAATAAGATAGGTGAAAATATATAGAAGCAGAATATCAGTCATCGCTCGAGATTTTATAAGGCAGGTTCAAATAAATACGAACGGAATACCTGGCATCTCCTGAGATTGAATAAGATATGTACAAATACAGAATAGACCAATACTTGGCGTCGCTCGAGATTGTATAAGATGGCTGCGCATATACACTAGCAGAATACCCGGGATTGCTCAAAATTGAATGAGAAAGGTGAGAAAATTTACTAGCAATATCCCCGGCGTCGCCCGGGATGGAAGGACATTGATGGTAATATCTATTAGCAAAATTCCTGGCGTTGGCCCGTATTGAAAGAGATAGGGACACATTTATACTAGCAGAATAATCAGCGGCACTCTGAATGAAATGAGGGTTGTAGAATATAAAGGTTGTACCAGGAATTGCTTAAACAATTTTCTCTCTCAAAATTACTTTGTTAAGTCGATTCCGGATATGGCTTAAATAGTTTACGATCTACAAATTAGATTAACACATATATACTGTTGGTTTACTTTGAAAGTTTACTAGGCCAGTTTCTATAGGAGGTGATATATTTTTTAAAAATTATTTATGTTAACATCGGGACATGATGTGAGGGTTAAAGAGGTGGGTAGAAAGAAGGATGATTGTGTTAATTTTAAGTTTTCTTTTGAAGGTTGGGTTAATTTTAAGTTCTCTTTTAGGAGTTGGTTTGGAGAGAGTAATATCAGTTTCGAGGTCAAAAAGTATGTGTACTTTTTTCATATATCTATTTAAATTACCCGTCTTCGTATAGGTAAAATTATATTAACTATGTTTTGTATATTCATCGTCCTTGCAAAGGTAAAATTATTTCATATACATGCTGTAAATTATCTGCCCTAGGTAAGATACAATTATTTGATACGTCTAATACCCGTCCTAGCTAGGTAAAATATTATTTTGTTCGAAATAGCAAATTGTACATAGACATTAAAAATACCTATCCCCATAGAATAACAAATATATTCAAAATTAAATTAATTTTCTCATTGTTTATATGGTACTGATCAACGCCGGGTAACTCCGCTAGTTTATAATAAAGCACACTTCTATATCGACATCAAAAGAAAAAAATAACCGAGAAACGACAAAATCATTTATTTAAAACGTTGAGGATAGGGAAAACGTATATGAATTAAACTATAATAAAAAAGGTGTGCTCATAATTAAGAATGTGTACACGAAAATGAAAAACATGTTTGCGACATTTAAATAAAAACCAGAAAAGGTCATTTGTCATTTAAATAATAACATTCTCTTCTAAACCCGCTAAATTATCGACATAGTGTGGCCGCGTTGGTAACAGAGGGTAAAAGAAAGAAAATAAAACGCATTAATCAATATCGAGGTATAACATTGGCGTTAGCTACACTATTAAAACCCTAACACTAACCCTAACCCGACGATCAAAATGTAAGAAAGACAAGATAATTTCCATTAAAAATGAGAGGCTATGCGCCATTACAAACAGTCACTATAAATTTCTTAATCAAATTGACTAGGCAGATTCTTTTCTAATTTTGCAAAAAAGAAAAAAAATGACGTACTAGTGAAAAAAGGCTACAGAATTACTTTTTAACATGAGTTGCATAGCCGTAGCAAACTAAACAATTAAAAAAATCTGAGTTGAGCGCACAAAGAACATCATCATCATTCTTCTTCTTCTTCTTCTTCTTCTTCTTCTTCTTCTTCTTCTTTAAGTGTAAGCCATTTTGAGTGTCAGATGGTTCGCTGTTACACACAAGTCATGGTAGGTGACTTGTTTGTAGTAGACAGTTCCACAGAACAAAATATTCTTACCGTGTCGAAACCCGGGAAAGAACATGTGAAATTGCTCCAGAAAAGGTTTAATATTTCTGAAGCAATTCTGGTTTCTGATTGGTTGGTAGCAGAACGTGAATTAATTCGATTCGTCAGTTCTTAGCAGCATCCTTTATAAATAGAATCGTCCGACTGTGTGGGATCATACCCCATTAGTGTTCCAAAATATTCCAATAACAACAACAACAATAATAATAATAATAATAATAATAATAATAATAATAATAATAATAATAATAATAATAATAATAATAACAAGGACTGATTTCTATAGGCGACTGTGTGAAGGACACACAAAAAAGAACTAGAAAAATACATAATGCAAAACACTGAAAGGATAATTATGGCAACGAGAGACACGGAGAAAACCAACAAAACAGAAAATACAGAGACACAAGACGAAAAGAGAAATGAGAAATGGGAAGAGAAACAACTTCACGGAAGATTAATGAGAATGGTAAAAGATGAGAATAACGAAAACACTTGGACATGGATGCGAAAACGATATATAAACCGGCAAACCGAACCTCTAATTACTGCAGCACAAGATTACTCGATACCCACCAACAATATCAAAGCAAGTGTCGATAAATCACAAGAAATCAGCAAATGCAGACCTAGTGGACAAAGAGGCGAAACGATAAACAATATATTAAGTGAATTGCGAAAACTGACCCAAAAGGAATACAAAAACAGGCAGGATCAAGTGGGGAGGGCAGTGTACTGAGAATTGTGCAAACGGCTGCATTTTCAGCGTACAGATAAATGGTACAAGCATAAACCGTAACAGTACTCGAAAACGAGAATCGCAAAATCCTATGGGACATGGGCATACGAATGGATAAACCCATCCAAGCAAGAAGGCCAGATGTCGTAATAATTTACAAGAAGAACAATCCTGTCAAATCGTAAACTTTGCTATATCAGCTAACCACAGGGTGCGTATGAAAGAGAAGGGGAAACGAAGCAAATACACAAGCTAGCCAGAGAGTTAAATGAGATTTTGATAATGAAGAAAATCCAAATAGTACCGATAATAGTAGGAGCACTAGGAACAATTCCGAAAATCTTCGAAATAAGAAAAGCAGAAATTGGAATCAGAGGAACAACTGCAAAAATACAACACCTAACCATGATAAAAACGGCTGAAATATTAAGGAACCCCTTAGAATGTGGGCAATAACACAAGACAATATAAAAAAGAAGCGTTACAGGGAATGAAGAACGCCGAAGCTGCATATCAACAAGTTGTACACCCCCATCATGCATGCCCCTATTGTCTCATCACCCCCCCCCGCAATGGAAAAGTGATACCAAAGAGCCGAGAAGGTCAAGGAAAATGGAATGACAGAGAAGAGAGCGCTGGCCAGACATCCGCTGGACAAGCGCGAAGAGAACTGGGATCTTAGGGAGGCTTAGTGCCACTGAAATTCCAGTATAAACCAATAGCCACTATCAGCGAGAAATCAATGGTATGAGGCTGTTATAATATATATTTTGAACCCGTATTGTAAGGTTGATTTCACGATATGTAGATTATTAGTCCAGTTTCTTTCTAAGTACCCAAGGATCTCGGTTGAATTTCCCTTGCCATGTAGCAAGCTATATTTGTGTGCACCATTTATGTAATCCATGCTATGGTTTACATATTCTCCGTGACCCATTGTAAGTTGAAAAATATCTTGCAATATTCCCTAAAGCATTTGTCAGATCGCCCTCCTCAGCAGAAAGAGTAGTCTTCGAATTGCTAGTTTATTCAATCTTACTTAACAAGCTTCCTTTCCTTAGCGGCTTCGGTTAATCTTTTTCAACAATCAACTGGAGTTAATGTGTGTTTTTACATTTGGAATCCTTTCAAAAATTTCAATGTCCATGAAACTTGCCCAATCTACATTTCTCTGATTTCAGATAATAATCTTTACATGAAGGACGTAGTGTATTTCCCCCATGTTTTCCACGCATACTTTTTTTGGCTTTTGTTTTAATACATTCTTCGATATCTTGCAGAGATGTTTGCCAATATGTTATATCGTCAATGTAAACAGCAGCTTAATATATATATATATATATATATATATATATATATATATATATATACATGAGTGTGTGCATGCGTTTGTCTCCCTTTGATGATTTCCTGTTGATGCAAGAGTCAGTATCATATGATTACAATGCATTGTTTACGTGATTTATTACAAAGTGTCGGCGATTGTGATAATCAATAGATCCTTTGTTCTAGGCTCCAAACAAGATTTTTTAAGTCCCTTTGGAAGAGGTCATGTGAATTTCTTCTTTCAGCTCATTATTTAAGTAGCCGGTGGTTATGTCTTCTCGGACAAATTCAAGTTAATTGTGCTTCAAACGCAATATCTGTTCTGATCTAATTCAAATCGTATAACTACGAACAAGGTCTCATCGTAATTCTATTCTTCTACAGGAAACCTTAAGCAACCTGTCGTTTTTTAGTGCTGTTCCAGGTTTTCGTAAGCGTAATACGTCTGCTTAAACATCCACTTGCTTCCAATACCTTTTCACAGAGTGGGGAATTCGGTAAGATTCTATTATTTTTTGTATATAGAGAATAAAATGTACCTTCCATTGATTTCTTCATATTATTTTTCACAAGACTTAAAAAGATCATTGCTTTTATTAAAAATTATAAAATGATGTTTTATTAATCGTTTGATATCTTTGAAGTTCCGTTACCTCTTTCAGGTTTTCATCGGGTAATGTCAAGTCCTAAGCGTTGCCATTCTCATCATCACAGCTTTCTCAATGTTCTATTCCTTGTAACGTATCGTTCTCCCCTGTTTAGATTTTGTATATCTGTAGCAAAATTTAGTAGGCGAGAATCAGGAACAAAGATAGGAAATAGTCAGTTTCGCCCTGCACCGCCCACCTCTAGAAAGAGGGATTTCTTGGTTGTAATAACCGTAGACAAAGAAGACCAACGAGAAAGAAGCAAAGGGAAGAAGAAAATTCGCTTTTCGCAGACTCGTAGGTCGTCATAAAGAACAACCCCATCGTCAGAACCATCTACACACATTCTACAAACCACACGCTGAGTGCTTCCCAGCGTC
Organism: Euprymna scolopes; assembly: GCF_053919585.1. Taxonomy (NCBI): domain Eukaryota; kingdom Metazoa; phylum Mollusca; class Cephalopoda; order Sepiida; family Sepiolidae; genus Euprymna; species Euprymna scolopes. Next base: position 122,038,309 of record NC_136492.1, read on the forward strand.
CTGCCTTTATAGCGGCCGGGAAATATATATTTGCATAATCGCGCGAGAGCACAAGCGATTCTGCGAGAATTGCATGGATCAACGCCAATAAAAAACCAATGGTCGCTATCTTGGAACTGTCTTCCATCACGTATCAGACGTATCCGAGGTAAGCTGTTTATTTTCCCCCATTTCGGTTATTGGCAAGTGCGCTACAGTCCCTCTGCTATAATATAGTCACGATTAACTCCATAACCAGATCCAAGGGATTCACTTTGGATTTCATTACGTCTATTATGTTTAGGTATGCGGACTAAAGCATCACATATAAAAATGCATAAGTCTTTCATATTTACTTTCTAGCCATTTCATACTTTATATGATGTCGAACTATGCGGCACATGTGTTTGGATTTAATTTTGAACATATGTTGCAGTGAATGACATTTCTGTCCAACTTTTCTTTAAGTAGCTTAGTATGCAACATCATTATTTAAAATGTTCGGTCGATTTTTCCAGCTACTTTATTTTGTCTGTTTTTAAAAACAGTATATTCATGTCGTATACCCTCCGTTAAATAATCCTCTACATTCTCTTTAAGTGTACTCTCTATCATTATTATATTTCCTAATATTTCGTCTATTAGATTCCTCAACAATCATTTTCATTTCCATGACCTTCTACAAACGTACGCTTTTGATTGACCACATAAATATGCACGACCTATTATTTATCATACAAAAATGTGACGGAATATTCAGCACTATCCAACAATTTCGTCTATATTCTTCCACAAACATCGCTATAGACAATTCCGAGAATTTGAATGAATCGACCCTGATCAGATAATAGAAATTAAATAGGATCATATTTTACTATCAAGGAATAATTAGAAAATGGTTGCAATCTAGTAAAGTTATAAATTGGCTGGTATCAATTTGTCTTATACTTATTTATCTTAGTTCTTTGCTGCACAATTGCCAAAATGGCTATTCCAAATGTACTTAATTGTCTCACTTGTGGATGTAGTAAGTTGAGCATGTTGGTGCTTCTTTAATAGTATATAGCTTTAATTTCTGCACTTGTACGCACTATTTCCAGCTTCTCATCCAGTGTATGACTGTTTAAATCTGCAGGTATTTCTATATATTAAAGCTTTAGACGCACTTAATCGGTTTCAACTTCTATTATGTTCAGGTATGCGGACTGGAAATCTATCGCCAAAATTTATTTCTCCCGCTACATACAATTTATTGAAATTAATAAATTTTGTCACATCATAAGACATGTGACACGTAGCACCAAATTCCTGAATACAGCCTGTCTTTTTTTATTATTAGACAACCATGCAGTATATGAAAAAAATCCAAAAACGTTTATATTTGTATTTTTAGGATTCATCGGGCTACTATTCTAAACTTTGCTTTGATTTTCACAAGGTTTCTGTCGATGTAATGAATTCCATTCTTCAGGTGTATCTTGTCGAATTCGGGGATCTTTCTGTTGAACTCGGGAATTTGAAAGGAATTTATGGGGAACAATTTATTTACTTCACGAGTGTTGCATGCTCTTGTTAAGTCAGCAATAACTGCATGGATGTGGTTAGAAATCAATTGCAAATAGTAGTATTCTGCTGAGGGTTCAATGCTTAATCCTCCGTGGGAGCGACCAACAAATACAATTGGTGATTTCTTAGGATCTCTATCCAGTCATGGCTGATGGAACAAGAGCTAGCTACCATGTGAAGTAAAGAACGCTTTTTGCTCAAAATTATCTCCAAATTTCGAAGTTCGAAAACATTCACCAGTTCGACAATATACACCCGAAAAAAGGTCGGGGTTACATCGACCGCAAAATTGTGAAGACCACACTTACGATGAGAACAGTAGTTCGATGAATTCAAATAATATGAATATCCCATTCTCATCTAAAAAAGATCAGAAACATCACACTATTTGCATAATCCTGCATTTTCTAAGTGAACAAATTTCTTTAACGGGTGATTCCGCTTGAAACTCTCTTTCGTATATTCAATAAGCAATGAAAAATTACGTTCAAAGTGTTGATTGTTTTCGCAGCGAAAACGGTTGGGGGCCGTTTGAGAATATAGTGTTTTGGTCGTATGGCTTTCAATTCAGCATTATTGTGTTCAATCTGTGTTTATGCATATAGCAATTTTTTAGTAACTAAATTCTATTGGGATTATTGACTTTATCCCAATGTTTTTCCTTATAATTATTAAAATGAACTGAAGGTGATTCAATGACAAACACAATTCTGTCTACTTCATTAATTTAGCCTCCAATGACAGCCAACTCATTACATATATCTGCCATCATTTTGAGGTCTTCGTAAACAGAGCCGCCGTTGTTTTAACTTCCTCTTCAACTCTAATTTATTATCGCACACTATTGTTTTTGAAATAGATACTGCAATGCCATATAAACAATCATGGGGCCAATGAAAATCCCAATTAAATATAACGGTGGCAGTTTCACTAATAGAACAATCGTGACCAAAACCAGCTTTCTCTGCAAATTATATGTGTGAACAAATTACTCTAGATGTTTTCTAAAGCAAATTCTGTTCCATTAACTATACTTCACAAGCAACCTTCAGTCAAAGTCATTTTCCACTTACCTTTCCAAAGTGCATAATATGCCATTTGAAACAATACTATAACACAGTTTTATTTACATCGTTATACATTGCTACAAAAGGACCCTAAAACAATATCTAATAAAGACGATTCTTGCATATAATTAACTTTGACATTATGTTGGAAAGCTGAAAACGAAAAAGATCTAAGTTCCTTTTAGACATAAGCACGATGGAGATCGTAAACCGCTTCATTTAAATCTTTGAGAGTGTTTTTTTTTTTAAACATAACTAAAATTAGGACAATATTTATGTCCTCGAAACAGAACCGAAAATTCGAAATAAACAATGCTGCGATGCACACTTCTTGACAAGCACTAGAATAATTTTCTTCAAATAAGATAGAATTGTGAGATCATCCAGCATGTATTCCGGACCTCGATCCCATTGAACAAATTTGGGGATGGATGGCAAAGGTAGTGTTAAAGGATGGAACCCAGTATGATTCGATAAACGAACTTTATGATATAGTCCTGGTCAAAATCATAAGACCACTTAATAATGTAAGCGTTTACGCATATTATCAAAGTTTTAATCAAACACATGGTTGAACCCGTTGCCAAACGGGAAAATATGATGGGAAAAATTAAATCTGCTTTATTCGAAACCTTAACCCTGATCTAATTATTTTTTTTAAAAGCAACCATTTTCACCTGGTCAAAATGAAAAGACCGCTGATAATTTATCTAACAAAAGGCAATTATAAATTACTATAAAGGGTCTAAGTATTTAGTATAGCCTCCATTATTACGAATTTCTTCAAGAATTCTCTTGGGCATGCTTGCGCATAAGATTTTATCAGTTTCGAAGGAATGTTATCCCATGTACTGAATCAGAAAATACAAAATAAAAAATAAAATATAACATACACAGACAAGTTGAATTCCCAAAACGGTAAACCTACCATATGATGAGGATGGATGAATATTTCCACAATTTCATAATGCAAGTGATGATAATTGACTTAACGCTGACGAGAGTATTCATTTTGATGACAGAGATGATGTTGGTTTAATGCCGAACATTTATCAGAAACTTACCCAAAATATGTAGAAGACGATGTTTTGTGGACAAAAATTGGTAAGAATATTAAGCCGACTATTTATATTCCATGGCTATTACTCAAAAAATCGTTATGGACTCAATTAATTCGGAACATTGACAAACTTAATTGGAATTCATTTTTTGAGATGAGCATTATATATTAATTTTTATTTTTTATTTCGGACTATTAGTCTCATCTTTATTAGTTGTTGTTTTTGGATCTTTTTATTGGTTCACAACAACTACGGATGGCAGTGATGACTGAGAATGCAGTTAGAAGATTCGAAGTTCCTATCCGTCGCGGTGACCACCTGACGAAGGCCAGAGGGAGTTGGCCGAAACGTTGTGAACCATAGACCTTTTTTTGTAAGCCAAGCCAAAAGACAATAAATTAATTTTTTTTATGGGTCGATGACATTTTAAGCGGATCAAATCGGAACCTATTTACCGATATAAAAGACATATTTATTAAATATTAAAGATGGCCGAGCTTTACAAAATATCATTGTTTCTGGATATATTATTTAATCATAAAAAGGAGTTATTAAAATAAATCACTGGAAGTATATTCATAAAAACGTATTAGAATTTGAAATGTATGAATGCTAGCAGCATTCTACAATGTCAAAAATGATATCAATAAAAATACAGACTCAAATATAAAGTAATTGACGATAAACTATACCGATAGAAAACAAAAAGACACCTAATATAGTTAATGATCACTACCAGATTTGATATTTGTTACACGGAAAGAAATCTACCAAAAAATTAAAAAGAATGAAAATGAAAAAGGAAATAGAGCTATACAAGGTATTGCTTATTTGAAAAAAAATTAAGAACATCTTATTTCTTTTTTCAGATTTTTTTTTGTTTTTCCTAAATACTTCAGTATTTATGAAAAAAGAAATAAAATTCTTGGGTGTTCAGCTTCAGATTGGGGGAACCATATATAATGAAACAGTAAAACCGGACATTGTTCTGGACTTTCAAAACTGGGGGTATTATTTTATGGAAATACTATCTCTCTTTACAAAATCCATTGCGCTTATACATTCTTCACAAGAAGCGCTAACTAAAAGCTATTCCAAAATTTGTTTGACACCCAGATATTGCTGAAACTCCCGTAGTAATTAACTGCTGTTATTAAATCATAATAGTCCTATCTCGCAACACAGTAATTTACAAAATATCTAAGCATCAATTCCTAAAAAATGAAGTAAAAAATTAAATCGATTATTGAAAATAGCATAACATCAGAAAATATCGCCAGTATATTTACAAATAAAATTGAAACATATTTCCGCTGAACTTGACAGAATTTAATTTTAAATAACTTTTCATAAGCCCAGATATATATTAAAAGAATGACCTAGGCAGAACGTTAAACTGCATCCATTTTGTTTGTATTACACGTTTAATATACTAAATGCGCAAAAAAATTAAATATTTGTTTAAAAAATAAAAGCAATAAATAAATAAGTAAAACTCACCTATTTAAACAACACTTTCTTTGCATTTTTAATGGCGATTTATGTTGCATGATTATTGTAAGTGCATAGTAAGTAAACGGATTTTTTTACTTTTATTTTGTGTAGAATATGTATGAAAATTGCATATTTGATCTAATTGTATTGTTTTAACATTACTTGGCAAAAATAAATACCGTTTTACGTATGTGCGGGAGGGGTGTATTTTTAGAAGAATGCATAATTTAAATTAAGAATGGAGTAATTTTTACACATTTATCTATCCATGAGTTTATTTTATTTCTTCTTTTTCACTCAAATGATTTTTGACATTTGAACAAAATTGAGAAAGCGTTCAATTTATATATTTTGTAATGTTATATCCACATAAAATTAATGATCTTTCTGTTTTATTTTACATGCCGTAACTAGATCTTTACATGCATATATATATATATATATATATATATATATATATATATATATATATATATATGTGTGTGTGTGTGTGTGTGTGTGTGTGTGTGTGTGTGTTGACGTGTTGGAATATAAAAAGTCTTTTTAAAAAAAAACAAGAATGCTTCTTTCAAACGCGCATATTTTCGATCGATCCTTCGATCTTCCTCAGTGTTAATGATGGGAACAATTGTAAAATAAAATAACTAAATTAATAAACGAAGAATATTCTTGTTATGTTATTATCTATTATTTAATGTCTTCCTATTTTGGTTCAAACATAAAATAGTCGGACAGTTCTTTTGCTTTCATTTCCTACCCACATGCACGCTCATATATACAAATATATATCCATAGATACATACATACATGAATACATGATGATTGCAACGTCTTGTCAGACGAGAGCCACTCCCTCAGACACTTAAGATCCATAGGCCCAAAAATGACTTCCATCGCCACAGGACCATTTGGGTAGATAAATGCCTGAGGGAGTATCTATATACAGATGATGTTAAAGAGTCTAAGCTTTGTACGACAGCTAATTCTCTCTTACAGTTTAAAATACTGAGATCCAGCAACAAGCCTGCAAGAAGTTAAATTGCAGACCATCTTAATGCGGGCACTGGTCTCCCGCTTTATGGTTTTTAAATCAGAGATTTTCTTCTCCTAGAAAGGTTGCTTTCATCATGGCTTACGGGAACCTGCTCCACCCCCCAACACACACACATACACAAAAACACACGGTGCTAGTTGGCCGTTGACCACCAAAACGTTTCCTTCGCCCTTTGGAAGGTATTGCTTTTAATCCTTCAGGGAAACTAGCCATCCTCCTCACCAAACAAGTCTGGTGAAGGAACCAGTTTAGTCGCCGGTGACCCGACCATGAGGCATGTAGTACTGGGTTACATGGTACCAGTAGAATATGACATACATACATAAATACTGACATACATACATAAAATGTCAGAAAAAGGGAAAGCATTGTTTTTAAATTAGAAGGCCTTACAAAAATTGGATGCTCGATATGCCCGTTAGAAAAATCAGAGGTTAATCACATTTAATGTTGGAAATAAAACTAAAAGTTAGATTTATTGCAATGCTTTAACGAGGAGTTAAATAATAATAAAAACAACAACAATAATAAAAGTAATAATTATAGGAAGAATAAGAATAAAATAATAATAGTAATAATAGTAGTAATAATAATACTAATAATAGTAATGATAGTTATCCCAATAATAATAATAATGAGGTTAATAATAATACACACAAGAACACAGCAAATGCAGACTATGTGGACAAATATACGACACGATAAACCATATAGTAAGTGAATGCAGCAGACTAGCCCAAAAGGAATACAAAAACAGTAATGACCAAGTGGGGAGAGCGGTGCACTGGGAATTATGCAAACGACTGCATTTTGAGCGTACAGATAAATGGTACAAGCATAAACCGTAACAGCACTCGCAAACGAGAACCACACACTCCTATCGGGCATGGACATACAGACGGACAAACTCATCCAGGCAAGAAGACCAGATGTCGTAATAATTAACAAGAAATAAAAATCCTGTCAAATCGTACACTTTTCTCTCGCAGCTGACCACAGGGTGAGTATGAAAGGAAAGGAGAAACGAAGCAATTACACAGAGCAAGCCAGAGAGTTAAAAGGGATTTGGATGATGAAGAAAATCAAAATAGTGTCAGTAATAGAAGGAGCACTAAGAACAATTCCGAAAAACTTCGAAAAAAGAATGGCAGAAATTGGGATCAGAGAAATAACTGCAAAAAATACAACGCCTAACGATAAAGAAAACGGCTGAAATATTAAGGAAACCCCTTTAATGTGGGAATAACACAAGACAATATAACAAAGAAGCGTTACAGGGATTGAAGAACGCCGAAGCTACATATCAACAAGTTTTACACCAGCAGTATGCATCCCCCATTGTCTCATCACTGCCCCCCCAATAGAAAAGTGATACCAAAGAGCCGAGAAGGGCCAAGGAGGATGGAAAGACCGAGGAGAGAGCGCTGGCCAGACCTTCGCTAGACAACCGCGAAGAGAACTGGGATCGTGGGTAGACTTAGTGCCACTGAAATTCCAGTATACACCAATGCCCACTACCAGCGAGAAACCAATTGTAAAAGGCTGTTGCGATGACGCAGATTTATCTGCAAATGCTATCCAAGGAGGTGGAGAGAGCTGGGCCTCTGGGGAGACGTTGTCACTCAGCTTCCAGAGAACACCACAGGTTTCCAAACCGACCGTTTGTTGACTTGTGTGGAAGCTCCATGTGAACCAATAATAATAATAATAATAATAATAATAATAATAATGATAATGATAATGATAATAATAATAATAATAACAACAACAACAACAACAACAATAATAATAATAACAATAATAATAATAATAATAATAATAATAATAATAACAACAACAACAACAACAGCAGCAACAACAACAACAACAACAATAATAATAATAATAATAATAATAATAAACAGAATCTCGTATGTTTTCAGAGAGGGGTACTATAGTGTATAAGGTTTGTGAGTGTGAATCGGTAACGGTCCTATGTCTACACCTGTGCATTTCTGTGCGCGCATACGCGTGCTCGGAAAACGGAATTAAATATATGCCGAAAATTAAAATATGTGGAACCTAAAAGGGAAAAGGCATTTCGGACACAAAAAAAAACTAACACCTAATGGGGAATGCTAAGTCATTCTTCCACCGTGCATACTCACTCTGCCCTGTGTTTGTCGGAAAAAATATCTTCGGTTAGTTTAGATCTTATAAAAGAATACTCATTTAGCGGTCCCAAATCTTTATTGAGACCGGAGATGTGGGTGTTAGGTCTCAGAATAAGAGCCTTTTCATGTTGTCTTCTTTTTCGCTGTGTTCGAAAGTTGGAGGCTGTAAGTATGCATTTCATGTTGTCTATGCTGAGGTCTGTGAGGGTGTACTGTATTGCTACGGTGTGCTATGTAGAGTTGCCCCTAGTTGTTTTTTGTGGTTGTTGAATCGTAAGCGGAACTCTCTGCCTGTTTCCCCCTTTATGCATTTGGTGCAATATATTATGTAGACTACCTTAGAACTTTCGCAGGTGAGCGGAGGGAGTTTAACTGAAATGTTGTTCCTGAAGTGTAAATATGTCGTTAGTAGTAATGTGTTTGCACACTTTGCACTTGAGTTTGTTTCATGTTTATTTCCTTCAGGCGCTAAAGTGTTCTGTATGATTTTGGATGTATGTAGTGACCGTAGATTCGGGGGCTGCCCTCTTGCAGTGAGTGGAAGCGTTTTCTATATTGTGTTAAGGGTGGGGGCATGCTGCGACCAGAATAAAACATGAACTTAAATGGCGTTTCCATTTATAAAAAAATAGGAGCGTGATTCAGCATTTGGTGGTTAATTGAGGTAGTATCCCTTTAATGTAGGAGATTGTATTTATAAACGCTGCTGATATGAACTGACTTAGCAAATTGAACTACTTTCTGCTATCAACTGATCAGAAACCAGACTTTCTCCATACTAATTAACTCTTTTAGCATATAGCACATAATTTACTCGTGTCATCACGAGACGGATTTTCGTCTTGAAACGTGTAAACTCCCAAACCTGTAAATAACAGCTGGGCACTAAGAATTCTTCATCTCCAGGAATTATATATAATAGCTTACCATCGGAAACACGGTTTTCAATGAAATAACAGCGTCTTTTACGAAATGTTTTTTGGGTGTTTGAACTATAAAATTGGGTGTGATAATTTATTTTGTCAGTATGAATTTTAATAAATGATTTTATAAAATTATCATAACGTAATCTACTCTCAGTGTAAATAAACGCGGCCACGAACTGGTAGGTGTATGTGTATCCATATAACCCATGTAGAGTGTATGACAAAAAGTAAAGATGTAATACACTGTTATATGAATATATCTATAGAACAATGTTTCATGCAAAACCACTAATGATACTTAAAATATATGACAATTGTGAATTCGAAAATACAAGTAGATTCCGCGATTGCAAGAAATTAAATGACTCATTTACCAAGTAGTTTTCGTGTAAAAAACTTAAAAAAAACAATTATATATATATATATATATATATATATATATATATATATGTATGTATATACATATATATAAATACAAATATATATATATATATATATATATATATATATATATAACCCAAATAAAAACAAACAAATACAAAACCAAAACAATAGCATTGCATAAGAATTGAAAAGATGCTCCAAATTCGAAAAAATTAATTAATGATTCCTGTGCGCTTGTTTATGTTGTTTTAGATTCTGGAATACTAAAATTGGCCCGTTTCAGCGAATCAGATGGAATAGATTTTGAGAAGGGAGAATTTCTCATTTGTTTATTGTGAAATTGAATGTTTATGTTATGCGTATGTAGCTAATGCCCAGTTGCGATGAGTGCAATGTAAGTTGCGTAGGGAAATGTAGAATATGTTCAGGTGTTACCCGGTGGCAGTGGTAGGACTAATTATTTATAAAGATAAATAAGACTCTTTCTTTATAAATGCCGTAATTGTTATGGTGTTGCTTCTGGGATGTAATATACCTTTTTGTTATGTCGACAAAATGGGTCTAATATTGTGTTTGAAAATTACATGATATCCTATCCGTAGTGAGTTAATATTTTACATCTGTTATTGCGTACCTACAATGCTTTGGTCCAAAGGAGACTTTTTCAGTCTATATATTATATAGGCGATGGCTACTTATTAATAATTGACTGGCCATATACACGCTCATTAAATTTTTTAATAAGGATTTTCAGTTAACTTAAGTTTTATTAAACACTAAAACTTATGCCGTAGAAATATACTTCAAACTCATGTGTAAATAAGAGTGATGCCGGAAAAATAAAGTCGTTGTTTTTCTAAATAAGTAGCTATAAATGAAGAAAAAATACATTTACACCTCAAGCCGGTGACAATATATTTTTAGGGGCATTCATTTCGCAATTTAAATGGTACGATATTACTTGCTATAAAATCTAATTATTTTGGTAATTACGTAGTCATGTACCATGCTGAACCAAGACTGTTAATATTTATAAACATATTCTCAAAATCGAGAATAAAGGATGTTTTGCAACTATACTGTACCTTTAAAAAAAAGAATTTAATACACAGAAATATAATACAACATGGATTAAACTTTAAAATACTATGAAAATAACACCTACTTAGTAAGCATTGACATAGTTTTTCATAAAGATGGGTTTACTAAATGGTGTATTTAGGTGCAATGTCGAAACTCATTTAACTAAATTAATTTCAAAACGAAACTATTGGTTTCTTTTTTCAATTAATTAAAAAAAAGCAGCTGAGATTTCGATCCTTCGATTTTGTTTAGATATCATTCCACGTTTGAAACATACACGTGGTTTTAATATATTACCGATCAATATTCTACACTAGGGATCATTAGTATAAACTATCAACTCATCGCAAGGGGGAGGATTCTATAGAAAGAAACCAATAGAAGGAAACAGAGTACCTTGCGAATTTTGTTAGTAGAAAGAGAATTTGTTTAAAATAGTTTTATAGTTATGTGTATTTTTAATAATGTATTTTATTACATATACACACAAACATGATTATATGAGTTTATTTAATGTATTTTTTTAGTATACATACTTGCTTTAAACACCATTACTGTGTTCTCGCGATTTAGCAAACATTTCATAACTTGCATAAAGTATACTTTTTTTTACAGTTTGTTAATATGAATATTTTGTTCATAAATTTACTAGCGGAGTAACCGGCGTTGCCCGGGTACTTGTTGGTGTTTGTTAGGGGAAAAAAGTTATGGTAGGCAGCCAAACTCGAACCCGTGACGCGATGACAGGAAGGCGGGAAAGAAAGTTAAAGAAAACGTGAATTTAGCGATGAAAAAGTGGACATGTAGGGAGTGAAAGTGTCGGCATAGCCGAAGAAATGAAATCACAATAAGCCATAAGCAACATAGGATTCAGTTTTATGAGGGGTGGGGACTCTGGCAGTGTCTTAATGAATACCAATTGTCTGATATGAAGGATATTCCAAATGGTGATTGCCTTTAACACCTGCTCGCCACGAAGGCCAGCGAATCGATTGTTTTCGGATCGGTTTCACTTTCACACGAAACATCCAAACAAACACGCGAGAAGAATAGCGGGAATGTTGTAAAATAAAAGTCGCTCAAATAGAAGATATACGCAACGTCCGTTCGCAAATCATATATATTATAATCTAAGGAGTATATAAAAAGTTATAAGTAAACTTTTCGAGCTCCCTCTCGTTTTCGCTTTTTCATAATAGATTAATCTTCTTAATTCGAGTAACATATTTAAATTATTAAACTAGAATCAGGCAATTTGAGAGAATACATACGGAAGACAACAATTGTCTTTATTACTGAAGATGTCCCCCCCATATCTAAATATAATTAAATCAACGTGTCAAAAAATATAAATGCGTAATCAATGAATTTATTTTTTCTATTTCTTTTATATAGGCTAGTTAATAACCGACATACTTTGTAGTTTTTCAAATCTGTCCATTAATATATATATACATACACACTTAGGTACGTACATATATTTATAATATACTCTCTTTTTACAGACAGAGGTGTCTGCTTTGAAACGTTCTCTTTCTAATTTGGTAAAATACACAAGATAGAAAATGTTATAAGGAAATATTTATTCTAGGTTAAATTCGGACTTTTAGTAAGCAATATATTTCAAAAGGATTTACCCGGGATCGTTGGTTTTGATTACGCCAGACTGCATTTTTGAAAATTCTGAACTACTGAATACATTGTGAATTATGTAGTATCTTTGCTAGATAGGAGAGAAACTAACCTTGAGAGATAATGCATGTTATATGTAAACGTTTACATCTAGATGCCTTCAAGGAAACCGTGTACACTAAAATTAAAGAAATAAACAAGAAAAAGAATTCGTCTTTGCAAGCCAACAACCGCCGGGTTCGAGATCAACAATTTCACCAACCTTTGTCTGTCTGCTTCACATTGACCTTACCTCTCAGCGCCTTTTATACATGTCCCCGCGTGATTTCGAAAGATTTCGCGTGACTTCCAGCAGAGCACACCTTTAAAACTATGGGTGCCATCTTGCTTTCTCTCTATCTCTTTCGCCCAACCTTGCCCGACACACATGCGGTAAGAGTTCTGCTCGTTTGATCTGTTTTTCTGTTTCTTTTTCTCGTTTCGTTCTGCTAAATTTAAACAAGACAACCCCTCCAAATTAATTAGAAAAAAATAAAATAAGACCTAAGATGATGTTTCCATTTTTTTAATTATAAATGAGAGTTACGTGTTTATTTATGAATACAAAACCAAGTCAACTAAATTAACCAATTAGAATGGAAGCAGGCCGATTATTGTTTTATCAGCCGAAGGTTGAGATGTTAGTCATAATACCCAAACAGTATTGATCCAGAGAAGTGTTCTACTAATATGTACGTATATACGCAAATAGTGTTTACCCCACTTAATTAAAAAGAATTTTAATGATTAATCTGGACCAACAAGTAGTTAAATGCATCCCTAGATATGTATCCTGGATTTTAAACTGATTATTTCTTTGGTAACAATTTTGGACGTGAATGATTATTTTATTTGCGTTTATTTAATCCTCCTCTTATACCAGTAGATGCGTCAATGATGCAGTATTGACAGAGTAATTGACACAATGCTGAGGTTTATAGACATGAGGTATGCATACAGTAGATAAAAACAATACAGCTTCGAGGTAAAAGCATATTGCTATCAGAGGTCGAGATCTTACACTGCTTGAAGCGAGTTGACAAGTCGTTTCAGATTCAATGCGTTGCACATGTATATCGGTGCAGCTAATCAAATATGTTCCTTCCCTAAGTTCAATATTATTTATAGCAGTCATATTCAAACTTCACGAAGGCCATAATCTGATAAGCACTCTTTTAAAGGAGGCATCTGATCACACAGTGCAACACCTTAAATCTGATGAAATCCAAAATTTCTATGAAAGTTTTGCACGCGATTGCATAACGTATAATATTGATTATACTTCTCACCAGGATTTTCCACAGAAAAGTTGGTTTATCCACATCGGAAAACCCATCACTATATCTATCTGTATTTTACAAATAATAAACTTAAGTTGGGATCTAATTTAAAAAAAACTTGCAAAAGTACACGTAACCTTCACCGAACATACTATATATATATATATATATATATATATATATATATATATATATATATATATATGTGTGTGTGGGTGTGTGTGTGTATGTGTGTGTATGTATATATATATGTATAACTACTTCGTTTAGTCATATAAATTTATATACGGAAGTATAAATTCATGTGTAAACCTTAAGTATTTCCTTCAAGAGTGCTCAATACGTGTGTAGAGTTAGGTAGTAAGTTAGAAAATATATATGGCGATTAAGCTACAGAGAATATTCCGCGTTTCATCCATTCTAGGATTCCTTAGGTTTATGCGTGAATTTTGTGGTTGTCTCATGTTTTTATATACGCAGCTTCTATCGAGTTTTTACTTAGCCATAACGACAAAGATAAATGCAATTGTAGATACCACACACTTTTCCCACTCCAAAATAAACTAATACTGGGAACTCAAAGAAAATGGACGTTCGCCGGTAGTGGAACGGAAAAAAGTCAGACAAGCAAGCACATGTAGAGACAAAAACGCCCCATTTGGATTATGCCTTCATGAAAAATTTGATATCCTTTACTTTAAAGAGCCCTAACATCTATTAAACTGTAGGACAAAAATAGCGAACAACTGTGTTCACATGATAAAATTTACTCTAGGATAGAGATACAAAATGATTTTAAAACTAACAATAAAAAATAAACATACACATACATAAAGTATCACACACATATACAGAGATGATCATATTTATTGGCACGGTAAAATAAAAGTTAAATTTTTTCTAATAAATTCTAAAAAAGGGATTAAATTAAAGAAAATAACAAAGTATATTATGTATTTTTAACTGGCCTTTCCGATGCAGCAATCGGATTTTAGAAAAAAATAAATAACAAAGGAACAAACAACATAATTGCAAAAAACCCTTGTTCAAAATTATTGGCACGATTTATTTAATAATCAATTGTATAGCCTTTGGCCTTGATTACCTTCCTCAGTCGCTTTTCATAGTTTACAACCAAGTTGTTGCACTCTTCAGTAGTAATTTAAGCCCACTCTTCCTGACAATAATCCTCCAATTGAATAAGATTCTTAGGCTTCCTTTGCATTACCCTCAATTTTAATGTTCTCCATAAATTTTCAATTGGATTAAGGTCTGGGCTTTGTGATGGCCACTCCAAAACATTAATATGATTGTCCTTAAGCCCTTTCTTAGTCAGTTTAGCCGAATGCTTTGGGTCATTATCTTGCATGAACCACCAACGACGACCAAGTGAGAGCTCTTTAGCAGAGTCTTTCAGGTTTTCATCCAATATTTTAACATAATCTTCCTTTTTTATGCTACCTGTGACCTTAACAAGTCGCCCTGGTCCAGAGGCAGCAAAGGAACCCCAAAACATCAAACTGCCTCCACCGTGCTTCACTGTGGGTATGGTGTTCTTAGGCAGGAAAGCTTCGCCAGATTTTCTGTAAATATAAGACACTTTATTATGGCCAAATAACTCTATTTTCGTTTCGTCAGTCCATAGAACGCGTTTCCAGAATGCAACATCTTTATGAATATGACGTTTTGCAAAGGCTAGCCTTGCTTTCAGGTGCATAGGCTTCAATAAGGGAGTCTTTCTCGGACGACATGCTTTTAAACCAGCTCTCTTCAAAACTCTACCAACTGTATGTCGAGATACATTCACTCCAGAGGTGCTCTGTTCATCAACAATCTCCCCAACAGAAATCCTTGGGTTTTGTTTTACTTGTCGAACAATTTTCCGTTCATCTCTTGGGGAAAGAATCCTTTTTCTCCCTCTACCCTCTAAACTCATAACGTGGCCTTGCGATTTGAACTTGTTTATTATGGCTCTAACAGTGGATTTGGGAAGGTTTAGCTTCTTTGAAATCTTATCATAGCCCTCTCCATTGGTATGGCATGCTACAACAAGCTTCCTGACGTCTTCGCAGTGTTCCTTAGTTTTAACCATGGCGATTGAAAATTATAATTTAGTCACTTATAATAGTTTAAATAAATCGCTATCTAAAAATTATGTGAAAAAAATTATTCACTGAATTAGCGTTAAACAAGCATAATATGGCTATAAAAAAGTTCAGAAAGCCCGTAAACCGGAAATTGATTGATATTATACTGATACTAAAAGAAAAACAAAGTCGTGCCAATAATTTTGAACAAGGGTTTTTTGCAATTATGTTTGTTGTTCCTTTGTTATTTATGTTTTTCTAAAATCTGATTGCTGCATCGGAAAGGCCAGTTAAAAATACATAATATACTTTGTTATTTTCTTTAATTTAATCCCTTTTTTAGAATTTATTAGAAAAAATTTAACTTTTATTTTACCGTGCCAATAAATATGATCATCACTGTATATACACATATATATATACACACCCATATATACGCAAAACACACACACACACACACACACATATATATATATATATATATGTATATATATATATATATATACATATACATAAACAAGCATACAAAAAATAAACCTAGGTTTAAATAGGTCAGTTCACTAGATATAAACGCTTATAGCGAAAACAACATACACAACGAAAAAAGTCAACTTGGGGTAAACTGGGCATTTGTCCTGGAAGTGCCTGCTCATTGGCTGATTTGGAAGTGTGATGGGGAAACTAGACAGCTGATTGGCTAATTAAAAACTCGATATAAAGTGCGTATATAAAAACGCGAGACAACCACAAAAGAGGAAAAGAACGGGAAAAAACGTAACGTATTTGCTGCCAAACCGGCAGTGACGTATATATATATATATTAAAGCTAGACAATCGAAAGAAGATGATTACTTCGAAAATATCGGCGTAAACAGCGACCACCCTGTAGAAAGGTGCCAAGTTGAATGTGAAGACATTAATGGTGTTAACCAATTTTTCGATGTTCGTCGTCTGAAAATTCAATACGATACTGATCTCGGTAAAATCGGTCGACTCTGCCGAAAGTTTTAGGCAGACATGCAATCATACATGCATACACACATTTATATATTGGCAACTAAAGGTGTTTTACCCAAACCGATTAAAAAGCTTCGCCTATCTCTGAATACCTTTTATGTAAAATGTCAAATGTTTAGACCAGAAATTGTCTGAGTAATCAGATAGAGACCACAAATGTACTTCCTTTCTTAAATTATTATTACCTCTTAACATTTATTGTTTTGAACTGTAATTAATGTATTAAGTTAGATCCATGTCCAAGGAACCGATATATAAAATTTCAAGTGTTTAGACCCAACATCCTCGAAGGAGTTCGATAGAGTGCTCAAAGGTCAACTCATTGAATCTGACCGTCAACAGCCAAATTTCTGGCCGAAAACGGATTACGAATTTTCGAAAATCGCAGTATCCTCTATAACAAATTCGAGTCTGTAGAGTTAAAATTGAAAGAGTTCTTGCGTAGGAAAATATAATCAGACAGACACACCGACACACGTCCACCTTCACTTATATATATATATATATATATATATATATAAATATATATATATATATATATATATATATAAAATAACTACTACTTCAACATTAATTAACAAAAAAATATCAAACCACATTTCCTCTTTTAGCAACCATAATTCTAATAATAACCCAGGAACATCTATAACCACTTTAATTTAAAAAAATAACTCTAATAATACTCCCGTCTCAATCAAATGGGCTATCATAAAAAAGTTAAGTCTTATACTTCAGGCTCTAAGTAATATCGCCTCTGCACGAGCAAATCTATACCGATAACTACTTCCCCTCAAAGTAAAAATATAAACGAAACGAACTTATGTCTTTCTTTCAACATAAGTCCAAATTTAACCATAGTAATTTTGAAATTACATAGTTCTTACTTTAACCTTTCAGATAGATATAATTTTTTTTTTAACATTATTTTTTTCAACATACTTTCTTAATACTTTATAACTTAATAATCCTTTATTTAAATTCTTTATTTCTTCTTCGCTTGCCCGGTTTTTTATCTGCAATTTCTGTTGCAGTCTTTAAATATTCCCATCTATCGTATATATCAATCAGCATATATGTATGTATATTTACTTATATTATACTATATGCATTTATTTACATACTTACTAGCTTTATCCGGAATTTGCAGATACCAGCTATCAATTTTTAAATTGTTTTATTTTATATTTTATTTTTTATATTTTATTTATTGTTTATTTCTTAATTAATTAATTAATTAATTAATTCCATTTAGTGCTTTTTTAATAACTCTTGCTAACATTATCTTAAGTAATGACCTGTAAATTTCAGTTGATCTCCTTTTTTCCCTCTATTTTTCGCGCCTTTTGACATTTGCTTTTCTATTTTATATTTAATTTTATCACCATTTAATCATCTTCTTCACTAGTTTTTCTATATTACACTTTGTCTTGGCAGCCGTGTTAAACGCATAGCTTTTTTTTATTAATACCATTGGAATTGTTTACCCTTTTCCTTTTATATATTTGTGAATTATTCCACGTTTTTTGGATTTTGGATTATTTTTGACCATCTTCCAATTAAGCGATTTCTTTGGACTTTACTTTTGCGAATGGAAATATAATCAACTTTCTTGAATTTATATTTTTTGGATTTTACCGTCATTGGATACTTTACATTTCACCAGACTATCAATTCACGTGTAATCATCTTTTTCTTCACCATATTCCATCTGCTTCAGTTTTTATCAAGTAATGTCTTTGATTACTTGCAGTTTCATCAAATATTTTTGTATGCAAAAACCCGATCCAGCATATCGGTAATTCCTACCCTCTGATTAGAAGGAAATCTTTTCAGATTAAATATGGTTTTAACTCTTTTTCAAAGTGTTTTAAAATGTTTTATTAATTATTTTCTCTTATATATATTTATATATATATATATATATATATATATATATATATATATATATATATATACGGGTTTTTCAAATATATTAACATTCAGGTCTTTTATTGGTAGACTAAAATAAGTTGTTAAGTATAAGGAGTAAGTGATAGAAAATATACATTCAGAAGCTTACCCTGATATATATATATATATATATATATATATATATATATATATATATATATATATATATATATATATGAACCGCGTCAATTGCTTTATTGCAGATTAGTCAAATATCAATATATCACTAAGTATATGTCACAAATAAATAATAATTGTATCACCAAATGACTGTTTTTATGTGACTAATTTCCCAAAATCTTATTAAAATACATGCCCGAAGTTATGACATTTTATAAATAATCAAGTACTTAATACTGTTCGTCGTTTTATTGCAGATCTTTTAAAATGACAAAAAGGTAGATTTAAGGGTACCGAAAAGGAAAGAGTCGTTGCTACTCTCGGAGAGGGATTGTTTATCAAAGATTTTGCTATGGAGCCGGAAACAATAAATTTGGCTTCATTCGTAACAAACCCAACACCAAATCCAGAAAGTATAAGGACACCAGGAGAAACATTTTACCTCGTGATATTAGAAAAATTGTATGGAAGTAACTGAAACCCATTTTTGCAAAGGCTGGAATCGCTCCAGGATCAAGGCCGGCCTAGTGTGTTGAATGTGATGGCAAGAAACACCAAAACTATTCCAATGCCTTAATTGAGTAAACACTTTTGGGAATACGACTGGCTTGTGGAACAAATTTCATGACAATGCATTTCCAACGAAGATTATTTCAGTTGAGACCTGTGCTAATCTTGACGGTCGAGATGGATGGCCTAAATTTAGAACGCGAACGGAACTATCCTAAACACGGACGTTGAGGCATCATGTTTTGCTCTCGCAAATCATTGGCGTTAAGTTGGTTTCAAGTACGAGAAGGAGTAAACCTTACTAGCAATGCGTACACAGCCTTTTTAGTGTATTGAAAATTGAGTGTGAATACAGTCACGGGGGTGGGTTGCTTCTCCGCACACGTAACTGGAGAGATGGGGCACAAGAAGGCGCGAATCAGCAGGTTCGGTTGGTCTTTAATTTTCATAAATGAGATAATATAAGGCCGGGACTTAAGGTGTTTGAGAGAGTCGAGCCATTGAGTTTTCGAAAACCAGATGGAACCTGGATAGAGCAGAAATGAGTTCATAATTAATGGATACTCCAATTTAACAGCTAAATCTGACTCCCAAGATCGCCATGGGCATGGAATATGTGCCTACATTAAGGATGGCTTCCCATGTGGCAGGGATATCTCTAGAGAAGATCCTAATTTACCCTATATGTGCTTCAGGGTTGCACTTGCTAACACCACTGTATTTATATTTGCCCTCTATAGGCCCCACAACAGCGGAGTTACTATCTTTAAGAGCATATCTGAGAAAATAGACCACATACTGTCTTCACATCCCTCGGCTAACATCCACATCTGTGGTGACTTCAACGTCCATAACGTTGAATGGCTGACCCATTCAAATAAGACAGATGATGAGGGGAGGTTTTGTCATGATTTTGTCCATTGCTTATGACCTCACTCAGATTGTTCGCGAACCCACCCGTGTGCCCGATACACCCAATCAATATGCAAGCCTCTTAGACCTTTTTCTTTCAACTTCCCCTGAGCTATGTTCATGTACCGTTCATTCTCCTTTAGGATCCTCGGACCACTCCGTCGTATAAGTTAAGATAAAAACAAAATGTAAGAAGCCATCAGACGTACCCCTCCACCGTACTGTATACCGATACTCTATGGCTGACTGGGATAGCTTCCGTACATTCATATCTGATTTACCTCTGCACTCCATGTTTAAAAAGGAAGTGTCCTCTATAGTATCAGATCTGACCGAATGGTTAATTGTAGGCATAGACCAATTCATACCATCTAAAAAATTCCAACAAAAACCTAACAGCCAGCCATGGTTCTCCCCAGAATGTGCTGCTGCTATCGCGCACAGAAATCACTTTTTCCATAACTACCAACGTAATAGATGCACTGAGACTAAAGCTGCTTTCAGGACTGCCAGCAACCACTGTAAAAGAGTAATAAAAAATGCAAGAGAGCTATATGCCCAGTCTGTTAAATCCAAGGTAGCTGATCAGCGGCTTGGTTCCCACCAGTTTTGGCAAATAACAAATAGGATCTTGAACAGAAGTGTGCGTTCTATCCCAACCATTATCAATGGACCAGTGGTTATCTCGTCAGCATCAGACAAGGCCAAACTATTTGCAAAGAACTTTGCAGCTAATTCTACCCTATGCGACGAAGGCCATCAACTCCCCATATTTCCTCCTATAACACAGAACAAGCTAGGTAACATACAAATATCCGTGCATGAGGTCGCCAAGCTAATCAAGAACCTAGATTCCAGTAAAGCAACTGGCCCTGATGGCATCCCAATTATAGTGTTAAAAAAGCTTCAACCAGAACTTGCTCCCATACTTACGAAACTATTTAAGCGCTGCCTTAAGGAGAAGTGCTTTCCGACCCCCTGGAAGACCTCCTCAGTTTGCCCTGTATTTAAGAATTCAGGTGATAAGTCATCTCCCTCTCAATACAGACCAATAAGTCTTCTCTGTGTTATGAGTAAGTTACTGGAATCAATATTAAATAGAGAAATAGTAAACCATCTCAGCAGGAATAACCTTCTTAGTGACACACAATATGGTTTCCGCTCTGCAAGATCTACCGCAGATGTGCTGACGGTTATATCCCACAGGATTAGTGAATCTCTTGACAAAGGCTTCCTTTCTAGGGCAATTGCTCTCGACATATCAAAGGCCTTTGACAAAGTATGGCATAAGGGTCTACTTCACAAGATTTCCAGCTACGGTATAACTGGAAATGTTTTCTCAATCATTAAATCATTTCTCTCTGATAGGCTCATAAGAGTAGTGGTAGATGGACAAAAATCGGAGGCCTGCAATATAAATGCTGGAGTCCCTCAGGGGTCAATCCTGGGCCCAACTCTCTTCCTGATCTACATACATGACCTCCCTAAAGACATACTTAAATCATTCGTTGACATGTATGCTGATGACACGACCATCTACGGCAACACATCAAAGGCTGTAAATGACGAAGTTCTCTCGGATTCTCTCTCCTCTGATCTCGAGCTCGTGGTTCAGTGGGGGAAGATGTGGCTAGTTACCTTTAATGCATCCAACACCAAACTCCTATCCTTACATCATCAACGCTCTGATCCCCAGCTGGCATCAATTGTGATGGATGGCTTTCGTCTGGGTGAGGCCCCGTGTTTTGACAAGCTTCTGGGTTTGACCTTTACTCCTGATCTGAAATGGAACACGTACATCAAGTCTGTTGCCAAGGTTGCAGGAAAGATGGTGGGATCCTTCTACCGCTCCAGAAGATATCTCACTACTGATGCAATTCTCTATCTATATAAAAGCCAAGTACGGCCAAGGATGGAATACTGTTGCCATATCTGGGCAGGAGCTGCCAAAAACAGCCTATCATGCCTTGACAGAGTACAAAAAAGACTTCGTGGTTTAGTGGGGGGTGCCCTTTTCTCTACCCTGCAACCCCTCTCCCACAGAAGAGACGTTGCGAGCCTATCCTTGTTTTATCGTTATTTTCATGGCAGGTGCTCGTCTGAACTCCAATCCCTGGTCCTCCCTCGACAATCTTTCACAAAAAACACCCGTCTAGCTGAATCCACTGTGAAAAATTTCCCCCACTCTATATCTGTGCCTAAATCAAAATGCGGATTCCATGAACAAAGCTTCTTTCTTAGAACTGCACACCTGTGGAACTCTGTTCCGTCTTCCTGCTTCCCACCGGACTACAACTTGGATGTCTTCAAGTCCAATGTTAACAAATTCCTAATGAACCGCCCCTTTAAGTAAACACTTCATCCAATCTCCACACTAACGTAATGTACTTGCAATAACCCTTATCCCTGAGTGGCTTCCGGGCCTTGATAAGTGGTGATCACTGTGTAAAAAAAAAAAAAAAAAAAAAAAAAAAAGTACCTCTACATAAGGGGGCGGTTCATCATGAATTTGTTTATTTCGGCTTTTAAGACATCCAAGTTTTAGTCAGGTGGGAAACAAGAAAACGAAAGAGAGTTCCACTGGCGTACTGTTCTAGGAAAGAAGCTGTGTTCATTGAATCTTTGTTTCGATTTAGGCACAGATAGAGAGTGGGGAAAATGTTTGACAGTAGCTTCAGCTAGACGGGTGTTTTTCGTAAAAGGTTGGCGAGCGGGGACCAGAGATTGGGGCTCAGACGAGCACTTGCCATGGAAATAACGGTAAAACAATGAGAGGCTCGCAACGTCTCTTCTGTGGGAGAGAGGTTGCAGGGAAGAGAAAAGGGCATGCCCCACAAAGCCACGAAGTCTATTTTGTACTCTGTCAAGGCAGGATAGGCTTTGGTGTAGCTTCAAGTAGTTGGCTTAACATCAAACTAATGTGTAGCTGGATGCATTTAAGAGTGTGATGATCCGCAAGTGCAATAAGGTTGGTGGCACAAGGAATGCTTTGACTTTGTACACTTCTCTAACTGCCCACTCTCCTCCTCCTTCTCCTCCTCCTCAAACTGAACACGATGGAGTACTTCGTTTGATCTTATGCCGGGAAAAATACCAGAATAACCTCCTACTACACCAAGACAAACGTAATCGCGTCCATTCGCCAGGTATGCGCCGAGCTCCCACCGGTGCTTGTTAAAAATACATGTTCGGAGTTATGTACCGTTATTAAGGCTGCAAGAGGTTAAATTGCATAAATGCACACTCTGTTATTATTATTGTATTATTAAGTCACTTTATTTTATTTTTTAAATAAAATATTAAAATAATGCTGTGGTGTTGTTTTTGTCAGGGCGATATATATATATATATATATATATATATATATATATATATATATATATATATATATATGTGTGTGTGTGTGTGTGTGTGTGTGTGTGTGTGTGTGTGTGTGTGTGTGTGTGTGTGTGTGTGTGTTAGAGGAGGTCGAATTGGGAACCACGGTTACTTCTACCCAGGGAAAGACGTAAACTAACCTAAAAAGTAAATGTGCCAAATATTTTTATGAAAAAATGAATTTAAACATTGGAATAATTGTATATTTTGATTTTTCACCGGTGTTAAGCGATAAAAGTAATAGGTCAAATTATGACCGGGTTGGAAAAAACATGAAGCAAATATCCAGTAACATTTTCAATTTTCAGCGGAAAAATCAAAACATTTGCTCATTCGCACACTGGTATGCATTTTATTTTAATACATATAACGATCAAGGAACAAAAATAATATTTTTATAATTCTTATAAAACATTTTTATTATTATTTTTACAATTAGTTGTTTTTTTTAAGATATTTTGTAATTGTAAAGTTATTTTTTCATTTACAAGTTGTTTTTTACTGGCTTATTGCCGTTAACATCTTGCCGTTAGCAGTTTGATTTGTAATATATTTTCTCATATTTGAATTTTTCTCTTTCAATTTTTACTTTTTTACGTAATTCTACAATTTCTGATATTATAATATATACGTTGTTCAGATATTTTTTTTCATAAATGGTTGGGAAACAGACAAAAATTTCTACTTGCAGTGGAGATACTAATACATTTAGTGGCCCACCTTCTACTTTAGATAAAACATACCCCCTACGTATCGACAAGTTATACAGCACAGTGATTTCCTGAAATATATACATCCGACCTTAAGTAAATTTGCGCTTTCCAAATTAATAGTCGGTGATATCATTGATATTTGGAAAGCAGTTAATCCACGTTTACCGCTGTTAACTGAATTGTATATTGTAAATAAATAGCAACATATCTGCTTTAAGTAAGTAAAACAAATAAATAGAAAATATTTATCATCATTTGCAAAGAACATTATAGTAAAGAAACTTGACACAATGTTTGAAATTTCTTGTTACCGTTTTCAACCGCCAGTTTTATCTTGTGAGGACAAAAACGTGAATTGTAAAAAGAAAAATCGTCAGACCAAACACATAATCTGTAATTGCTCCTCAAACGGAAGGTAAGTTTATATTCAAATTTTCATTTTGTAAGACATACATAAAGTAAATAAATTTCCATACTTGTATTTTTAGTAAACTAATTAAGATTATCATACTTTTTCGTTTTATAAGAGATTGCATGAACGTTCTGTGAGTCAACTCTCTCATCTAATACGTGTGAAATTTGATTTTCCAGATTCCATTGACAGACAGACAATATCTATAAGATTAGAGAAACAAAATAGCACCTAAGAGCACTTTGAGCTTGGTCCTATAGATAAAGTTTCCATACAAATTATAAAAGGAGGGCAGTGTTAGGAGAGAGAAGGAGCACAGTTGAATCATGCTGTTGCCTCCAAATCTTATGGCCAGAATGTTATCCCTTTCCAATCAGAGAATAGAGGTGAACAAGATGAAACTTTTGAGCCAAACAGACATTGTAAAAGTAATTACAGTCTATTAAAAATTCAACGATATACTATTGAACTAATGGGAGGTGATGTTTTTTTTTTCAAAATTAGGAGCGAGCCATCCTTTTGGATTTACATGCAACACACGTATTAACATTAACAACATCATCTTGGATAAATCAAAAGTAGATAGACAAAAATAAAATAAAATAAAGAGCGTGCCCTTCAAAAACACAATGACAAAAATTGAAATATGGTTTGTATTGGTGTGGATAGTATGCATGACAAAGACACAGGTGGTAGAGGTGAATGGAGAAAAAGGTAAGAAAAGTTAAGTAGCCAGAACGCCACTTGACATTAACAACGGAAATAAGTTGTAATAAAAAGGGAGAATTTATTACCCATAAAGTTATCCCTGATACTAATGCAACTTGTGTTGTTTAAGCGAAAGAAGTTGCAAGTGTTTTTAAAGAATATAAGATGGTGACTAAATTTAGATAACGCCAATACAGACACTGGCTGTGAATCTGGGATTGTTACATCTCTAGGAAAAAATATTAAACAGGGAGTTACACACTATTGGTTGCTCTCTACATAAGAATAAGAATCTTTCAGGGGTTTATTTAAATGGATCGACGCCAATACACAAACCCGAAAATAATTTACTGAGTCAATTGGAAAATTGTGTGGCAATAATTACAATCATTTGCCCCAAGTGGAATTTCCATCAATAAATCTCAATTATCTGCACTGGCAGGCATTGATGATCTTATTGGCGACCAAAGACTACTTTTGGAATATGCAGTAGTGATTTCACGGGGAACCTGATAAAATATATGCTTCAAATTTATTCTCAAACACTGTTTGATAAAATGCACACATTGGTTACATTTCTTGTTGAGGTGTATGTAGTTAGTTGGTTTGAAATTAAAAGAGGCAATGCTTTTCATAACCAGCAACTATACATTTTCAATATGATTCAGAGAATTAAGCAACAGTCACAAGAAGTCTAAAGAGTTGCATTAAAAATATTCGATACAATGCTTTGCTCTATTGCAAGAAAATATTTTGTATGAAATTATCAAATCATAGTAAATGGAAGTAAGGAAAGAAGCTATAAAAATTTAACCATTAGGTAAGTAAACATTATTTTATATAAAAATAATGAAATTGTTTACATTGCTTTTTATGTTTATTTTTTAATATTGTTACAATTACATCATTCAAAAAAAAAATCAACATTAATTTTAAAAACTTCACATTGGTTTCATTTAATCCACCTATCTCAATGTGGAGTCTGTGAGCTTGCTTTTCAGTAGGCTTTTCAGATAATGGGCTGATTTACATGCACACTCGCAAACTGTCCAAAGGGCAGTACACCACAGAAGCTTCTTAGTTGATCTATGGAGTGTCGAAAGGGTAGTTAACCACAGAAGCTTCTCAGTTTGTCTATGGACTCGACACAAGCATATTATTGCAAAAGTTTTATGTCTGGAAATGATGCCTTCGTTTGATTCAAAAGGATCTTATGTCGAACACTATAAAATGATGCAACAACAGTCATTGCTAATATTTCAAGTTACAATTGTAGGTCCCCTTATAAATCCCAAGTTCTTAATGGCGATTTCTTAATTTAATTGATATTCCGTAATCTTTATGACCTTTGACATTTTTATTTTAATTTTATTTTTCATATAAAATCGTTCCAGACAAGGCATGAAACAACTTAATGTAAGGATCTGAAAAATAATATTTTAAGGTCAAAATCTTGCCAATAATAAATATAAGATTTGGTCCTTACCCACATTTACTTTTTATAGCGGGGGAGGGTATTCACTTTTTAATAATAATTGTAATATAGTTCACTCCTTTTTACTAAAATGATTAATCTAATGAATTGATTTGGACAGAAATTGTAAACTTTCGTAAAATGGTCTAAAAAAAACAATGATTTATTTCAGTGCGTCTCATTAGACTATCTTTAACGTTAAATGGTCATCAAACCATGAAAAATGGCGAGCTAATTGTTTATGTTAGTAGTCATCATACCAACTCACAACTTTCCCTGCGGAGAAAGTTAGAATTTTTTCAGAAAAACTAAAAATTCGACGTACCTTCATATATATATATATATATATATATATATATATATATATATATATATATATATATATATATATATATATATATATATATATATATTGTGTACAGAAAGTCGTTAGTTGAGACAGATCATTGGTACCGTCGGTTTCAAGCCCGATAATAAGGCCCGTTTAAGGTATCCTTATCAAGCTCTCTTCAGCCAATATTCGTCTATCTTATAACCGGAAGTGTGAAGTATATATACCTCGCGAATTCACGTTCAAATATCGTTTTGTTTAATCCCCCGCTTTTTTATATATACATCGGATAATGTAATACCTAATTTTCAACGTTGAATTATTTAAATTTAAGATCTAATTTCGAAAAATGTTTTCTTTATATATATCGATTTTAATTTGAACCCAAATTAATTTTAAAATCTCTTTCCTTATGTATAAAAAACTTTAAAATCTGTATTGGTATCGGTTAAAAACTTAAAAAATCGTTTAATTATATCGAATTACATTTAAAAATTTCCAAAAATACGTTTAAAGTTTAAAAAAAAATATATTTTTAATTATATCGAATCACGTTTAAAAAATTAAAAATACGTTTACAAATTATTTTTAAAAAAACAAATCTTTCAAGGTTTGGGGAAGTGAGTATTTATCTATCCTAAGTGATTTCCCTAGTTTATTAACATTATTATATTTTTCTATAGTTTTAAATTCGAAATAGATTATAAACTACATTTATAAAATATAATTATTTTTTTTTTTTATAAAATACATTAATTAAAATTCTATAATATAATTGCGATTAAAATCCAAGTTTACCGACTAATCATTTATGTATTTACAATTTTTTTTGACTGCATTTGATGAACAGCATATCACATGAATATACACCCCTGTACATACTCACATAATCGAGGAACATACATTAGGGATTAGCGGTGATAAAAGTAGCACATTATATAAACCATCTATATTGACACTCCTTATATAGAAGACTACAAAATATATGTAATTCGTTCATGTTATATACACCAGTGTAGACCAAATTTAGTTCATGATTTTATTGGGTATAGCAATCTGATTAAAAGCTTTTTTACAATATAACTATTTTGAGAACAACATTTAAAATTCGTGAATAGCTTTTTGTTTTTAATTTGAAACCGAACTGCGAATGTTTCAAAAGTATGAATGAGTTCTGATTAAGCGAATATATGAAAATAAAAAATAGCTTCGAGCGTGGGTATCCAATGGGTTTTTGTTAGTTTCGTTCCGTTAATAACAACAAGAGACCGATAGAACAGAAAAAAAATCCCGTGGAAGGAGTATTATGCCGAAATCATAATGCCCTGATAATATCAATACGAGACAGAAAACAGTATTTTGAGGTAAACGTACTAGGCGAAAATAATAATAAATGTTCAAAAAAGGAAAAGTAAATGTTCGTTAATTTTACGAAATCTATACATTGTTATTTCCTTAAAACGCACACGTACACACTTTTATTATATACATATATATATATATATATATATATATATATATATATATATACACATATATATGTGTGTGTGTGTGTGTGTGTGCGTGTATGTGTGAGTGTGTGTGCGGGTATTGCGTGTGCGCACGCGCGTGTGTGTATGGTAATCAAATTCTAAACTTTTGAACCGAAAGGAACAAGAGTCATATATGCATTAATTATTTAAATTCAATATACATTTTCAAGAAGACCTTTTGTGAAATATGCACCAAAGTACCACAAGTAGCAAGGCTTAATTATGAACGCGATGTGGAATTTTTCACCGTGTTATATAGGGGACGACTAAATATCCACTTAATGAACCTAATCTTCTTAATCTGACGAAGTTTGATTTTTGCCAATTGCATCCATGTATATAAACATTGTATATTTTGACGTTGAAAAAAGGCTGTTTATGTTATCAGTCACACATTAGTGGTGCTAGTGGTATAACGCGTAGGCGCCGTTATAAGTATGAACTAATCAGAATCGCTCATCTCCCGAAAAGATTTAAGAAAATCACAGCAATCAATGCAGCGATATAAATTGAGACATTGCCAATTATTTTTGATGCGAATTAGCGTCAATATTTTTGCAGAAACACGCTGCAAACCTAATGACATGTTTAATGGGTCTTATTTTAATAATATGCAAGAATCCGCGCGAAACATAAACAAAGGAACTATTCTTTTGGACATTTCCGCCACGGTCATAGTTAAATTAGAATGGTTGTGTTGCATACACAAACACCCACATGCACACCCACACTTCACACACACGCACACACAAACACCCACACACATATATATATACATATCTATATATCTATAGGTATATATATATATATATGTATAATACATATATGATATATACACACACACGCATATATATATATATATGCGTGTGTGTGTATATATCATATATATATATATATATATATATATATATATATATATACACACCAGCAAACAGTTAATAAAACATGTTAAAAACACTTTGAAAAAGAGTTTAAAAAATATTTAAGCTGAAAAGGAAACACTTGATGAGTTGATAGTTCTTAATCCGCGGAGTTTCGAAGAAATACTTTCCTTCTCATCAGAGGGCAGGAACTAGGGGGAAAATGCGGGATCGGATTTTGCATGATTTTTCTAATCATAATAACCATTTCTATAAACTGGGATGAACGGTAATTAATATATATATATATATATATATATATATATATATATATATATATATATAACCAGTAGAGTTTAGTTTCCTAGAAGTACATCCAATGAAACAGTATGTGTCTACCAAAGAGTGCTCAATGAGTGAACAGAGCAGGTGTATTAAATTTATTTATACAAACATTGATGGCTACATATGTGTTTACATGTTTATGAAATCACCCGCGTTGGGGGATTACGTCTTCAGGCCAAGAATTACCGTCGAAAACTGATATTTCAATCAAAAAAACATTTTCCTATTTCGTTTGTAAAGTTAGAATGTAACCTGGGTTGGAGTCATAACTTGGTGAGAGGACAAGTGAGGTCTTTGAAGATAATAAACATCTTCTTTTTCATTCCCTTTCTCTCTATCCATCCCATCCTTTGGTTTTTATGGCATAAGGCACTTGAGAATTTAGTATTTTTGTCTTACAGTCTGTAAATTAAAAACATTATTTATAATTAACAAATATTCCGTGAGAAATCCTTAAAGTATATAGGATGTATGCATCTTTAATTCGCCCTGCTTCATGTTCCTAAACGAAAAACTTTTTATCTTTAAGTTTTAAGATATAGATTGATTACTAAATAGAAAACCTGAAACTACCATAAAATTATAAAAAATATTTTTATAGCATATATTTGAAATATATTACATTATGCAAATTTCTATACAAAATTATTTATTAAAAGAATTAGCATTTGTTAATGAATTGGTTGCAACACAACTCATTATTATTAATCGCTAACTGCTGATAACAGGTGATCTGTGTGAATTGGTTTGTTGGCAAATTGCTACGTACACATCTATTATCGCTATATATATATATACATATATATATATACATATATATATATATATATATATATATATATATATTTACCGTTATTATGAATATGAGTGAAAATATGTCTAGAATACGATCTCTTGCACCTTAGCGTAGGTTTCCTTCAGCAGGTGATGTCGGAAGTCAAAAGATAATAGAGCGATGAGAGAGTAATCTGCCTGTATAAAAAAAAAATCAATAAAAAGGTCAAATTATATCAGGAAAATAATACTGTTTACTTACATCGAAAGTCATTCATAACATAAATAGGGGAGGCACAATCTTTATTTAACATCTGTCACTCTTTGTACCGCATTTTTCGGCGTCTTACGTAGCATACTGAAAAGTTTCGACTCAGGGTTTCTGTCAAGTGTGTCGTAAAATTGATTGGTAGCGAGACTTTTACTCAGTATTAAGAAGAAATTTGTACGTTCTAGTTATGCCCTAAATAGCGCTATATCCCGATGCAACCCTATTTCTTTGTGTTGGCACTCCTTATTTTGGGCTACTCATTTTTTGTAAATTTGTTGGAACGTGTCAGATTATTGGGACTTTTAGTTTCTAAGAATTTGTCTAATATTATCCATTTGATTATTATTAGTGCTAATGTTTATAGTCGTAGTTTTAGTAGCATTCTTTCTCTACGTCCTAGTTGTACAATTAATTTTTATTATTGTTGTTGTTGTTATTATTATTATTATTATTATTATTAGTAGTAGTAGTAGTAGTAGTAGTAGTAGTAAATATGCTTCCATTGCAGAGTTGAATCCTGGATGCACTTTAATTATAGATTTATGTAGAATTGCTCCTGTAGAAGACGAGTCAATGGCGAGGTCTTCAAAGGGTTAAACCTACTGTGCTTGTATTTCAGTATGTGTGACAATGTTCTTAACTAGCACTTCACAACACGTTCGATTTTGCTGAGTAAGGATTGATTTATTCTTCGTTCTTTCACAATAATGTTTAGCTTTCTTTGCGAAACCCATTACAATGGATAATGCGACTTCTCAACCCAACATAGTTTAGCGTCAAATTAATCGAAACCTTGAATATATCCTTTAGACATTTTTCATATACGTTTCTGCTTTTAATATGTGCCGTTGTGAAAGGGATGAAAAGGCTTAATCGAAACTCAATGGGTTCTATTTGTATTCCACAAAAGACTCATTTTATTTTCGATTTTCACCCAATCCTTGCAAGAAAATACCTAATATGCAAAAATGCTTCTGGCGAGTTGAACAATATATCATTTGGCACGCGTTTAAAGTGAGATTTCCTAGAAATTGGGTCTTTCAGAATTTGAATGCATTTATACCTCTTATATTTTTAGTTATTGCGTTGCATTCATATGAACTATTTGATTTCTTTTTCTGCCATACATTTATGTGTTGCCGTGCAATTGAATAAACGGGATTTACATATCATATTTTTCAGGCTGTCTATTTTAGTAAACTCATTGCATTTTACTGGTGGAAAATGTTTGTAAAGTATAATGTCGTTCACGATAGTTCAAGTTAATCACAAGAAAAAAGATTAGTTTTAAAAAATCTTGACAATAAAAGAGTTCACAGAGAAAATAAATCTAAATGAAGGATTATAATATCGATTAATATACTGCGTTATTTTTTCTATTTACAGTTTTTGTAGCTTTTCTGTCTAAATAAGGCATACTGATGTTATTTTGAAATTGTACTTCCGCGAAGATATCATATTTTCGGTGAAAGACACACTGCTCAATTCACAGATATTGGCAGTTTATTTCTACCGGTAAGTGTAAAAATTATATGGAACATCTTTCTCATAATGGTAGTTAGATATAAAATACAGTGAACCGTTTTACGACTCGTTATATAGAAATGCATTTTCACAATTCCAAAGTCGTTCGCATCTAAACTGCGGCTGGAGTCTTCATTTGTACACAGAAAACATATCTGTGACATTTAAATGATTATATTACTGAATCTTCTCTTTTTTTATCTAGGCATAACCACTTATCAAGACCAAGATCCCACTCGAGGTTTAGTATTAAGAGTGTCAATTGGTTAGTAATGGAAATTCGGTAATTTTGTTAACAAGTGAAACGGCTCAGTCTAGCACATGGCATGAACATAACGATAAAGCAGAGAAAAAATCGCAACATCTCTTCTGTGAGAAAGAGGTTGCATCGAAGAGAAAAGGACATCTCATACGAGGCTACAAAGTTTATTTTGAACGCTATCAAGACAGGACAAGTCCTTTCCAGCAGCTCCTGACCAGATATGGCAACAGTATCCCATCCTTGGACACACCTGGCTCTTATATAGCTAGAGAATTACATCAGCAGTGAGATATCTACTGGATCGATAGAAGGATCCGACCATTTGTCCAGCGACCTTTACAAGAGATTTGATGTACGTGTTCCATTTAAGATCAGGAGAAAAAGTCAAGCCCAGAAGATTGTCAAAACATGAGGCCTCCCCAAGACGAGAACCATTTATTTCAATTGATACCATATGGGCACCAGAACGCGGATGATAGAAAGAGAGTAGCTCGGTTTTAGATGCATTAAAAGTAACCAGCCACTCATTTCCCATTAGACCACGTGCTCAAGATCAGAGGAGAGAGAATCGGAGAGAACACATATCAACACCTTACGATATCCTCGACGGTACGGATGTTCAAATGTGGACGTTTTCTAATCATAAAGTAAAAATCCGAAATGTTTAATGCAAAACGAAATCAAATAATACCCAACATTCCCAAAGTATATAGAAAATTATCCTTATTGAATTAATAAATTAGGTAAATACTTAAATTATAAAAAAAATACTATTTGAAATTCATGAAAGCTGACAAATTTTAAATGCAGTGTAAAATATAAACTTATGGCTAAAATATACGATAATATACGTATATAAACAACTTTTATTAAATTTGTATAAAGAATCCAAAGTAAATCGATATTTATATTCATTTGTGGTTTCAGGCATTGCTTTTCAAAATGATCATATAGGTTTCATAACGATTATTTAGCTTTACATGCACTGAATCAACGTCGGAACGAATTAGTCAGCTCAACCAAGTAAATGCATATTATGCACATATGGTGTATAAGCGTATCACATAATCTATTTTTCTGTTTGCTTAACAGGAAAATTATAATCAATGATAGAAACAGGATGCTGTCGCTTAATTATTATATAACATTACAGTTTCTGTTATGTGTTGGCATTCGGTAACAAAACAAGAATAAGAAAGCATTTCTGAAGAATGAAAAATTAGATGTAAAAATAAAAGCACACTAAATTTTCCTTGTACCTTCAACAGTGGAAATAAGAAGGCAGTTCATTAGCTTCATTTATTGATGTTCGTATTTCTTATCATACGTTAGAGTGAGTTTACATTCAAAGGCTAAAAACTTAACATTTACTGTTCTAACCTTTTAAACATTAAGAGTTATTATTCGTATTATTTGGGGTTTAAAACAACCGTTCTTATATTGAGTATTATATGCTTATTACATCTGCGTTTTATTTAGTCAAGGTTGACAGCAACACATTTTTCTACCTACTTGAACTATGTGAAAGCTGATGGTCGATGGGAAGATAAAAAATGCAAAACTTATGCATCAACATATATTTGTGTAAGTAATATTCCAGACGAGAATAGTTATTATAATGATCCACATCAACTGAATTATAAATTTATTCGTTTACGCCTTAAGACGGACTACCATATGGAAAAAGGATCAATCAAATCAACAGTCATATATATTAACAATTATAGCAGATTTATGTGACAATAAAAACTATTTATTTGTTTGTGTTACAACTAAAAAACTGACTCCAGTTTCATATTTAGTAGAACAACTTTATCATTATGTGAGAATACCATACTTTTG
Source organism: Euprymna scolopes (assembly GCF_053919585.1). Taxonomy (NCBI): domain Eukaryota; kingdom Metazoa; phylum Mollusca; class Cephalopoda; order Sepiida; family Sepiolidae; genus Euprymna; species Euprymna scolopes. Next base: position 122,073,049 of record NC_136492.1, read on the forward strand.
TTCGTTACGGTTTGTTTTCCTATATTCATATTAGACGCGTTTGCCATTTTTATAATGACTGACATGTTTATGACAGTTCTCTGGTCTTAAACCTTTCAATTTTTTATTTCCTTCAAAAATAATTTAAAAAGCTGATAAAATACGTCATTTATACTTGAGCTAAATATTGCTTATTTGCATGCAATGTGATCGTAAATTAAAAACTGTTCGCTGTGTGACTGTGATTAATTTTGGATGAGTGCTTCTAATTTGTATACATTTATCTTTATTTACATTAGTGATACTAATTGCTAATTGAGTTTCTCCAATCAAAAAGTCTCTAAATACGACGAATTTAAACAATTACTGCAGAATCTTAAGTAAAATTTAAAATGTTTTCGTAGACATTTTAAAAGCAAAACAATGAATGTAATTACAAAATTTAAGCCACGCAAATTTTCGTGTAAAATATGTCTACTTTTTTCTTTTACTTTTTTTCCATTTTAATATATATATATATATATATATATATATATATATAATTTTCTTTATCCATTTATTATAAGGCTATATATATATATATATATATATATATATATATGTGTGTGTGTATATATATATATACATATATATATATATATTTCTGTGAAAGTATATTTCATTTTCTTTTCATATATACCAAGGCTTATTCAAGACGCTAAATGTAATTACATAGCAATATAGTGAATAAATCACAAGATAATATATTTCAATTTTTTTGGTCAAATTATAATCTATTTCTTTTAATTCAGTTGACATTTACAATTCTTGAGAGTATATGTTTAGTAGTGCAAAATCAATATCTTACATATTATATCAATTAGTTAATCTATTTTGCTATTAACTCAGAAACAATAAACTGTCAAAAGAAAATCAAGTGCGTGTTGACATGATTAAACTCCAAAAATGGGAGGAGAAGCTATAAATATATTATGTTTATATTACGCCATTTTGAATAAATAATTAAACATGGGGTAATAGAAAAACACGTTATAATGTATATATTCAATAATTTAAAATTGCAATGGTTTATTAAGACCAATGAAAAGGGAGGTACACTTTGAGACCATGCGTAACTTTTTAAACCTTTAATATACAGTTAATTCACATCCATATTATTTAAAAGATGAGACGCAGTAATTTGAACAGTAAATGTGAATTAAGTGTATATTATTTTCATCCTGTAATTAAAAAGAGTTATATCTATTTATCTATCTATCTATCTATCTATCATATATATATATATGTGTGTGTATGTATGTATGTATGTATGTATGTATGTATATATACAATATGTCCAATTTATATCTTTTGCCTATTATCATTAAGTAACTCATCCCATATGTATGTGTGTATGTATATATATATACATATATATGCATATATATATATATAGATAGATAGATAAATGGGTGTGTTTGTGAATTCTCAACAAGATAGTATATATATATATATATATATATATATATATATATATATATATATATATATATATATAATACGAAAGTTGAAGTACTTAATGACAATATGGCGTACGGCAATATACATACGACCAGTGTGAGTATATTTATATGGTTAGTAGTGTAATTTAGAAGATACAAAACATTTTCCCCCTGATGTTGCGGCGCCGTAAAATGATTCTTATATGTTTTTTTCATTTGATGTCGATTCTCACTACGACGTAAATTTTGTCTTTCTCCCCACCGTAACTAATCTAATATTGCTTTGGATTATTCGAGGTGGAATGTCTAAAAATAAGGCGTCGATCAGCTCTTCATGAGTGGTGTGTCGTTAGTGTATTCTTACTGAATCTTTTCAATCTGGCTTTTTTCTGCGTGTAATACTATAATTCTTCTAGAATTTTAATTGTGTCACTATTTTTTTTACAGTTTGCTTTAACATTTACGTTAGGTTAGTAATATTATCTAGACATCTCTTAATGGTATATCGGTTCGATTCTTCAGGATAAGTTAATTTGATATTTCTACGTTTCTATAAAGAATGTAAACTGTTAGAAAGTGGACCGACTTTTTACTTACAGTTCCTGTTGGGTTTTGCTTTTTAAGACTTCAACACTATTTTATTTTCATTTCAAAATTAGTTTGTTCGTATCTGTTTATAACAGTATTTATACATACTTTTTAATTGACCTTTTTGTAATTGTATTGTTTCCTCCCACCATCTTTCTGTATACGTTAACCTTTTTAATATCTCCCTCAGATTGATATGTGCCGTTTATTGGATAAGTATGTGTTCCTAAACATCTTGATTCAGGAGATATTTCCTTTGATAGGTTTTTGTTTTTGATTCGTTGAACTCACATAATGTGTGTCAAATATTTTGGCTGATAAATTCTTACTTAAGACACATTGCTCAACTCTCTTTCAAATAAGCTATTGAATTATTCAATATGAAAAAATTAACGTATTAAATTTAACCATTAAAGCCTTATTGTAAAAATAATTCAACAATAAAATTACTTGTATAACCAGTTACGGTGCAAACTAACTAAAGTATACTAAGCGATTTACCATTGTAATGGCATTGTTTTATTAAGTATCTTGAACATTATGTAATCGTGTGGTAGTTTGTTTGTCGTGCGGTTGGATTTTTTTTGCCTAAATTTTATTTTCTGACATTTTCTTCTACAATGCCAATCTTTATGTCTTTCGAAATTTTTGAATTTTTTATTGAGACTTTTTTTACCATAGTCATTCTCAATATACGTTACATGGTCTTAGGATTAGTTGGTTATGTTTTTGCATTGTCTATTGGTTTTAAAATGGGGGTTCCTTTTCTTTTCTCTCGTATATAAGGTATGTGTTTTATATTTAGAATGTGATTATACATACACCTCATACTGTATTTCGACTGCATTATCTATTTTCCTAGCGTATGCTCCGAGAAAATTGTTTTCTGTTTTCTGAATAGGTTTAACGCTTACAAGCATTTGGCAATCTTCTGCAAGTATCTCTTGGGTGAAATCAGTATCGCCTTTTACTTTCCCGATAACAATTGTTTGATTTCGGCATTTTTTGCCGATACTAGTCCTCAAACGACACTGATGAATTTAAAATAATCTAGTGAACATCATTAAACAGAACCATGCACAGCGTGCCCCTCTATAATAAAAATGGACAGAAATAATATATTTTTCGTCCAAAATCAGGTGGTTCGAAAACCGGTTGTTAGCAAACTATAACAAAATTCGCGTATCTGTCTGCACACCATGTATCAAAAAGTTCTACTTCATTAATTTCTTGTCATATACATTAATGTCTATTTAGATTATCTTAATATTCTGCCTCTCCGTGTTGGCTGTGTTATGAATCAAAACGCCCTCTGATGCTTACCCCGTTTACATTGATATCTACTCATAAACATCTCTATACTAATTATGCTGTTGGCCTGGTTATTAATGTTAGCCATTAGTTCTCCTCTTATTTAGAGGTCTCCTTTTAAATTAGTGTCACTGTAGTTAACACGCCAATAAACCTTTACTTAACCGCACCCCTTTTCTTAACTCACGAAACAGATGAAAAGTGGAATCGTCGGTTTTGTATAAAATACATATTCTAGTAAATTAAAATGTTTGCCAACTATCTTTATTACTTTTGAGGGCAATATAGATTAAGTATAGTTGCAAGCAGACATTGAGAATAAATAAAGTCGCAAAAGCAAAACACTAAACGAACACGTGTCACTTATTGTAAGTTATTCATCTATTAAACAACATTGGCGCCGACAACTATAAAAAAAGACTTTAACGTTTCCACACATCTCTATACGATATCCCTCACTCTCTATGCCTTAATCTATACGCATATTCAACGTTTAAAGCTTTTTTTCCTAGAACTGACCGCATATTGAACACTGTACCGGGTGCCTTCTCCCCGGTTTGATACAATAAGTTAGCCCTCAATCAAATGTAAACAGGTTCTTTTTAGCAGACCCCCCTATATAATAAAATTCTACCTATTTTACCCCATTAACGTTTACTAAACATCAACTTACGTTAATAAACTTATATCGTCTAGTAGCCGTCAATCTTGTAATTGGTGACTCCCAACTAACTAAAATAAAGTATATGATTAAATAAAATTAGAACGTTCGATTTAGAGAAAATGTGCAAAATAACTGACTAAACAAATGGACCGATGTTCTACTATCAACCAATTTTTATATTGTTGCGCAAAATTGGCACAAAAATCACACTTTTTCTCTCCATGCAGTTCTCTGCGTGTCATGTAACTATCTTCAGTCAAAAGAACACTGAGTTGGTCTTCGTCTATTTCGATTACGGAAAGAAACGGGTCACTGGGGACAAAATTTCCGTGTTTGTATCTGGTAAACCACTTTTGAACAATTTTCTCGCCTTCTTCATACACGTCTTCCCCATACAGAGCAGAAATATCCTTGGCCACTTCAATCACTTTATGACATCGATTTAATGCCAAACAAAGGCATTGTCGAAAATATAATTTTGTAAACTACTTGACAGTCCATTTGGCAATTCTGAAAAACGACAAACAATTGGAGCAGAAATCGATGGGAATTATCCTGTAGAACATAATATGCGCGTTCTAATGATGCATTACACTTTTTCAAATATCAAAACATGATTTTTGTTCTTCGATTTAAACTATAGGAGTTGATGATTTGTACATATTCGCTTTTGTTCTGACTTATACAGTGTTGTAAGGCAGAATAAAAAATACTAAAATGGCTCGAAATCGATCTTCGAATTGTGACAGGGAAAACTCTTTGGTTATTTTCGAATTCGAAAACTACACATTCATAAAGACACAGCCAGAAAATCGAAAAAAATACGATTTCATTTTTCTTTTCTGAATTGTTACACTGCTTGGATGACATGCTAATCCCTTGTAACGCGAGTAACATTGGAAAATGAATGTAAATAATAGAACATAAAATGAACATTATTTATTTAAACAATAAAATGAATATTTTCATTTTATACACAGAATAAGCGTTACTGACTTGTATTGAAACCGAGACGATTGCAGACAATAAGAGTCGTAACAACGCGAAATTTGTTAAGAAGGGCTAGCTAAGTAATTAGCGACAGTAAATCTCTATGATTCGTAAATAGTTGCACAGTTATTTTAAACCGTTTACAACCCTGGCTTCCTAGAAGTTAAAAAAAACTGTTTTAATCAAGTGAAGGTAGTGCAAGGCGTAACAAAGAAATATGAGTTATACTTACCGACTAAGTCTGAAAGCAAACCGTATAATTCATATTGTAAGGTACATGCAAATAAAAGTCTATGTTCACTAATGCATATTTTTGACAGCTTCTCATTTGATACTTTTTATGCACATAACATCTATTACCATTATTTCGATTTAAATTATAATAATTATTGGTCGTCGTTTTCATAGGGGAACAATACTTTTGTGAAAAGTTGCGTTTTTTTAGAGGAAAAATATGATTGGATTTTGTTTGTGTTTTATGCGCATTTGGGAATGCCATAATTCTTGGAGCTTCCTATTTTACCTTGGTCACTACTTCGATTTCTTTTACGCCTTGCTATACCTTCACTTCATTAAAACATTTTTGTTTTAAATTTCTAGGTAATCATAGTTGTAAACGGTTTAAATCTCTATTCTCGGTCTCATAATATATTCAGATTAAGAATCCACAGAAATCCTTTTAAAATTAAAAATTGGTTTCAGTTTATAAGTTGGAAATATATTGTTTGTCCTCAAATTTATTGGCCGGAGGCCTATGATGTCAGTGGCGCTATTGCGTCCGTTAATCCGAGTGATGGCCAGATACCGTCGATTTGTTTTTTCCTGAAAGTTTGCAGCATTTTATTAAATAGATATGCACAGTAATATTTGCGTTTTTTTTATTTTTGTTTTTTGCGAAAAAACCCGTTGCATTTACAGTGGCTCAAAAGAGGTCAAAACTGTCCCAAAATGACAAAATATTACAGGCTTTGACCGATAAATTTTATCCATCCCTTAGATTTGTCTGCCACCTGGCTAAAAATGGAAGGGAAAAAATTGCCTTACACACTTCTTACAGTCATCATTTCTTCACTATTTCCCAGGCGTTATCTAACATTCAGCACCAGAGGGAGCCACGCACGCGCCGCTTGTTATATTTTATTCAATCATAGTTTAACTTCGAGGATATAAAAGATGTAGTCTATTTTGAACAAAAATTATATTTCGTTATGTGTCTGCTGGTTGCAAATTAGAAAGAGATTATAAGACGTGTATAAGTTTGCACCCGTGTTCAATTTATTTTAGTAACTGGTGGTTTTCAAAAATTTTCTCACATCGTTTCAATGTTGACTATCTTTATCCGCCGCAGTCTTAATCATGCTTGGATTATCCATAATGCCGAAATAACTTTATATTTTTGACTATTTTTCTGTTATCTATAACCTATATACGTGTATGTACAAATATAAACACACACCCACAAAAAAAAACTCCTGATGCATACGTATGTGTGTATATATATATATATATATATATATATATATATATATATATATATACATATATATATATATGTGTGTGTGTGTGTGTGCGTGCGTGCGTGAATGGGTATATATACATAGCCATCTGTATATATATATATATATATATATATATATATATATATATATATATATATATATACACATATATATATATACAAAGTCATATACATACAGCACCTGTTTCACAGCTCGTCACTCCGGCTGGACAAGCAACTACCTCAAACCAGGATCAAAACCCGGTCGCCCAACCGGCAGTCGGAGCTTCCAACCGTTGCGCTAATCGTCTGCTGCGAGCAGTGAAGTAATTAGGTTTTTACATTATCCAAATACCTAAGTACAATTTGTTTGCAAAGAGAGCATCACTTCATACGCTAATCGTTATTTGTATAGCACTTCTCAATATGTTCAACCTTAATCATGAGCATTTATTAATATATATATATATATATATATATATATATATATATATATATATATATATATATATATATATATATATATATACACGTCAGAAGAAAAGGAATAAGAATTACTGCAGGAATATGCCCAACTCGGATCTTCACTCTGTGATGTGGATTACCAAAAATACAGTTTAATCTTTTACCACGCTGCATGCAAGGACATTCACCTTGGATTTTAACGTGTATTTTGGATGTGAGCTTTTAGATCTTTAAACAGGATATATATATATATATATATATATATATATATATATATATATATATATATATATATATTATTCAATTTTCACCCCACACAAGGCACAGTTCCACTTTGAAGCAGGGGGCTACTATCAGGGACTTAATTAGCGGTGTCATTATGAAGGGAGATAAGTAGAAAGATGTTTGTTGACATTACACTTGAACTTCTGCATATCGTTGCAGTTGGGAAAGCAGAATCCCGGAAGGGAGTTCCAAAGACCTGCAGTTCTGGGTAAGAAACTATTGGAGTAAAAGGCTTTCTTGCACCTAGGGATTGCTACTGTAAAGGGATGAGACTTAGTAGCTTGTCGGGTTTGTCGGGGGTAGTTACGTCGAGGAGGTACAAGTGTTTGCAGTTCGTCAGAGCCTTCACCATTTAAGTATTTGTAGAACAGGCAGAGGGATGCAACATCTCGTCGATGGGACAGAGGCTGAAGCCTAGATGACAGTTCAGGGCCTATCAGGTTGGCGACTCTCTTTTGAACCCTGTCCAGGAGCGAGAGACAAGAAGAAGATGCCCAGCCTAGATGTGACAACAGTACTCCATACATGGGCGAATGGTTGCCTTATAGAGGAATAGGATACTGTCAGGCGTAAGTAGTTTTCTAGCACGGTAGAGGGTGCCAACCTTCCTTGCAGCAGCCTTGGCAATGATCTCAATGTATCTATTCCAGTTCATATTCCCTGTAAACGTTAGGCCGAGGAGTTTAAAAGAGGTACTTTCAGGTAATGTGTTCTTGGCCATTGCTATTGGTGGTAGAGAAGGTTTCTTGTAGTTATTGAAGGAAACAAGCTTAGTCTTAGCAGCATTGAATGTGATCAACCATTTTTGTCCCCATTCTACTACGGATTGGAGGTCATCCTCTAGTGTTTCTGCCATTTCCTTGGATATGTGTTCATTTGTTTTCCCCTCATATCTGTTATAGTGAGTGGTGTCATCGGCAAATATACCCATCTCCGAAACAATTCTATCAGGGAGGTCGTTTATGAATATCAGGAATAATAGAGGTCAAAGGATAGGCCCCTGAGGTACTCCCGCATTTATGTCGTATTGTTTGGATGTACGACCCTCGAGGACAACTTTGATTTTTCTTTTAATTAAGAAGGATTTAATTACATTATGAATTCTTCCAGTGATTCCATATGACCTAATTTTCCTTAGAAGATCATCGTGCCATACCCTGTCAAAATCCTTATATATATCGAGGGCCACTGCTGTACCCTCCCCTGTTTTATCCAATGAACTGGGCTTGCCTGAATCCATATTGTTTGTCAGTCAGGAGTTTAGCAGCTGTTAGGTGCTGGACTAGGGCTTGATTAACTAAGGACTAAAATATTTTGGCGAAAAGCGGGAGGAAGATAATGGGGCGATAATTTAGTGGGTCAGTTCTTTCTCCAGAATTCTTGAAGACTGGTACCACAGAGGCGGTTTTCCAGCAGTCGGGAAACACGATTCGTTAAGACATTTATTGTAAAGTTTGGACAGATCTGGAGCAACCTCGGCAGAACATTTTTTTAATAGCACAGCCGGGATGAGATCTGGTCCACACGCTTTTGAGGTGTCTAGGTTGTTTATAATAGCATGCACCTGTGAAGGGGTGATTTTAAAATCGTCTACTGAGGCGTCTGTTCGCAGAGGAAAATCAGGGAGTGAGTGGTGTACCGAGTTTAGTGTGGAGTTTGAGGCAAACCGACTGGCAAGCAGATTAGCCTTGTCAGTTGCCGTGCAAGCAACCTCATGATCGTTTGATAGTGGGGGAATAGTTGACTGTCCATTATTTACTACGCTGTTGTAGATTTTCCAAAAATCCCGGGTTCCTAATTTCTGTGCTTCGATGCGTTTTCTGGTGGTTTCAGAGTAATCTGTCTTAGCGGTCTCTATCACTCTCTTACAATTATTTCTAGCTTCTATAAACTTCTGTTTATTTGAGCTGGACTTATGTCGGTTGAATCTGCGGAATGCATGCTGCCTTTGACAAATGGCAGCTGCACAAGCAGACTTAAACCATTGGGGGGAGTGGGGCTTGCTACAGAATTTCCGTGCGGGAACATGTGCTTCAATAGCAGTTTTGAACCATTCAGTGGTCTCATTTGCACACTGTTCCGCTGGAAGAGTAAATATATTTTGCCATGGGGCATCTCTGATGAGATCCCTGATGGCTTCCCAATCAGCCTTTTTGTAATACCTCGTTGTTTTGAGTAGTGGGTCTTCAGTTTTAGGGCGAGAATTTAGGCTGATTTCTACCAATATCACAGCGTGATCAGCATTCCCGAGTGGGCTGTGGGCGTTTGTTGTACAGTCATTGGGAACCGTTGTCAGAAAGAGATCTAGAAGTGAGGCATGTTGATCTTGCTGGTCTGGGAAACGTGTCGCAAATGTAACCAACTGAGATAGGGAATGGGATATAGAGAAGCTATGTGTTGCGCTACCAGCTACGTCTGTGTGCTTAGAGAATCCTAGCCAGTTACTGTGGTGGACATTGAAGTCACCAAATACATGTATGTGTGCGCTAGTATCGAGGGAGAGTGCTATATGTATGCTGTCTGAGACTTTGTTTATTAGGGTACAGTCTTGATTTGAGGGAGAGCGGTAGAGAAAATACAAGTAGCTAATATTGTGTTGCATATTTAGTCCGAAGCACATAAAGGCCTGGTCTTCTGATTGTAGTTTTATTTCTCTAGTCAGGGGGAGGGTGTTACGAATATATATATATATATATATATATATATATATATATATATATATATATATATATATATAAATGTATATATATTTATGAAATCTTACATCTTTAAACAGGATATATATATATATATATGTATATATATATATATACATATATATATGTGTGTGTGAACTCATATCTTTAAACAGTATATATATATATATATATATATATATATATATATGTATATATATATATATATATAAACAGCGCAGCATCAACTACTGACGTAAAATGTGCTTCGAAATAAAACATATAGAAAATATAAAACATCAAGTTATATATCCCTTCATAATAATACGGGTTTCTCCATTTTCTCAGCTTTCTTATCACTTTATCAAATTATTGGTAGGCTCATAATGTCTGATATTCGACACCCATCTAATATCATAATACCGACTGAGAAATATTGTAAAATTCTATTCGCCCCTTTAAGAACGTATACGTGCGTGTGCGCCCGAAGAATTTTGTTGCTTGAATAATGTTTTAATCGAATTCTCTTTAAGACAGTTTGAATTAAATTTGAAGTACGCTGTTTGGTTTCACAAAATATCCTCATACGAATTATTTCGACATTATTCTTTTAATTATTATGTCTACAGATTGTTTATGCAAACATTAGTATCCAATTTTCCGGCCAGTGAACACTCCCGGGAGATTGATTGGAGAAAAAAATCGATATCTTCCAACGAAATTGGGTACCGAAAAGAAAAGACGACAGAGTGCGTCGTCTTTCTCTTTCATCGTATTGTAGATAATATACTTAAATTTTATGCTCAGAACAGCCGCGTGTCTCGGTGTCAGAATTTTAGTGTAAAGCAAAAAAATTCTACACTCTTTTCCTATGACGTAATTAGAGCTGCATTGTCTTTCTGCTAATACCTGCCTTCGTATGCTTAAATATTTATTATTTTCCTCAAACCTTGCAAGTTCTGTTAATTAAGTAAAAGAGAATAGGAGGAAAGTTGATGTCATTAAGTCTATTCTAATTATTCGGCTTCATGCAAATTTCCAGTGATCTAGTGCTGTTATATTTTAAGAGTTATTATTATTAAAAACAAGTGTACTTGTCTTAGGAGGGATGAAGAGACAGTATTAAGAGAGTTCATGTTGTAAGTGTTCATATTGTAAGACATGGGCTGGAAACATTAACACATTAACATTGTAAGAGAAGAGATGTGGACATTAACACGTAGATATAAAGAGAGAGAGAGTGAGTGTACATATAAGTAAACTTTGAGAAGTGATTCGCTATCTAGATAGACATGCCGATAAATGATATATTTGCCTTTATGCCGATGGATTGACAGGTTGGCATTTATGTATTGGCAGTTCGTATGAACGAGAGTGTTTGTATCACATAAATAGACACATATACTTTCTAACACATCTATTTGTTAGATAATGAATTTCAAATAGATTGTACACATACATAGACAATACCTTTTACATGTAATGATGGACACATTAGACGGAGTTATAAAACACATTGAACATTTATTCTTCTTCCACTTGAACTGGTTGGTGGCTTTGCGTTCAGGAATTCAAAGCTTCACATATAAAGTTTCAAAATGTGATCGTCCCGCTTCTAAACGATTAAAACCCATGTCCGGACCCAGACTATCGCTTGACTCTGACTCCCTCTGTGTTTCTCACTAACTCTCTAACTAACTAACTCTCACTTCCTATATTGAGAAATCCATGCATGTTCGGCCACGGGATCACAATTCACGTGTGTCAACATGCGCGAGTCGCACGTTTCCCGAACATTCTGATTCTCCAATAAGCTATTTTTTCCTTTGTTATTTTCACAAAGGAATTCAACCTACATATCTAATTTATTTAACCCATATTTTATTATCCACATTCTTTTAACAATGAATAGTTTATTTATTATTTATTACATCAGAATTAACAATTTCGTGGACATTCCATTTAAACCTTTTGTTCTTTAAAACTGATATCCAAAGTTCGAATTCTGCTTTCTCTCATTTTATTTTCATTTTACGTAATCTCTCTATTTTTATACTTACATGAAAAGGGGGCATCCCTTATCATGTAACAGTGCTTAACAACAGAGGCGCACAGCCTGCGGGTCCCAGGCTCGAAACAAGTTCGTTTAACATATCACCCTCACTGTAGATGTCGCTTACCTTAAAGTTATATGAACCGTCATCCTAGATGTTGTATTAGAAAGAATTCAGTCAGAAAAACATCGCTGAAAACTACATCTTAATCATTCTAATTGAGGATATGATCGTGCAACTCGCTTGTTTTTTTATTCTGCGCAGAACATTCTTGTATAAGTTTGTTTTAGTGTTTGCTTTCCATTTGTTTATATTAATATGCAATATATTCTTCGTAGCTGTTCTGAACGAGTAAGATTTCATTATATAATGCAACTATTCTTCTGGTATATATATATATATATATATATATATATATATATATATATATATATATAAATGGAGTCTTGGACTTCTGGTTTGTGGGCTTTCTTGGCTCTTGTGGGCTGCGACGTAAGTTCGACTGTGGAGAATCATTATATATATATATATATATATATATATATATTCTCTCACAGTTTCTGAATATATATATATATATATATATACATATATATATATATATATATATATATATCCTAACTGGACCCCCGGCGTTGCTCGATCGTACAAAGGTTTGAATATTTAATTTTAATTCATGCAGATTGCGTATATATTATTATAGAACCAATCGTCTATTGAATATTCTATATTACGAGAAATACTTTTCGCGGTGGACTAATTCGCAAAGCAATACAAAATAATAATAAATAGTAATTATGATGTAGTTCATCAAATTCGATCTGTTTCTTTACAATATTACGCTAGGTGCTATTTGAACTTTACAATCGAACACCTTGAAATTATAAATTCTGATGAATATTTAGTTTTAATATTTCAAACGAAAAATGAGTTGCGGCGATTTTAAATCGTAACATTTCTTATATAGTTCATTGAAATTATTTATAAAAAACATATAGCAGAGTACACCCGCGTTTAACTTTTGTTATTCGAACTCTAGTCAAATGTTTTACCATTTTACAGTGATATCGTCAGGTGACAATAACTCTGGGTTTTTCAAAGAAAAAATGATTTGCGTTGATTCTTTGTATCCCCGCCGTTGCAAATAAAATATTTCCCGGTAGTTTTTTTTTTCTTTTTTATCTATAAGAATAGAAAGATTTTTAGAATCAGATGTTTCGATTTTCAATACTTTTCAGATGAATTTCTGTACAAAGCATTTCTAAGATCACTGCCAGACAAATTAGCATATTTTTCCTTGGGCGCAATATCTAAGTGTGCTTTTAAATCAAGTAGGAAGAGAAGTGAGTGGCAAGCTATCTTTTCGCAGTACATATGGACCGTTCTCTGTAAGGACAGATAAGAAAAAAAACCAAAGAAACCATTCGAATATCTAGCAACCAAAATGTGAAATTGGAAAGCGTTTCTCATTTTTATAGTCTATTCAGTGAAAATGTCATGTTACCATCAACAGTGAAGAAATTTCCAAGACACAATAGCAAGTCATGATTCTTAAGAGCAGGTTCACTAATATATTCTATAGATTCCTAATAATTAATGTTTTCCCTCTATGAAAAATTTAAAGATAATCTTTCCTGTGGAGCGTTATAACTTATGGCAATCAGTGGCTGAGAAAGTTTCCTGATTGTTAAAGGAAAGGAAATTTTGTTTGTTTTTTTAACATAAATGGTGACATATAATTACGTCTTAATTATACCACGGACTAGGGGGCATTTCCGACGTATTAATCATTGTCTTTTATATGTGTAAATTTTTTTTTCCTCCTATATGGTTTATTATCATGAGTGTAACATAAATATAAGTAAATATTATGTCTAGCATTTTGTTTATAAATCTCATCGCTTTGTAACAGTTTATAGCAATATATGCGAATTATTGACTAATTTTAACTGGAAAATATACCTTTTCACAAGCAAGTGAAGAGTGAAGATTTAATCAAGGTATATTTTAGGTTTTGCGTTTTTATTTTAAAGCGAGAATTATTTCAATCATGTTTTGTTTGCGTTTGAAAGGTATTTTTTTAATATTCTGTTTGTATTTTATTGTATTTGTATATAAACCGATGCTTCAGCAGGGCTTCGATTACTTCCAGAGTATTTGTATAAAAATGCATTTCCACAAACGTGTATTTCAACTTATTTAATAAAGTTGAGGTTAAGATTGATCTGTGAAATCGTGAGACTTGTAAAATTTATACATCCGGTGTAATTCCCTGTTGTTCACTTCAGATGATTACTCTTAGTGTGGTGCGGTAAATATTTCTGTTGTAGAGGAATACTAAATCAAATAGATGTCGGATTAACTAACACATTTTTGCAATTTTGCAACGCTCGAACTTGAAGCAAAGATTGTCGTATACAAATAGAGATAGAAAATAAATAAATCGATCTTCCTTGCAACTTGATAGATGTTCTTATTCCAAGGCCAGTGTGTACTCCTGGGATTGTTTGTCTTCCTTCAATTCAATTCTTTCGAATGATTGACATGCCAGGATTGGCCTGGAGAAACGGATTATCTCTTGCAGCATATAAACTGGCACTGGAACATAATGGTGCTTTCAGCGGTTACCAGGGAATCGTTCCGGCACGAGTATGTTTTATTTTAATGAACGTAGCCTCCCAATACAAACAATGTCAAAACGAATTCAAGAAACAGATGAGATGTGAAAGTATAGATGAAGGGAGAGAACCATGTTTGGTGCAAATAGAAAAAAATTTGAATTCCTATTTAGAGAAGTTAATATGAATTTGGGAAACGCATATCTATACATTAGTGAAAACAACTGCTATACACATATGAATACCCCCGAACTAAATAATTAGACGTAAATAAATGACAGTCATCACTATTATAGTTCCTATTATATATATATATATATATATATATATATATATATATATATATATATATATATATATATATATATATACGAAAAAATATGTCCGAGAACACAGCCCATCCTGCCTTGACAGAGTACAAAATAGACTTCGTGGCTTAGTGGGGGATGCCCTTTTCTCATCCCTGCAATCTCTCTCCCACAGGAGAGACGTTGCGAGCTAGTGTTTGCTTTATCATTACATCCATAGAATCGTGCTCGTCTTAGCTCACACCTCTGTTCCCTCTATTTTTCTTCTTTTTTTTACACAGTGGTCACCACTTACCAATGCCCGGAAGCCACTCAGGGATAATGGTTATTGTAAGTACATTACGTAAGTGTGGAGATTTGATGAAGTGTTTACTTAAGGGGGCGGTTCATAAGGAATTTGTTAACGTTGGACTTGAACACATCCAAGTTGTAGTCAGGTGGGAAGCAGGAAGACGGAACAGAGTTCCACAGGCGTGCAGTTCTAAGAAAGAGAGCTTTGTTCATGGAATCCACGTTTTGATTTAGGAACAGATAAAGAGTGGGGGAAATTTTTCACAGTGGATTCGGCTATACGGGTGTTTTTCGTGAAAGATTGGCGGGGGGCAGAGATTGGAGTTAAGACGAGCACCTGTCATGGAAAAAACGATAAAGCATTGATAGGCTCGCAAAGTCTCTTCTGTGGGAGAAAGGCTGCAGGGTAGAGAAAAGGGCATCCCCCACTAAGCTACGAAGTCTATTTTGTACTCTGTAAAGGCAGGATAGGCTGTTTTTAGCAGTTCCTGTCCAGATATTGCAGCAGTATTCCATCCTTGGACGTACTTGGCTTTTATATAGATAGAGAATTGCATCAGTAGTGAGATATCTTCTGGAGCGGTAGATCCCCACCATCTTTCCAGCGACCTTGGCAACAGACTTTATGTACGTGTTCCATTTCAGCTCTGAAGTAAAGGTCAAACCCAGAAGCTTGTCAAAACACGGGGCCTCTCCCAGACGAGAGCCATCCATCCCAATTGATTCCAGATAGGGATCAGAGAGAACTTTGCCATTTGCAGCCTTTGATGTGTTGCCGTAGATTGTCCTGTCATCAGCATAAATATCAACGAATTATTTAGGTACGTGTTTAGAGAGGTCATTGATGTAACTCAGGAAGAGAGTTGGGACCAGGATTGACCCCCTAAGGGACTCCAGCATATATATTTTTGTCAATCTACCACTACACTTAGCCTATCGGAGAGAAATGATTTAATGATTGAGAAAACATTTCCAGTTATACCGTAGCTGGAAATCTTGTGAAGCAGACCCTTATGCCATACCTTGTAGAAGGCCTTTGATATGTCAAGAGCAATTGCCCTAGAAAGGAAGTATTAGTCAAGAGATACACTAATCCTGTGGGATATAACCGTCAGCACATTTGCGGTAGATCTTGCAGAGCGGAAACTATATTGTGTGTCACTAAGAAGGTTATTCCTGACTATTTCTCTATTTAATATTGATTCCAGCAACTTACTCATAATACACAGGAGACTTATAGGTATGTACTGTGTGGGAGATGACTTATCACCTGAATTCTTAAATACAAGGCAAACTGATGAGGTCTTCCAGGGAGTCGAAATGCACTTCTCCTTAAGACAGCGCTTAAACAGTTTCGTAAATATGGGAGCAAGTTCTGGTTGAAGCTTTTTTAACACTATAATTGGGATGCCGTCAGGGCCAGTTGCTTTACTGGAATCAAGGTTCTTGATTAGCTTGACGACCTCATGCACGGATATTTTGATGTTACCTAGCTTGTTCTGTGTTATAGGAGGAAATATGGGGAGTTGATGGCCTTGGTCGCATAGGGTAGAATTAGCTGCAAAGTTCTTTGCAAATAGTTTGGCCTTGTCTGACGCTGACGAGATGACGTCTGGTCCATTGATAATGGTTGGGATAGAACGCACTCTTATGTTCAGGATCCTATCTGTTTTTTGCCAAAACTGGTGGGATCCAAGCCGCTGATCACCTACCTTGGATTTAACAGACTGGGCATATAGCCCTCTTGTATTTCTTATTACTCTTTTACAGTGGTTGTTGGCAGACCTGAAAGCAGCTTTAGTCTCAGTGCATCTATTACGTTGGTAGCTATGGAAAAAGTGATTTCTGTGTGCGATAGCAGCAGCACATTCTGGGGTGAAACATAGCTGGCTTTTAGGTTGTTGTTGGAATTTTTTAGATGGTATGAATTTGTCTATGACTCGAATTAGTCTATGCTTAGATTACTTATTTAGAAAATGTTAATAGAAATCTGTATTACAGCGATATAATCTCAGAGATTATAATAAGTAAAAATTATTATTTTCGTTCGACCATTCCGTTGTTTTTCCACGTACGTATATTTAAGCATTAAATTCAATTATTACATTGCATGAAAAACATTATTTGAAACAATTATTTTTTTGCTGATAACCCAAGTTACCGATGTATTTTAAGAAACGTGTCTTTTCAATTCGTATGCTTCTTTAGTTTTTTATCAATATTTATGTTGTAGTAAAAAAAAACTATACTTATATCTTTCAGAAGTAGTCGAAGTGTTGTAGGTAATTTGCCAATACTGGATTGACTCCTAACATAATACTGACATATAAGTACAAATTACATTACTTAACATATCCATTTTGAAAGCATATTGTTTAGAATATTTATTGATGAAGTGCATTGGTTAGCGTATTTATTTAAAAACACACTGCTTGGCATATTTAGTTCGAAAACACATTGCTTAGCATATGTATATAAAAAGTACGTAGATGAGAATATTTATTTAGAAAACAAATTTCTAAGCATATTTATTTGTTAAGAAAGCACATAACTAAGGATATTTATTTAGAAAGTGCATCGTTTAGCATATTTATTTATAAATGTACATTGTTTAGAATAGTTAGTAAGAAAGTATATTGCTTACATATTTATTAAGAAAGGACATTATTTACCACATTTTTTTAGAAAGTACATTGTTTAGAATATTTATTAATAATGTACATTGTTTAGAATATTTATTTAGAAAGTGCATTTTTAGCGTTTTTGTTTGGAAAATACAATAGTTACCATATTTATTTACAAACACATTGCTAACCATAATTATTTGGAAAACACATTGCTTAGGATATTTATTTAAAAAGCACACTGTTTAACATATTTATTTAGAAAATGCATATTTTAGCATATGTTTTAGAAAGAAGGTTCTTTAACATATTTTTTAAGAAAGGGCATTTATAAACCTATTTATATAGAAAGAATATCCCTCAACATAGTTATTTTGAAAGTACATTGTTTAGGATGTTTATTTTGACAGCACATTCCTAAGCATATTTATTTAGAAAGTGCATTGTTTAATATAATTATTTAGAAATATATTACTTAGTATATTTATTTAGAAAGGACATTGCTTACATATTAATTTAGAAAGTACATTATTTAGCATATCGATTTAGAAAGTTCGTAGTTTAATATTTTATTTAGAATGCACATTACTTACATATTTATTTCGGAAGTAAATTACTTAGCATATTTATTGAAAAACTATATCACATTTATTGCTTACCTTTTTGTTTAGAAAAACATTATTTACATATTTATTTAGAAAGTACATAGTTTATCATATTTATTTAGAAAGTACATAGATTACAATATTTATTCAGAAAGTATATAGTTTAGCATATTTATTTAGAAAGAGCATTGCTTACATATTTATTTAGAAAGTACATTTCGTAGCATATTTAATAGTAATGGCTTGTATTGTGTGCGTTGGTTTCAAAGCACACAATAATCTCCAAGTTTCCTGATTGCAAGTGTATATATATATGCACGATTATCCTCACTATCCCCATTAGCAATACTCCTCACTATCCACATTAGCAACAACAAAGTGCTCAGCTGAAGTAGCTCCAGTTCTCTCCAAACTCTACAACAAATGACTTAATGGATCTTGCTTTCCGGGATGTTGGAAAACTGCTTCTGTGGTACCGGTATTAAAGAATTCTGGCGAAAGAACTGACCCATCAAACTATCGCCCCATTAGCATCTTCCCACTTTTTGCCAAAATATTTGAGACCTGAATTAACCATGCTCTAGTCCGTCACCTTACAGATGCATATCCTCTGACTGACAAACAATATGGATTTAGACAAGTCCGTTCCACAGCAGACATCCTAACTGTAACCTCTGAACGTATATACCATTCACTGGACAAAGCGGGGGAGGGCAGATCGGTAGCTCTGGAAATATCTAAGGCTTTTGACATGGTACGGCATGAGGGTCTCCTCAGGAAGATTAGATCATGCGGTATCACTGGTAGAATACGTCAGATAATAAAATCCTTCTGAGATAAGAGAACGATCCAGGTTGTCCTCGACGGTCGTACATCCAAACAATATGATATAAATGCGGGAGTGCCCATGTGGTCTATACTTGTACCTCTACTGTTCCTGATATTCATAAATTACCTCCCCGACAAAATTTCCTCTGAGATGGGTATATATGCTGATACCACACTCTATAACAGGCACGACAGGAAAACAAATGAACACATATCTAAAGAAATGGCAGAAACACTAGAAAATGACCTCCAGTCTCTAGTAGAATGGGGACAAAAATGGATGGTCACGATCAATGCCGCCATGACTAAACTAGTTTCATTAAATAATTACAAGAAATCTTCTCTACCATCTATACCAATGACCAACGCCTCTTTATCTGAGAGTACATCTTTCAAGCTCCTTGGTCTAACGTTCACAGGAAACATGAGTTGGAACAATTACATCGAGGGCGTTGCCAGGGCCGCTGCAAGGAAGGTGGGCTCTCTCTACCGTGCTAGAAAACTACTAGCACCCGAAAGTATCCTGTACCTCTATAAGGCCACCATTCGCCCATGTATGGAGTACTGCTGTCCTATTTGGGCTGGTGCATCGTCTACTAGTCTCTCGCTCCTTTACAAGGTTCAACAGAGAGTCGCTAATCTGATAGGCCCTGAACTGGCATCTAAGCTTCAGCCTCTGTCCCATCGACGAAACGTTGCATCCATCTGCCTGTTCTAAAGTATTATAGTGGTGAATGCTCTGACGAACTGCAAGCACTTGTGCCCCCACGACGTGAACACACTCGACGGACCCGACAGGCTGCAAAATCCCACCCCCACACAGTAGAAATCCCTAGATGTAAAAGATCTTTCTACTCCAGTAGTTTATTTCCCAGAGTCGCTAGATTTGGAATTCCATTCCAGGTCCCTGCTTCCCCAACTCTACTGACGTGCAGAAGTTCAAGTGCTTAAATCCCTACATAGTACCCCAGTAGTTATTGTCCCTCTTAGTAGACCCCTACACCCAAATTGCAATGCGCCTTTTATGGGGTGAAAATGTAATAAAAAAATAATATTACCTTGTACTATGAAGCTATATTTTATCTAAAAATCAACTGAGAAAACAAAATATTTGTTTAATATACTTAAATACCTCTAACGTGCGCCTCAATTTTAACACAACGTTTCTGTAATTTAATTGCATATCACCATCAAAATGTCTTTACCATATAAAGAATTACGCTTCAAATGAACTACTTATATTTTTTTTTTGATTTTTTTCAGCATAGGAACATAAACATCTAGGAATGAACTCGTGTTTACATTCACGATGCTTTAGAAAACGCTTATATATTGTGGTATTTTATGCCGTAAACGTAGCCAATAATAGTCATACTTATGCATTTAGGAAAAACTACATAATAAAAGACGGTTTCATTCTTTTTTTGGTGTTCTATATTTACAGAAACAATGACTACAAAAATCCAATGTAGGTCAATAAAAATTTTAATTTTTTAAAAGCTGAAATGATTAAATAATAAAAATAGGTATATCTAATTATACATATATATATATATATAAATATATATATATATGTATATATATAAAAATATAGATAGGTAGATAGATTTAAATTCCATTATCCATTACACTTATTTTAAAGTTATATATTAAAAAAAAACATAATTCTTGTTAAAAAAAATGTTCTTCATATTTTTACTCGGCAATATAATTGGTTAAATCTGAACAAATACAGAATTCCGAAAATGATTATTTAAAAATAAACATAAAATAATATTTGATTTCATTAATACACGGTATTAAACTTAAACAAAGATTGTTATAACAATTTAAAATATTAACAAAAAGTATATCCATATAATCGAATATATGCGCCTTGATATTATAAAAAATTAACATCTAAAATCGGTTTAAAAGTTCATTTAGTTTTATTATTTGAATTGATGTGGTGTAAACTTTATTGATTTTGCGCCCTTTAAAGCAGCCATATCTTTATACCCATCAGTGTCAACAGAAGACTACTTAGTTAAAACTAACGGATTAATAAATACATATATCTTTGATTATACATTTTTCTTAATCGATATAATATAAATATAAAAATGAAAATCCGATAAAAATCGTTATTTTACTAAACTATTATAGTGCCAATGCCCGTTCTTAGAAATTGACACAGAAAATAATAAATTGACACAGAAAATAATAA
>NC_136492.1:122099518-122302018 GCF_053919585.1 Euprymna scolopes
GTTGTATAGTATGAATAGACCTACTAAGTCTGTCATTTCTGCAGAATCAAAAGACCCCATGGAAATGTCAAACAGGTAATTTTGATCTTTTTTCAACCACTGATCATTTCCACTAATCAATGTAGTATTTCTACATGCCCGTATAATTTCAATTTCAGTGTCTTTTATATCAGACAGGAGTTTAGCAAACTCCATCACCTCTTCGAATAGTTCCTTAGATATGGAGGGATAGCAATTCACAATATCGAATAGTAAAAAAAGTACAATTCTTTTTATTTTGTTATATTGGAAAACCATTTAATGGCATCCGCTGTATTAATCCATAGATTTAGTTTATATGTTGATTTAATTTGATAGTTAACTCTTTCTAGTATATTTTTACTTGATTTAACAATTTCGGGTTTCGTAGGATTAATTAACCTAGTTGTAGGTTTATTTTCAAAATTTATCTTATGGTATTTAAGCAAAATATATGACTGTTTTTTTTTTGTAAAATTCCCACTCTATTACTAATTTTAAGTCTATCAGTTATTTCTTTACTATCCTTGTCAACTTTTTTGCAAATATCTATATTTGATTTTTTGTAATTTTTTGTAATATTTTCTTTAATAAGCTTCTTATATCTATGTGTAGTTAGTTTACAGAAATTTTGTGTCGTATCTGCTTTAAACAGTAGCATCGTTTTAATGTTGCAAAATTCATTAAATCACTATATATATATATATAGATATATATTTATTTATTTATATATAAATAGTGATTTAATGATTTTTGCAGCATTAAAACTAAGCTACTTTTTGTATTTAATATTTTATTGTTATTTTTTTATATTTCAAGCGGACCTTTACTCTTGGCCAGAAAAAAGAATCAGAATGAAAAAGAAAAAGGAAATCGTTTAAAGAACTGGAGATGTGTCGCGTGGACAGCGTTTATTCCTAGCAATCATGTTCGAAAAAGTTCACGTGAATTATTTTAGCCTTTATAGAAGAAATTGTGCTTTTTAATGTTTTTTTTAATGTTTCAAAGTAAAAGCGTTTAATTAAAACGGCAAAAATGAGACGCAATTGATTTCAATATGTATAGTGGAATAGGTATGAAATTGTTAAACGGTAAAAATAATGTAATTATTAGTTATGAATAATAATAATAATAATAATAATAATAATAATAATAATAATAAAATCAATAAAATTAATATTAGTTAATAATTAAATGAGAATACAAATAGTGTCAGTCCTGAAGGACAATTGTCTAAGCCCCGAAGGAATTCCTATACACAGACCCAGGATAATATCAGAGCAGGTACTTTAATGTATGTTCTTTTTGTTTGAAAGTCAATCTGTGTGTATTGATAAGTGTGACAACATTTATAAATATTAATAATAATAATAATAATAATAATAATAACAACAAAAGCAATAATGAAGATAAATAAAGTAATAATACGAATAACAAGAGAATAATGCATGTGTTATCAATAATAGGAAATCAATATAGAACATGAACAGGTTAATATATAGGTATATATGTATGAGTCGATGATTGTGTTACTTAATTATTTTTTAAGTATTTGGAGATTTTAAGTTGGCCAAGGTATGTGTAAATACGTGTTGCGGACCAGGATATAAAATACACTTACTCGCTACAAGAAAAAAAATAATGAAACAAATTGAATAAAGAAAACAAAGAACTAAAATGCTGGGATAAAATAAACATGTCGTTTATTTTCTATTGAGAATTGAAAGTCTTCGGTGTACACGTGTTCATTCAGCCGTTGACAACTACGCGCGTAGAAGGAAAGGGGGAATGCAATAGAGAAACGCGAAGTGGCAAGCCGTCTGTAGAAAAAAAGGTTAAGCTCAGTAGAACTCGCGCACATGTTTGTGTCGATGGGCCAAAGCGAAGAAAAGTCAATCCAGTTCATGGAGAGAGAAAGCGTATAAAGTGTGGTTGCGCTTGCCTCGCATCACAGTAGCAGGGAAAGTGACGTTAGAGGGTGTTCTCGTTTCGTCGACTAAGCAGATCGAACGCTGGTCCAGACGAAAAAGGGAAGTTAACATGTTTTGTAGTACTTTTATACTGGAGTTAGTGTTCTGGGTGCGCATGTCTGATTTTCATTAAAAAGAAGTGACGTTACAGCTCGGGTGTGCGTATGCGCATGAATGTGAGTGTGTGTATGTGGCTGTGTATATGCGTACGTGTGTGTGTGCGTACGTGCGTACGTACAGTGGGTGTGTATATGTGTGGGAAAACATGTTCGAACATACCTCTTTTATGAGTGTTTAGTCGGGAGATCCATTGTATTTCTTTTTGTATTCGTATTTCTGTTGATGAGAAATTTAAGTCTATCAGGAGTCATCTAATATTGTCTATAGTCTGTCCAGGTAAATTGAAGTGATTTGCTAGTGGGGTGTTTTTGTTGATTGTCGTCTTATGATTGTTTAGGCGGATTCGAAAACGTGTCAGCGTTTGTCAATATATCATCTATTGTTGCAAATTCAGCAGTATATGCAATATATCACATTAGAACTGTCACATGTTAGACGCGGCGGTTATATATATATATATATATATATATATATATATGTGTGTGTGTGTGTGTGTTAGTGTGTGTGCGTGTGTGTGGGTTTGGTGGGTGGTGGTGATGTTTAAGTTGTGTGTGTATATATATATATATATATATATATATATATATATACCACAGTTCTAGATTCAATCCTTGGCTTGGCATAGGTGCTAATCCAGCGACACTGATGAGATGTGATACAACGAAACAAGACTGCATGTCGATGACTACAAATAATAATTACCCCCCCTATTCGAGTAAAGCACTGTCGTGAATACTTCTCACTCGCTACTTAATTGGCTGAAAAATGCAATACTTTTTTGATCAAGAACAGAGGTCAACCTGAAATAAAAAAATTAAGAATAAATATATAAAATTCAAAAAGTAATCTCGTTTTTCATACTTAAAACCCCTAATAAACTTTAAATAATTTGTATAATTATGTTTGGGTTTAAAGAAATACGGTATAATAAAATTACAGGGTGCTCGTTCGGGCCCGACTTTCATATAAAGGAAATATTTCACAAAGGTTAACAAGGTTTATTTTTTAATATAGATCCACAGACTATTGGGATAAGTGTTTCAGGATGAACAGGTATGGTATATTGAATTATGGGGGTTATCTAGTTTATTTTTACTTTTCTCATAAGTTCCTTTGGTTTTGATACCCCTAAATTCGAATCTATCTATTTACAACCCTTCCTTTTCATAACCAATCATCCTTTCATAAATCAGAGTCCATTTTCTGTAGGCTGTGTTATTAGACTTTTACTATGACACCCTGTTTAAATATATTTTTTTGTTTTTTTTACTTTTTCTATATACATTAATATATATTAAGTATAATCCAAGATGCTGAGACTTGAGAGCGTTCTCCTGGGATTTACATGCCCCTTGGGATTTCTTGCAGATGCTCATTTATAATGTGACTGCATAGCAGATCTTACGATATTTAACGAGGGAGCGAATCTGAGATCAGTGACTTCAATAATTCGCGCTTCGCCAAGTTATTTTAACAAGCAGCCTTTTTTTCTTTTTTTTTTTTGCAATTTCCGCCTTAAAAGAAAATCCTTGAAGTATCCCCGCTCGGATGTCATTACCATAATAGTAAGCTATATGCAGTTCTAATCCACTTGTGTCTCCACAAAGCAAAAGATGATATTTCGTATGTTTTCTTTAGACATTTTTCTAAATTTACTTCATCGTATAATATTTTCGCTTGCTGACTGTGTTACGTAGTGTTATTATTACCATGATAAATGTATGTTCTTTGTTTCCACGTTTAGAAGGATAATAGTCTTAAGAGTGTTCATGGAAGTAAGCGATCTTTGAGGTTTATGTGTGATTATGTTGTGAGATAGGGAGACAGTAGACGGTGTGTATAGATGAGAGCGAGAGTTTATAATTGAGAGAAAGAGAGTACATATAATAACACTTTGAGAGGGGATTTCATATCTAGATAGATATACAGATAGATGTAGAAGTTGGTATTTATGCTTTGGCAGTTCTGTATGAAATTGCTCTGTTTATATACCATAAATAGTATGGCACACATACTTTCTAAACATATATTTTTTAGATGTTAATTTTACAAATGTTTCTTATATATAAATTGACAATACCTTTTCTCGTTGTAATGATGGACACAGGAGACAGCAGTTATACAAAACATGATTATCATTTATTCCGTCCAATTGACTGGTCAATGGCTTTGCATACAGGGATTCAAAGTTTCTTTCTTTACATCTTTTTTTTCGTTTAAAACCCGTTCGCTTCCAGAGTCCAAGGTTCGAACTGAACCTTCTCTTCCCTGATCAGATTCTCGTCTGACCCTGACTCTCTGCCTCCCTTCTTCTGACTTCTCTCAAACTAACTAACTCTCACTTCCTATATTGAGAAATCCATGCATGTCCGGCCAACGTGACCACAATTCACGTGACATCAACATGTGAGACCTACACGTTTCCGAACATTCTGTTTTCACATTTTTCCTTTGTTGTTTTCACAAATTTATGCAACCTACATATCTAATTCATTTAACCCACATCTTATTATCCACATTCTTTATAAAAATGAATAGTTTATTTATTATTTATTTTATCACAATCAACAATTTACTGGATATTCCATTTAAAACCTATTGTTCTTTAAAACTTATCTCCATTTTCTCTCATTTAATTTTCAGTTACTAATTCTCTCTATGTTTACTTACATGAAAAAGGGGACAAGCATTTTTCCTGTAACAACTGAATACTTCTTCAAAGGATATACGACCGTTTTATATTCTCCAGCTTTATAAACATGACATTGAGAGTTATTCTTTACGTATGCTTCAGAATTGACGAAGGTTGACTGTGTTCAGTGTTTAATGTATGGCTATACTGATACAGTATGTGCGTTTATACTGTCTTGCACATGTGATATATATAATCATTTAACATCGTGAATAAATCCGTATGAAAGTGCACTTTACCCTATACGAGAAAAATAGGCACATCAAAACCCTATTCAGAACCCATTCCTAAATTGACGGACAAATTACTACATAAAAACCTTACGGTGTATTTTATTTTAACAAATAATTAAAGTACTCATATATCAGGGGAGTGCAATAAGTAATGCCCCTGACTCACTTCCCATACAAGTAGAGCAACGAAACTTGGCACAACTATTAGGGTTTCTCTACATAGGAAGCACCCAGAGTTAGGCATTTCTCCCATCGGTTGATGCAGCTCTGAAGACCGTTTTAGTAGAAAACACAAAGTTGGTCCTCCAACTCCGACGTGACTTCAGAAATCAAGGCAGCATTATCTGGGAAACGCTTTCCTTTAAAAAATAACTTCCTGGCTGGGAAGAGGTGACAGTCAGATGGTGAAACGTGAAGGGAATAGGTAGGATGCGGTGCATTTCATAACCACACGCACGTGCTGCTGATCTGGCGATATGCGAGTTGCCCTACAGGAGGAGGGTAGCTTTGCTGATCTTGCCCCGCCTCTTGATTTTGATAGTTTCTCTTAATTTCCTCAAACGTGAAGCATAATAGGCTCCTGTAATTGTGGTACCCTTTGCCAGGAAATCTGTCATCACTACTCCGTCCTGGTCCCAGAAGCCTGTGAGCATGACCTTGCCAGCGGAGGTCCGCACCCTTGCCTTCTTTGGAGGTGGTGAATCCTAGAACTTCCACTGCATTGACTGGGCGTTGGTCTCTGGATCATAATGATTGACCCATGTTTCATCCTGTGTAATCAGTCTTTTGATAAACGTTGGCTCCTTTTCTGGATGCATCGTCAAATTCTTGCCGCAGAACCCGAGGCATTCTCGCTTCTGGAATGATGTGAGCAACCTGAGGATCAATCTGGCAGACACCTTATGCATATGCCAATGGGCATGATTGATAGTTTCCACAGACCCCGTACTAATCTTGGCATGTTGGGATATTTGGTGAATATTAATGGACCGATCTTTGAAAATGGTAGCCTCAACTTGACGGACAGATGCCTCATTAATGGCAAAAGGGAGCGACCAGGTCTGGGAGCGGTTTCACAGACTTCCAGTCATGTTTGAATTCACGATGCCCGCGTTTTACCAGATCATATTATGGGGCATTATCACCATCAGTTTCTTCCATTTCATCAAGTCTCCTGTGGTGTGCGTCCTTTCAAATACAAAAATCGGATAACTGCTCGACATTCAATAGGCTCCATCTAATACCTGATTCATATCAAACACCTGTAAAACAGAAACGACCATTAGTTCAGAGCTGTAATTTGCCCAATAACCCTTAGATATATACGTCATTGCACATTCATTTCAGCTAGATCAGACTACTGAAGGCGGGACAGGAGCATTACTTATTTCCCACCCATCGTATGCATTCACAATGAGAAATATATATTTTGTATAGCGAGTTCACATTAATCTAGATGTGTTTCTTTCTTCATGGATTTTATTCCATCGAATCCTCCTGTAGATTTTCAGCTTTCTTTATAATTTACTTACATATGTATAATCAATTAATACGCATTAATGCCTTAAGAATATCTTGTTCTGAGTGTGACACTACACCTCTGCTTACACATAGTTTATTAACATACCAGAATTCTATAGTCACAGTGATGCCAAGTTTTTTTTTTATTGTACCGCTGTTGTGGAACTCGTTCGAGGTATAAATCGGCACACACCTGTATTATTTTTGCAAAATTTATCCTAACTGCATGAATTAGTTTCACTATTCCACAACTATTACAATATCTGCACAATCGCATTTTAATAAACTCTTTTTTCGATGATTCTTTTAATTACATTTTTACCCCAAACAAGACAAATTGCCATTTTGGTGAAGGAGGCTACTATCAGGGGCAACAACTACTGTGGCACTATGTTGGGATTTGGGCAGCAAGATGTCGATTCACGTTACACTTGAACTTCTGCATATCAGTAAAGTTGGGGAAGCATGGAGCTGGAAGTGAATTCCAGAGACTAGCAGTTCTAGGGAAGACACTACTGGAGTAGAAAGATGTTTTACCTTTAGGGTTTTCTACTGCGTGGGTGTGAAATTTAGATGCCTGTCGGGTTTGTCGAGGGTGTCTTCGGCGTAAGGCACAAGTCTCTGCAGTTCGCCAGAGAATTCACCATTAACATACGTGTAGAACAGACAGATGAATGCAACGTTTCGTCGATGGGATAGAGGCTGAAGCTTAGATGCCAGTTCAGTGCCTATCAGTTTTGCGAGTTCATTGAACCTTGTCTAAGAACGAGAGACTAGTAGCAGATGCACCAGCCCAGATGTGGCAGCAATACTCCATACATCGGCGAATGGTTGCCTTATAGAGGTATAGGATACTTTCGAGTGTTAGTAGTTTTCTAGCTCTCTCTGGAGAGAGCATACCTTCTTGACAGCGGCCCTGGCAATGCTTTCAATATATTTGTTCCAACTCATGTTTCCTGTGGACGTTAGACCAAGCAATTTGAAAGATGTACTCTAAGATAAAGAGTCACTGGCCATTGCTATTGGTGGCAGAGGA
Organism: Euprymna scolopes; assembly: GCF_053919585.1. Lineage (NCBI taxonomy): Eukaryota > Metazoa > Mollusca > Cephalopoda > Sepiida > Sepiolidae > Euprymna > Euprymna scolopes. The sequence goes on from NC_136492.1 coordinate 122,107,109, forward strand.
GGCTTCTTGTAATTATTGAAGGAACCAAGTTTAGTCTTGGCGGCATTGAATGTGACTATCCATTTTGGTCCCCATGCAACTACAGATTTGAGGTCATCCTCTAGTGTCTTTGCAATTTCTTTAGATATGTGTTGATTTTTTTTACCTCGCTTGCCTGTTATAGAGTGTATATATATTTTTGATAAATTCTACTTTCTCATCCGAGTAACATTTTTTTTTTAATTGTAAAGATTTTTCTTGGATTTGTTATAATGGACACTTTAAGCCCATCACTATTTTTCTAGGCGATATTACATCAGATTTCTAAAGCTCCAATTGTAGTGTTCCATACGCAGTTCATTCAATATGTTCCCAAACTTGTTGTATAGGCATTTAAAATTGTTGTTGAATTTGGAAAGTTTTTTGTTTTTTTTTTACAAAGTTATCACCACATTACCAAGGCCCAGAGGCCACTCAAGGATAAGGGTTAAAGAGTGTACAGTAGAAATTGGTCAATATAGTAATCATTAGTAATGAAAATTTGGTAAATTTTATAACTTATATGGAACGGCTCATCAAGAACTTATTTACTTTAGACTTGAACACAACCATATTGTAGTCAGCCGGAAAGCAGGAAAACGGAAGACAATTCCACAGGCGTGCAGTTCTAAGAAAGAAGCTTTGTTCATGGAATCTACGTTTATGTTTAGGCACAGATAAAGAGTGGGGGAAATTATTGATAGTGTTTAGAGCTAGACGAGTGTTTCTTGTGAAAGTTTGGCGAGAGGGGATCATAGATTGAAGCTCAGTTGAACACTTTCCATGAAAATAACGATACATCAGAGACAAACTCGCAACATCTCTTCTGTGAGATAGAGGTTGCAAGGAGGAGAAAAGGACATCTCCTACGAGGCTACGAAGTCTATTTTAACTCTATCAAGGCAGGACAAGTCCTTTCTAGCAGCTCCTGCCCAGATGTGGCAACAGGATTCCATCCTTGGATGTACCTGGCTCTTATATAGATAGAGAATAGCATCAGCAGTGAGATATCTACCGGATCGATAGAAAGATCCCACCATTTTTCCAGCGGCTTTGGCAACAGATTTGATATACGTGTTCCATTTAAGATCAGGAGTAATGGTCAAGCCCAGAAGCTTGTAAAAACTTGAGGCCTCCTGAAGACGAGAGCCATTCATTTCAATTGATGACAAATGTGGATTAGAATGTTGATGATGTAAAGAGAGAAGCTTGGTTTTAGATGCATTAAAAGTAACCATCCACTCCTTTCCCCATTGTACTACGTGCTCAAGATCAGAGGAGAGAGAATTGGAGAGAACTTGGTCGTTTACTTTTTTAGATGTGGTACCATAAATGGTAGTGTCGTCAGCATAAATGTATACAAATGATGTAAGGATATGATTTGGAAGATCATTAATGTAGATCAGGAAAAGAGTTGGGCCCAGGATGGATATCTGAGGGACACCGGCATTAATACTGTGAGCTTCTGATTATTGCCCCTCAACTATGGGTAGTTTAGCAATACATCCTTTTAGATGACTGCCTATTTTTTTATTATTCTAAGTTTAAAAAAACAGGTACAGCAGGAATTCGAACTCACCTTACTAAAGCTTGATATTGCAAGCTGGTGAATTAAAAAAACAATTTGTACGCAAATACACTTTATAATAACGATATGCAATCTAGTTTTGTTTTAAACTTGGGAAGATCTCACACTTACGAAATGCTAAAGACTGATTTTGAACAATGTTGCATGCATCCGGTATTATTCTTGGAGTTGCATAAGAGATTCAACAAATGTAAGGAGCCTTTATGGTATGCTTAGAAAAGAAAAAAACAGAGTTAATTTGCCAAATAAAATTTTTTATGGAAAAGGAGAGTAGTGTATCTAAATAGACAATAAGTACACGGTTCGATGTCAATTTGATGGAACGAGAGCATGCTACCTCCGTGAGATAAAAACAGAGAGTCTGTTCGATATTCTGCTAAAATTTCCGAGTTCGACAAGATACCCCTAAAGAAGGTCAAAGGAATTATCGACCGAAACGTAGTGAAAATAACGATGAGAACAGTAGTGCAGAGAATTCAAATAATAAACACGTATGTCACACAGACACACATGGTTATTATGTACACCATATCTACCAGAAATCACCCACACGACATTTATAAGTAATCATATTTTCTGTTCGAAATTCTCATTCCCAAAGTAGATAGATCAACCAACCTTACCACGGTAATACTGTAAATATTTCACAGGTTCGAATATTGGTGTCATATAAAAGTTTTGTTAAAACGTGTTGGGCTTCTTTATGCCTATTTACTTTTTGCTCCCGGCACGTGCGATGTCAACGTATGATACACTTTTTTAATTTTTTTTTATTACATTTTCACCCCAAACAATGCACATTGCCACTTTGGTGTAGGGGCTACTATCAGGGGAAACATCTACTGGGACACTATGTAGGGATTAGGGCAGCGAGATGTTGGTTCACGTTGCACTTGAACTTATGCATGTCAGTACAGTTGGGGAAGCAGTGACCTGGAATGGAATTCCAAAGTCAAGCAGTTCTGGGGAAGAAACTACTGGAATAGAAATATCTTTTACATCTAGGGAACTCTACAGTGTGGGGGTGGGATTTTGCAGCTTGTCGGGTCTGTCGAGGGTGTTCACGTCGTGGGGCACAAGTGCTTGCAGTTCTTCAGAGCATTCACCATTATGATACTTGTAGAACAGGCAGAGGGATGCAACGTTTCGACGATGGGACAGAGGCTGAAGTTTAGATGCCAGTTTAGGGCCTATCAGATGTGCGACTCTCTTTTGAACCCTGTAAACGAGAGAGAGACTAGTAGCCGATGCACCGGCCCAAATATGACAGAAATACTCTATACATGGGCGAATAGTTGCCTTGTAGAGGTACAGGATACTTTCGGCTGTTAGAAGTTTTCTAGCACGGTAGAGAGAGCCCAGCTTCCTCGCAGCGGCCCTGGCAATGCCCTCGATGTAATTGTTCCAGCTCATGTTTTCTGTGAACGTTAGGCCAAGGAGCTTGAAAGACGTACTCTCAGCTAAAGAGTCGTTGGCCATTGCTATAGGTGGTAGAGAAGGTTTCTTGTAATTATTGAATGAAACCAGTTTTGTCTTGGTGGCATTGAACGTTACCATCCATTTTTGTCCCCATTCCACTACTGATTTGAGGTCATCCTCTAGTGTTTCTGCCATTACTTTAGATATATGTTCATTTGTTTTCCTGTCGTGCCTGCTATAGAGTGTGGTGTCATCAGCATATATACCCATCTCAGAGGCAATTTTGTCGGGGAGGTCATTTATGAATATCAGGAACAGCAGAGGACCAAGGATAGATCCCTGGGGCACTCCGGCATTTATATTATATTGTTTAGACGTACGACCGTCGAGGACAACCTGGATTTTTCCGTTATCTAAGAAATATTTAATTATGTTAAGTATTCTACCAGTGATACCGTAAGATCTAATCTTCTTGAGGAGACCCACATGCCATACCCTGTCAAAAGCCTAAGATATATCTAGAGCTACCGCTCTGCCCTCTCCCGCTTTGTCCAGTGAATGGTATATGCGTTCAGAGATTACAGTGAGGATGTCTGCCGTGGAACGGGCTTGTCTAAATCCATATTGATGGTCGGTCAGAAGTTTAGCATCTGTAAGGTTCTGGACTAGAGCATGGTTAATTAAGGTCTCAAATATTTTGGCAAAAAGTGGGAGGAGGCAAATAGAGCGATAATTTAATGGGTCAGTTCTTTCGCCAGAATTCTTGAATACTGGTACCACAGAAGCAGTTTTCCAACAGCTCGGAAAGCAAGATTCATTAAAGCATTTGTTGTAGAGTTTGGAGAGAACTGGAGCTACTTCGGCTGAGCACTTTTTTAATAGCACAGCTGGAATGAGGTCGGGTCCACATGCTTTGGAAGTGTCAAGGTTTTTTTATGATAGCATGCACCTGAGCAGGGGTGATTTCCAGATCGTCTAGCTTGGCGTCTGTCCGCATAGGAAAGTCAGGTAGGGGATGGTTTAGAGGGTCCAGTGTAGAGTTGGAGGCAAACCGACTGGCAAGCATGTTAGCCTTCTCGGTTGCTGAGCAAAGAACCTCGTGATTGTTGGTTAGTGGGGGAATTGTTGATTGCCCATTATTTACTACACTGTTGTAGATTTTCCAGAAGTCACGAGTTCCTAATTTTTGTGCGTAGATGCGTTTTTTCGTGGTTTCCGTAAATTCCCTCTTAGCTGTCGCTATTTCTTTCTTAACGTTACTTCTAGCTTCTATGTACTTTTGTCTGTTTGAACTGGACTTATGTCGGTTAAACCTGCGGAATGCATGCTGCCTTTGAGCAATGGCAGTTGCGCAAGTCGAAGTAAACCATTGTTGAGAGTGGGGCTTGCTATAGAATTTCCGCATAGGAACATGCGCTTCGATTACAGTTTTGAACCATTCAGTGGTCTTAGTTGCACACTGTTCAGCAGGAAGAGAAAAAATATTTCCCCATGGGGCGTCTCTGGTAAGATCTCTGATAGCTTCCCAGTCAGCCTTTTTATAATATCTCGTTGTTTTGAGCACTGGCTCTTCAGTTTTGGGTCTAGAGTTTAGGGCGATTTCAACCATTATTACCGCATGATCAGCGTTCCCAAGTGGGCTGTCGTTACACAATCATCAGGAATTGTGGTCAAAAACATATCTAATAGTGATGCGTGTTGTACTTCCTGATCAGGGAAGCGGGTTGGAAAAGTAACAATTTGCGATAGGGAGTGAGATACAGAGAAGCTATGAGTTGCGCTGCCTGCTGCATCTGTATAAGTAGAGAATCCAAGCCAGTTTTTGTGATGGACATTAAAGTCGCCAAATACATGTACTTGGGCGCTAGTGTTGAAGGAGAGTGCTGTGTCTATGCTGTCAGATACTTTGTTTATTATGGTGCAGTCCTGAGTCGAGGGAGAGCGGTAGAGCAAGTAAAAGTAGCTAATGTTGTGTTGCATGATTAGTCTAAAGCACATAAAAGCTTGATCATCCGTTTCTAGGTTATTTTCTCTAGTCAAGGGAAGGGTATTACGACTGTAAACTCCAAGTCCGTGCATATGTCTGTCAGAGTCCTTACGGCAGAGTGGGAGATATCCAGGCATGTTAAAGTAGTTAGAGGGGATGGAGGAGTGTAGGTTAGTCTCACTTAGTGCTAAGATATCCGGGGTATTTGTTAGGAGAAATGCTTCAACATCAGCTAAATTAGTTCTAAGCCCACGGATATTTGTGAATGCAAGCCTCAAGGGAGGAGACAAGTTGGATTTGTTTGACCCTAAGTCTGGTTTAAGCTTATTTTTAGATTGTACTGTCATCATGTTTTTTAACGAGTTTCAGTTGGGTTAAGGGAAGACGAACAGGAGGTTATGCAGAATACTACACATGCATCAAAAGTAGACCATCAGCTGACCCTCCATCAACTAGGACTGTGGCCTCAGGAAAGCCCACCGGGGATGAGTGCAGGGTCCCTTTCCATGCGCGCCATGGCACTGCAAACATCCCGATATTATTCAACTGTTGATGGAGCAGCCGCTCTAAGCGCTACCAAAGAGTTAGGGCTCCTATACTACCAGTCGGAAACAGCAGCCAGTAACTGTCAATCCGGTACCCTCAACACATTAGAGGAAGGTCAACCCAATCTAATTGCTCAGGCATATGTGGTACTTTAGCATTCTAAAGTGTCCAGCTTTAGGGGTGGGGTGTGTCGGGAGTGGGGAAACGGCGTTCATTGCCCTAGACAAGAAATAAGATCTACCAATGGGTGTTTCTGTCGAATCACTGATAGTAAAATAATTTACATACTTTATTCAACACTTATGTGTAGCAACTATCAAAATAAGACCATACAAAACTCTGCTGTGTAAAATATATAAAGATATCATTGGTTACAAATAAAGATGATGGGATCTTGTGCATAAAAACATGGATTATCTACATCAATTCCAATATTCCGTATGTTGAAGACATGTTGACTACACCGAAACGGTTTCATAGTTTATGTTTTATCGTTTTCTTGCATTGATCTTAAAATATTCTACACTACGTAACCAGTGTATGCACTTACCAAGAGAACAATCTTACAATTTATTTTGCCGCATATGTATATATAGAAAATAAGAAATAAATAATTCGCACACTAAAAAGAAACATCAGCTCGCCATTTCAGGAAACACACACTACAACAGGAGTAATATTTCTATACATACATATACATATGCATATATGTACATATATATATATATACATACATATACATATATACATATATATATACATATTTATATATATATATATATATATATATATATATATATATATGATTACTTCATTTAATCACATAAAATAATATACGAAAATATTGTATGCGTAAACCTTAAGTATATACTTCAGCAGTGCTGAATACATAGGTACAAATGTTGTGCATTGGTTTATATTGAAGGATATGATATATAAACGTGTCATGTGTTATCTAGTGGATGTCAGATATTGTTCTTTTAACAGACAGATAATAAACGTATAAATCGTATTATGTTGTTTAGCTAGGAGGACATGATATTGACGTGTAACTTGAATCATGTTGTATCAGAAATATCACACGGTATATTTTTACACTTCATATATAAAAAGCATTATATATGTTTCATACCTTTTTCTTGAAGAGTTATTTTTACTTCCTGCTGTTCCGGGACGAACCATGAAGCGATCAGCACCAACCAATTGAGACATCTGTTATTATTTGTGAAACTATTAAAACAACTCTTTATATTTTTATAATATAAATTTATTACAGTTGTCTCAAATGGTTTTCACAGGATCCGCAGTTTCTACATTTTCTATTCTTACGCTCGCTCCTAGCTGTCTGCCCACCCTTGTCTAGAATTCTGTCTGCTCTTGTGGTCAATTCGCAACTCCCTCACTCTCTCTAAAACTAACTACATCACGTGTTCTCCCACGTCACCTAATTACGTGTCTCAGACCAACCTAATGTGTCCATCTAGTTATTTGTTTATCCAGTCCAAAAGAGTGTCTATATCTATTTTCTATTTTCGCATTTGGTTTGCGATTTACACGTCAATCATTTCTCCTCAATTTAATTGTTTCTTCTTGTAATCACAATAAATGATCCAGCGAGCATCCGTCGCTAAAATCAATTAATAAGAATACAATAACAGTAATAATAATGTTTTGAACATTGCTTGCGCTTACCACAGTGGACAGATGCTACGCTATTATCACAGCCTAAAGGGTTATAACATTAAAACCAGCTTGTTATTCATGAAAAACTGATTGTCATGTACTTTTATAACTTACTATATATGTATATATATATATATATATATACACATATATATGTATATGTATATTTATCAATGTTTATATATATATATATATATATATATATATATATATATATATATATATATATATATATATATTTATATGAGTCGATTTTAAATAATAATATATTTGATTATCAAAAGTTATCAATCTTGAGATCTAGGAATATATGTTTGCTCTAAACAAATAAATCCATGTTTTTATTTATTATTTTCCTCACAAAACAGTAATCTACGAATACGTAACAGAGGGTACCATCTGTTGTCAGCGTAGCTTGTCTTTTCTAGCATTTGAACCTCAGTTAATATATACTAGTGACCAGAGCGTTACCATTACGCTACGATGTCCTATGTCACTTTATGTGGTCTTCTTTTTTAACTTTCAAATATAACGATTTTTCCATGGAGATTTAGAAAGCAAATACAATCATTACATGGCTTCTATCCTTGGGGATTTAGAGAAATATGTTTAATTCAAGATAAGATTTGGAGGTAAACAAACAAATAATATTTATTTGTTCATAAAACTCTAATCTGAAACATGTGTTTTGATGTAACTTAACTCTGCTACGATGTGAACTTCAGATTATTCATATTATGATCGAGTGGGGTAATAGTTTCGCTGAGACGTATTAGATGTTTAACGTTTTATTTTTATTTATTTCGACCTTGTAGCGATATATTCTGTTTAATTCAGAAATCTTATTCCTAACCTTAAAAATATATGTATATTCTTTTACTTAGAAAATCGGCCATAATTTTGAGATGTAAATACAAAAATATTATTCATTTATTTATGATTTTACTTATAAAATAATAATCTAGGAACAAGTTTATTGAGATTTTACCTCTCGCCAACATAGCATGACTGTTTTTCCGACGTTTCCGGATCAAACAATACACTTAAACATAATTTTTTGACTTATACTAATAGAAAGACCAAAAATAAAACCTCTAGATGTATCAGAAATTTGGAGCAATTTTTGACTCCCCTAACAAAAAAACTGCGAATAAAAAAACAAATATCAGCTTACCCATCAGCAAATGCTATTTAAAAAAAGTCGATAAAAGTACTCATTTAAAAAGAAATTTAATAACAAATGTCTGTAAAAGTAAGGTATTACTAATAAATGTTTAGTAATTTATATTTTAATATACATAAAGAGTAAAACTTTTTTTCAAAATAAATGTGACAAATAATCGTTTAGTTACTACGACAACGTCAGTGAATAAAGGCAAGTGTTACGTGCGCTTGCGTCAGAAAGGGAGCGATGCGTGTTTTTTATGGTAATCGCCATGGCACCCAACGCCCAATGAGTACCAAATTCTGTTTCCAAAATAAACGTTTACTACGAACAGTGCAAATTTTTCGTGAAAAAAAAACTTTAACCTAACAATTTATGCAACAAAATAACGACCCATAAAAATATGATGTGCTTCTACACATTATTGCCGAAATTGGAGACGGCATTTTTTTTCACGCACTTGCTCTCCAAATCTAGGGGAGACATCATTATATGGTCGAACGAGTTCTTCCGGAAGGGGAAAAATAAATTCACCAAAATTCACATTTATTACTTCCGGAAACGTTAAATCAAACTAAAATTATATTTTATTACTTCCAGAAACTTAGTGAACCGATATTACGGGAGAAATTGAATCTTGACAATTCAAAAAAAAAATATTTAAAATTATTGATTTGTTCGAAAAAACAAACGAAAAAAACAAAGCAAAAAAAACTATTTTATAAAAGTGCTATGTTGCTTTAAAAGTAAATAAAGAAAGTGAAAGAGAACACGTATCCGTAATTGTTTAATTGAAAAAGTTTCGATTTAATTGATGAGAACGGGAAAGTTTTTCATGTAACAATTTTTTTTTATTAAAAACAAAAAATTGAAATAACATATTCATAATAGTTTAATCTGGGCGAGCAGAAATTTGAAAACCAAAACAAAACCAAAACAAAACCAAAACATTTATTTGTTTTTTTTTTGTTTTTTTTTTTCGTTTGTGTGTGTTTTTTATGGGGGGGGGGGTCTTTTCGAATAAATAATTTTAGTTTAAGGGAGTAATAAATGTTAATTTTGGTAAATTTATTTAGTTTACTTTATCGTTTCGGAAGTAATACATGTAAATTTTGGTTAATGTATTATTTTCCTTTCCGGAAGCTATCGTTTGGCCTCATAATAATGTTTTCCCTAGATTTGGATAGGAAGTGCGTAAAAAAATTGCGTCTCCATATTCGGCAATAAAGGGTACAAACACCAAATCTGGTAGCTGAGTTACAAATCTGCTTAAAATGTTGAAAAGAAGAAAGAAAGGAAAATAATAGAAACTCTAGATGTATCAGAAATGTGGAGCAATTTTGACACCCCTAACCAAAAACTGCGAATACAATTTAAAAAAAAAACTCGTAATTTCTCTTTAAATTCTTATTAATATAATATACTTTACAAATAAACTATTAAAGTTGTTTAAAAATAATAGAAATATTTTTTTTTAATTTTTTACAAAACAGTGTTTACAAAATGTTTACAAAATGCCGGCATGCCTCCATCCAGTCATATATAACGTAATAAATAAATAGAAATTTACGAGTTAAATACTTTTCAATTTTTTAAATTTAAATATCTATCAACATTTTTCTATTGATTCAATTTTTACGATACTTTCAAGGTCAATGTGAAATTTTATGCTCTGTCCAATAAACCAAATATAATATTTAAGACAAGGGTTATTTTTTTCAAATTCAGACCCCCATGTTGAAATGTTTATTAAATCCTTAGTTATTAATTAATGTGTCAAATTTTTATATATCACAAATTGAAGATAAAAGATCAATACAGAAAATATTCTAATTCAAAACAACAAAAAAGAATAGTTTTTCTTGGAAATTTACCTGTAAAGTCTAAAGTGTTAAACCTTTTTTTTTAACAACACGTTGATTTCTTTTTAAATGAAAGCTCATGTTATGCTTACATCGTCAAGTAACTACTAATTGCTGACGGCAAATTTTTCTATCTTATTGCATGTTTTCTATGTTTAGATATTAAAAATATAAAATTAGTTGATGAAGAAGTATTAAAATATATCAATGAAAAAGTCGCGTATTTCATTAAAAGATTTTTTTTTAAATCGAGGAAGCGGATTTTTTTGTTCCAGAGGAAAAACTGATGAGTGAATGTGCGTTTCTTTATTAACTACGGAGGATCAAAATACTAATTTTGGTTTACACACACAATAAAAAAGAGACATTATTTATGCCCTTGGACAAAACCGTACTTCATGAATTTCATTTTTGCAGCATCATGTATTCAACGCTTTGTGCAAAACATGTAAAAAAAATTTCAGTTTTCTAGGATCCTCGCTTTAAAACATCCTTTTATTTAAAAAAATACACGGAATTTAAAATATAAATATGGATAAATTCTCAACAATGAAGAATGGAACTACTCATTTAATAATATTTTTTGGTTAGGTGATTTTTTGTAATATATATATGTATATATACATATATTTATGAGGAAGTAAAAATATATTGACTTTCTTTATACTTTATTAAAAGAAAACCGCTTTAAAGAACAAATATTGCATAATACGTTATTAAACCTGTTATTTTTTAAAACATTGGTATTTGCTCCTTTAATTGAAAAAAAATTAGGGTTATAATTATATTTTCAAGTAGTTATAACTTTAAAAATAGTCAGTTTAATTATTAAGGTTCTGATCACCATTTTTAATGGCCACTTTGTTATAGACTTTTAGAACCTCTCCGAAACATACTGGCAATAATTTGGTTTCGTCCTTCCTTTCAGTGTTTCCAATAAGGGAAATTGAAGAAGAGCAAAAGGAGTGCAAGAAAAGAGAAAATATGAATAAGAAAAGCAATGGTCAAAATGGCCCAGACAAGATGACGTTAAAAGACGCAAAAATGTAGGGCTAAAAAGATGTCAACTGAAATGTACACGTTATTACTTTAGAAAATATTAGCAGTTGTTTATGATTGTAGATGGAGAGGCTGCTCGTGTGGTATATTGGATTAGTACCTATACCAGATGGAGGATGGACGAAGGATAATTTGAAAATAAAATATTAGTGGTTGTTATGGGAGGATTGCGTGGGAGACAGTAATTGCGCATGAATATATAGCATCTTTATCGATGCAATATATATATATATATATATATCAAAGGTTAAAATAATAGATATGTAATTTCCAAATTACCATAATTAAATTTTGACTAATGTTTACAGAAGAGATCAGTCCGTTTTTAGAATGTATTGTATTGTTACTTTGAGGGTAAGTCATTATAGTTATGGTGAGAGGGCAAACATGTTTGTTATTACAATTTCAATTAGTTTTGATTTTAATTGGGAAAGGGATTTTTTTGGTTGATTTAAATTTTTTTTCTTATTAGATGTTAACATTCTTCGAGATTAATTAGACATCGTTGAATGAGATATCCTTATTGAGTCTTTATTAAAAATAGAACTATATCTGTGTGGGTATTTGAAAGAGTTTTGTAAAAATGTTGAAAACTTCCTTACGTATATTAGTGTTGACATGCACGCTTAATAGAGGAGAAAACCAAATATTTTCTCTCTCCTGATACGACTGGATGGGTTAGAGATATTACGATTAGAATTTTTGTTTGGAATATATATGTAGACTGGTTCATTTGGATTGATAGCGGGAGATCTTGTTTTTTTTTTAAACTGGTCTCGTGCGAGTCGTATTGTGTGTGATTGCAGACTTAAAGAAGCCAGCAACAGGAGTATAATGTTTGTATTTTATTTTTTCATTGTGTTCTGAGTGTCTTAAAGGATTATTTATCAAAGTAGCATTTTGACTAAAAGTTATTTTTATCAGCAGACGAAGAAGAAAGTCTTCTAGAGAAGGATGGTACTATATATTTTATAATTGAGTTGGGATGGTTAGATGATTTAAGAACGTATAAAAGCGTAAAGGTAGACTGTATGATAAGGACTATGAGTTTCGGTGTTAAGATTATTTGTCACGCCTATAAAATTTGCAGTTTTTTCTTTCGTTCGATAATTATAGAAAGGACAATGTTTTTGGAGATGTTATGCATTTTTTTTAATTGGTGTGTTGACTGTTGTAGTAAAAAGGGTATCGTCTCTATAAAAGCACTGTTCGATATGTTTAAAGTGGTATTTCAGTTCGTTTAGTAAGAACAGTCCCACTAAATAGGTAACTTCTGCGGAGTCAGAAGTCCCCCATCAAGATGTCCAAATTATTAGTCCAAAAATAATTGTTAAATTTTATAAGGGACTTTTTTCTCTAGGAGAATGAATTAAATTGCAGAATTAGTTAAGTCAGAATCTCTTTTAAAAGGATCGGAAACATTGATTGATAAAAACTTTGGATATCAAATTATGAAGTATAGGAGGTGTTTATTTTAAGGGAGACAAATCAATTGATTACGGAATTTTAATTTAGCTAAAGAGGGACACTTACTTTTTTTTAATAGAAGGGATGATTCTATGTAAGATAATTTTGCTTACAAAAGCTAAGTCAGCGTAAGACGGACAGGTAAATCTGATGGAGGGTTTTTCATAGTAATTAGGTTCATGAAATTAAGAGTGAAACTAGGTGTACCGAGAGGAATTATTTCAGTGTTGTTATGAATATTCATAGAAGTCGTAAATTTTTACCATCAGAATTGTTGGAATGCGAGTGACTATTTTACAAGATTTATTAAACACTTTATACAGAAGTATTTTATTGCCTTATTAGCAGGGACACATATATGGTTATTCTTTTTAACTTTCACCACAAAATTATTTATTTTTCAGGTAACCGGATAATAATGGTGATTTTGCTTCTACAATTTATATATATATACATACACATATATATATACATATATGTATGTATGTATGTATGTATACATGTATGTATGTATACTGTTAAAAGCCCACTATGCCTCTAGGATTGTGATTAAAAGGTTATGAGGGCCTTTGAAGCATGAACCACGTTGTTAGTTTGTGCATTTAATATTTTATTGTAATTTTTTTTTTATATTTCAATCGACCCTCCACGCTTGGTCACAAAAAAAATATCGACATGAAAAGAAAAAGTAAACCGTTTAGAGAACAGGAGATTTGTAGCGTGGACAGCGTTCATTCCTAGCAATCATGCACAAAAAGGTTTACGTGAATTGTTTTAGCCGTTTGTGGAAGAAGATTTTTTATTAATGTTTTAATGTTGAAACATTAAAGCGTTAATTGAAACGGCAAAAAAGGAGCCGCAATTGATTTTTTTTTTATTATTACATTTTCACCCCAAACAAGCACATTGTCACTTTGGTGTAGGAAGCTACTATCAGGGGAAACATCTACTGGGGTACTATGTAGGGATTTGGACAGCGAGATGTTGTTTTACGTTGCACTTGAACTTATGCATGTCAGTTTTGGGAATAGAATTCCAAAGTCTAGCAGTTCTGGGAAAGAAACTACTGGAGTAGACAGATCTTTTACATCTAGGGATCTCTACAGTGTGGGAGGGGTATTTTGCAGCTTGTCGGGTCTGTCGAGTGTGTTTACGTCGTGGGGGCACACGTGCTTGCAGTTCATCAGAGCATTCACCATTATAATACTTGTAGAACAGGCAGAGGGATGCAACGTTTCGATGATGGGACAGAGGCTGAAGCTTAGATGCCGGTTAAGGGCCAATCAGGTTTGCGACTCTCTTTTGAACCCTGTCAAGGAGCGAGAGACTAGTAGCCGATGCACCAGCCCAAATATGACAGCAATACTCCATACATGGGCGAATAGTGGCCTTGTAGAGGTACAGAATACTTTCGGGTGTAAGAAGTTTTCTAGCACGGTAGAGAGAGCCCACCTTCATCGCAGCTGCCCTGGCAATGCTCTCGATGTAATTGTTCTAGCTCATGTATCCTGTGAACGTTAGACCAAAGAGCTTGAGAGACGTACACTCAGATAAAGAGTCGTTGACCATTGCTATAGGTGGTAGAGAAGGTTTCTTGTAATTATTGAATGAGATCAGTTTTGTCTTGGCGGCATTGAACGTGGCCATCCATTTTTGTCCCCATTCCACTACTGATTGGAGGTTATCCTCTAGTGTTTCTGCCATTACTTTAGATATATGTTCATTTGTTTTCCTGTCGTGCCTGCTGTAGAGTGTGGTGTCATCAGCATATATACCCATCTCAGAGGTAATCTTGTCGGGGAGGTCATGTATGAATATCAGGAACAGCAGAGGTCCAAGGATAGATCCCTGGGGCACTCCCGCATGTATATCATATTGTTTAGACGTACGACCGTCGAGGACAACCTGGATTTTTCTCTTATCTAAGAAGGATTTAATTATGTTAAGTATTCTACCAGTGATACTGTATGATCTAATCTTCCTGAGGAGACTCTCATGCCATACCCTGTCAAAAGCCTTGGATATATCTAGAGCTACCGCTCTGCCCTCTACCGATTTGTCCAGTGAATGGTATATGCGTTCAGAGATTACAGTGAGGATTTCAATATGTATAAAAGAAATAGAAATATAATTGTTTAACGGTAAAAATTATGTATTTATTAATCATGTAGGATAATAATAATAATAATAATAATAATAATAATAATAATAATAATAATAATAATAATAATAATAATAATAATAATAATAATAATAATAATAATAATAATAATAATAATAAAACTACAGAAGAGGGCAGAGTTAGATGTCGGCTTTTTTAATGCTGAGCAAATTCCGTCTCTCCCTCAATAAAATGGGGCGACCATAGATGAATAAATACATATATGATTAATAATAATAATAATAATAATAATAATAATAATAATAATAATAATAATAATAATAATAATATAAATAATAATAATAATAATGATAATAATATTAATAATAATAATAATAATAACTATAATAAAAATAATAAAATCAATAAAATTAACAGTCGTTGATAATTAAATGAGAATACAAATAGTGTCGGCCCTGAAGGAAAGTTGTCTCAGTCCCTAAGGAATTCTCATACACAGACCGCATATAATATCACATATGGTACTTAAATGTATGTTCTTTTGGTTTGAAAGGGACTCTGTGGACTGTTGATAATAATGACAATATTCATAAAATATTAATAATAATGATAATAATAATAGTAAAAATATTAATATTTATATTTAAACCATAGGTCAATAGTAGCGTTTACATGAAAAAAAAACATGCCCAGGGTGTATATATATATATATATATATATATATATATATATATATATATATGTACAGATATAGAAATATATATATATATATATGTACATATATAGAAATATATATATATATATATAAATACATATGCATGACCAATTTACACCTATATATACGCATACATACAAATACACAGTCATATTCAACGACCATCTGTAATAATATTTGCACCCCCTATACATATAATGCATATATAAACAATAAAATGCATAAACAGATATGCACACATGCCCACACATACACACCTATATATCCATACACATGTATACGCATACAATGACATGTACAGATACAGGCATACATGTATGCACTCATATGCATACACGCATGCATGCTCACACACCCGTAAGCGCACATGTACACCCATACCAGATTTACACATAAGCACACAGACAGGAATATATATATATATATATATATATATATATATATATATATATATATATACACATACACAAATGCACATATACATAAATACAATATATATATACACATATATATATACATATATATATATATATATATATATATATATATATATATATATATATATATATATATATATACATATGCAAATATAAAAGCATAAAACAAAATACAAGAGCATGTAAGCCAGCACAAATATGTGAACAGCAACATAATTATGAATTACATGAACAGGAACGTATATATATATATATATATATATATATATATATATATATATATATATATATATATATATATATATATGTGTGTGTGTGTGTGTGTATGTACATATATACACATATATATAGTTACACATATATATATATACACACATATATAAATAATATAACCATATATGTACATCTATTTGTATACAAATACCCATATAACACATACATGTATAGGTGCATATGCACATACTAATATAGTCAAACACAAATATCAATTACTATTTAAAGATATGTATAAATTAAAGTCAATGAATAAGGGGGGTATGAAGTTAACTATGTAAACATAGATGTATACATATATAAATATAGGAAAATGGTGTATATAAATGACAACAGTATATATATATATATATATACATATATAATAATAGTAATAATAATTTAGTAGATCAATAAAGTAATAATAACACTAACAATAGAATATTGCATGTGTTAAGTAGAAAACGAAAATATGTTATATACAAATTGACATCAATATAGAAGAAGAACATGTTACTACATACGTATACGTATATATGTATGAGTAGGTGATTGTGTTACTAAATAATTTTTTAAGCAATCCTAGAATTTAAGGTGGTCATGTCCTGTGTCAAGACCTGTCTTATGAGTGTTTGGTTGGTGTATCCATTGTATTTCTTTTTGTTTTCATATTTTGTTGATGGGAAATTTGAGTCTATTAGGAGGCATCTTATATTGTCTATAGTGTTCCCAGGAAAATTGAAGTGGTTTGCTTGTGGGGTGGGTTGTTTTTTGTCTGATTGTCGTCTGATGATTGTTTGGGCGGATTCGAAAACATGTCATAGTTTCGCCAATATATCCTCCATTGTTGCAACTGTAGCAGTATATGTAATATATCCCATAAGAACTGCCACATGTTAGACGTGGCGATTTATGTGAGTGTTACATTCAGGTATATTGAATAGTGGTGTAGTATATAAGGCATCGCGGTTTATTGCATCCATAATTGCCATTTTGTTGGGTGTCCTGTGTGCGTTTGCAGATGGATCTGGCTTAGAAATTGGGTGATATCATTAATTGGTGGAAGGTGAAAGATAGACTTAGTAGTGGAGTTATTTTTTAGGTTGTTGTAAGTTTTTTTTAGGTGCGTTGTAATTTTATGTATGTTTTGGCCCTGGTTGACAACCATTCGGAGGCGTGTGTTAATGTTTGTTGTTTATACTGGAGAGGACTCAATTTTATTAATCATTTTTCATGGCCGTTTTAATATACTTAATGGGATATTGATTATTGGAGAATTTGTGCATAAAAATTGTGATATGGTGTTTGTAGTCTAAGGGGTCGGACCAGATGAGTTTTGTTCGTATGCATGAATTTTAAATGATAGATTTTTGTAGGTTTAGTGCTATAGAAATTAAGGAATATCTGATTGTCAGTGGATCTAATATAGAGGGCAATAATGGGGCGGTTTGAGGGGGAAGTTTTCAAGTTGTTTGGTGTCAAGCATATGCATAAAAATGTTGGCATAGCTAGGGGTAATTTTATGTATAAAACTGAACTTATGTGTGTTTGTGTCTGATCATGAATAGGCTCCTATATTGTTGACTATTATAGAACACTGATCCTATATAATGATAGAAGATTATCGAGACACAGGCATGAGTATATTTGATCAGGCATAATGATGATTCATTACAATTGTGGGGGCTGCGTATACGCCTCGTCCACAAAGTATGGCAATAAAAAAATTTAAAAAAAAAACGCTAACTAGTGTTTTTGATACAGATGTACATAAGAACACTTTTATAAGCATGTTTTAACTTAAATATGGATGGCATAATAAAATCGTGATGTATGCGTTCGCGCCTCGGCTCCAGAGAATGAGAATAGGCAAAAACTGGTATAAAGACGTGGCATATGTATTTGCGTAAATATACTTTGATAATTGTTTTTCAGTTTGAAGAAATATGGTATAATACACTTATGGGGTGTTCGTTCGCGCCTGACCCCCCATAAAATGGAAAGATGTCACAAAGTTTAACAAGTTTTTTTTATATTGTGATAAGTGCTTCAATGTGAAAAGCTATGGTATAATAAATTGAGGGGTTTATCTATATTATTTTTACGTTCATAATATTTGTCTTTGGTTTGATACCCCCAAAATTCGGAGCTATCGATTTACAACACTTCCTTATCATAGCCTATCATACTTTCATAAATCAGAGTCTATTTTCTGTAGGCTGTTTTTGAACCCAGTCAATAACGGGTACTTTTGCTAGTATATATATATATATATATATATATATATATATATATATATATATATAATCACAAAATAAACTGGGGCTTTGTCAACTAAGTGCCTACTAATTGATTAATTAGGAGGGCGCGGTGGAAACTAGGAAGCTTATGGCTAACTAAAAACTCAATAGAATGTGCGTATTTAAACGCGAGATAACCACGACTATTCGCAAAAGCCTTTAGACATCCTAGCTTAATTGTCATACATATTCACACACACACACACACACACACCCACACACACACACACACATACACATATATATATATATATATATATATATATATATATATATAGGTAAAATAATAGGGATGCGGCATCAAGCGTTGAATTCATTAGGAACGAAATAACGCAATTAATATATTGTGTTGTTAGGGAGAATTATATCGAATTCTGAGAAATACGATGAACATATTATATATAGTAACCATAAAAATGGGTATAGCGTTTCTATCATAGTCTTAAATAATGTAGGTAATTTAGGTTCTAAGACTCAAGGGGAGATATAGGGATGCTGGAGTGGCCATCCTATTTTATCCGTTTGTAAGATTTATAGAGTTTATACATGTTTTTATTTATCGATAGATGCAACGGAGATGACAACAGCACATTGAGACGGTGTATAATTTGAGCCAAAAAATGATGATTGCTTATTAAGTAGGATTGAACAAGAGTAACGCTTATCCCAGCATTACTTATGAGAAGACTATGGTTAGAGTGTGATTTTATGAGAATTAAAGAAGGTGTGGAGTAGATGAGAGGGGCTCGTGTATAAAGTTTACTTTCGTGATGCAAGAGAGGGAAAGGATTGAGCTATGAGGTGGGTATGGGCTGGTAGTTGTAAGGCTATAAAAATAAATTAAAAAAGATGGTATGTATTAGTAAAATATGCAGTAATACTCCTAGGGTTTCCCTGTTATTATGTGTACAGAGATATGGGTTGAAGTGTAAGGCAGATCTATATAAGGGAGCAAGTTTTTGGAAGGTATTACAGCCCCAAAATAATTAGGATGTGGACGAATGGCGTGGTGATATAATATGGGAAGAATATATTACTACGACAACTACTACTACTATTACTACTACTACTACTGATTATAATAATTATTTTTATAATAATAATAATAAAAATACTAATTAGATAAATAAAATTAAGAAACAAGCAAGTAAAATAAAAAAAAGGAATTTGAAAAACAATAAAGAGTAAAATAAAATTAAAACATGAATAAATTGAAAAATAATTAACAGGAATGTCGTTAAATGGGCGCAGAGATGAAGAATTTATATAAAAGTAAGGCAGAAACGTATGCAGCAGAGAGTTCGGTAAATAATATCCCGGAAGATATAACCTTACAACATCAAGCCCAAATTAAATAACTCTCCCCCACCGTGCAACATCGAATTAAGGCAACAAATATTTTCAGACTATTATCTCTAAGCAAATCTCAATTTTTCACATATATATATAGTGTTGTGGATACGCCCACTAATTAGCATACGTGGGTGGTCAAGATTTAGATAAAGGTATCAAGCCAGCAAGACCGGAGAGCTGTGTTCGAACGCCGGATAGGCAAGCCGCATGTCCGGTTGCTCCATGAAATACATTAACACGCCCTCTGCCGGACAATCTTCACACTGCATTACAACTCAACCTTTGTAAATACGTATTCAGACTCACCAATGGCGACGGGATTTCGAAAAAAAGATTTTCGCGTGTGAAAATACACAATCAAACTCACCAGTGGTATTCGGGAAATAATTACTCGTCAAAGATTGGGAAAAATCACTCGGGAATTCAATGTTTAAAACGCAGTGACTACGAAATTGTCGAACGAGATAGTCAAGCGCTGGATACTTGCAAAACACCAGGCTTTTTTGGTGACTACTTGTAAAGGAAATTCAAAACCCGGGGCACTTGAAATAAACAACAGCAAGCATTTTATTTCAAAGTTCCTACGAGAATAAAAAAAAACTTGAAAGTCACAGTAACCCTTTTCACTCGGGAATATCTTGAAAGTTACAGTAACCCTTTCTGCAAAGTGCACAAAAAAGGGTTTCGCTTGGATACCGTGAACTTATTAGGTGGACTGTTTTGAAAGAATATTTTTTTTCTCAGTATACTAAGAATGAGTGTTTTTCTTTCTCGTACGTAATTAATAACTTAACAAAAGGAATCGGTTGTTCGTAGTTGTTAAAGGAAGGAAATTTTAAAAGTGACTGATTTACTTATTTGAAAAACAAAATGGAGAATCTTATCAAGTTATTCGTGGAAACGCAAATGCGTCAACAAGAAAGTGACGAAGTACAGAGAAGGCGCCAACAAGAAAGAGACGAAAGATAAGAAGAAAGAGACGAATTACAGGAAAAAAGAACTACAAGAAAGAGACGAATGACAGACTGAACGGCTTCTTAAATGTATAGAGCAAATGCAACTTGGTCAAAAAGATGTGTTGGAAAGATTAAAGACTAAGTCCGTAGAAGAAAAGCAATACGACTTTTTGCAACGCAACAATTGTGAATAGCATAGATGTAATCACGTACCTACCGGGAGTGGATAAAAGTTTTGAGGCATACTCCAAGAGGTATGAAGATATTTTCGAAACAGATTGCGAAAGCTGGCCAAACGCAAAGAAAGTAAGTTAATTACTTCGAAAGTTTGGTACCAGTGAACATTGCAAATTTGTTGATTTCATATTGTCAAGGAGAACGAAAAAGTTAGACTTAAAGTTAGACCGTAAAACTTCTTAAGGAGTTATTCGGACCGAACATGTCTCTTTTTCACAGGAGATGGTAGTGTATGAACCTTAAGAAAACGGAGGAGCAGAACTACATTACATATGCATCAGTAGTGAATAAACACTGCGACAGTTTTAAATTATCGGAACTTACGGTGGGCGACTTCAAATGTTTAATTTTTGCACAGGGGCTAGTTTCTACAAATAAAATTCAGAGATCCGAAGACGCGTTCTTTCAACATTAGAGACAAACCAAGGTCTGACACTGTAAACGTTCGCAGAAGATGTTCAAAAAAAGACTCCAGCGATATAGAAGAAGCAAGAGTGTCGTACAAGATAAAAGGAAGATAAACAAAATCTGGCAGAAACGCAGGGCAAGGAAAGTGTGAGACTCGTCAAAATCGAAAAGATTACGCGAGTTATAAATGCTCAAACTCTAATTACAGAAAATGAAATTACATTCAAGTCAAAGGAACTATAAGAAATCGGGACCAAGTAGTAATTGCGGAAGATTTGATGGAAAACATTGGGGAAAGAATTGTCCTTACAAAAATATCAGAGGCTTCAATTGCGACAAAGTCGGACATAAGAATATTTGTTGCAGAACAAAATATAGAGTACACCAAATGAGAACGACAAAGAGAAAAAATTATGAAAAAATGTGTTGGTTAATATTTTCGGCAGACAAATAAAATTTCAACTTGATTCTTGAGCAGATTTCTCAGTAATAAACTTTAGCACTTGGAAAAAAACTCGAAAAATCTACTCTGAAAAAGTCAGGTAATGGTGCAAGAACGGTGACAGAAGACAAAATTAAGTTCGGAGAAGAAGTCGTCCTGCCCATTAACTTAAATGGCACGACAAAGAAATTGAAAATCTTCGTACTAAAAGAAAGCGAGAATTTACTGGGACCAGATTTTATTGAAAAAGCCAACCTTTGGGATAAACCGATGGACGCTTTTTGTAAAAACATACTAGCTGCACCACAAAGTCCAAACATATTTAAAATGAACTAAAGAACGAATTCCCAGAAATATTTACGGGACTGGGAAGATGTAATAAATTTAAGGCTTCGTTCGAGCTAAAAAAGGATACAACACCAGTTTTAAAGAAAAAAACGGAACGTGCACTCCGCCAGATTTGACAAAATAGATAGCGAATTAGATAGACTTGAGAGAACGTGCATTTTATCGAAAATCGAAACTAGCGTTTCGGCAGCGTTTACGGTGTATGTAAATAAGAAATCGGAACACATTCGAGTCTTTAGATACTTTTCATCCGGGTTAAATAATATGCTACAAGATCACTATTACCGTTTACCAAGCCGGAAGAGATTTTTGCCAAACTAAATAGTGGGGAGATTTTATCAAAAGTAGATTAGTCTGAAGGCTATTTGTAAATTCTGATAGAAGAAAAATGCTCAAAGATGTTATGCATTAACACACACAAAGGGCTATTCAAGTATAACCGTTTACCGTTCGGGATAAAAGACGAACCGGCGATATTCCAGCAAGCAATGGACACAATGCTGAACGGTTTAGATCGTGCTTGTGCATAACTGGATGACATAATCATAAGGAGCGCGCCCATAAGTGAACATATACAGCATTGAAAACAAGTGTTCACAAGAATAAACGAGTACGGATTGAAGATGAAAGAAAACAAATATGAGTTTTGTCTAGACGAAATCAAGTATTTAGGACAAATAATAAGTAAAGATGGTCGACGCCCTGATCCAGAAAGAGCGATAGCAATTAGGAACATGCCAGCACCACATAACGTGGCGACTTTACAGAGCTTCTTAGGCCTCGCGAACTTCTACCAAGTATTTATCAAAGACATGCCCGACCTAAGAGCTCCGCTGAACGAATTTTTACGGAAAGAAACACGATGTATATGGACAAAAGAATGTCAAAACTCATTTGAGGAAATTAAAAAGACTTTGACGTCAGATTTATCCTTAGCTGATTACGACCCAAAATTACTAATAATTGTTGCGAGTCACGCGAGCTCGTATGGTATAGGAGCATGCATACAGCCTATCATGCCAGATGGAACGAAGACACCTATAGCGCACGCTTCACGGACCCTAATTCCGTCAGAGAAGGCTTACTCCCAAATAGAAAAGGAAGCATTAAGCATTATTTTCGCGGTGACAAAATTCCACCGTTATCTGTACGGGAGACATTTTATACTGGAAACAAACCACACACCTCTGGTGACTATTTTCGGCTCAAAAAATGGCTTACCAATATATGCGGTAAATTAGTTACTCCGTTGGGTACTATCTTGCTACATTAGGATTTTCAAATAAAACATCTACGTTCGGGACAAATAGGTTTGCGGATGGATTGTCAAGGCTTATACCGAAAAGGGATTAAACTACGTTCCAATTATGAGGAAAAAAACATGGTGGCGATTATAATGAGAAAATTACCAGTCATGCTTACCGATATAAAAAGGGAGGCTGAAAACACATTCGAGTCTTTGGAGACTTTTCAACCGGGTTAAATAATATGCTACAAGATCACTATTACCGTTTACCAAGCCGGAAGAGATTTTTGCCAAACTAAATGGTGGGGAAATTTTATCAAAAGTAGATTCGTCATCAAACATAAAGAAAAATTAATGAAAATGACGGGAAACGCAAAGTATATTTTCCTTATGCAATGAGGTATATATATATATATTATATAGTGACAGTGGTTGTACTAAAAACCTTTCAGAAAAAATATCTTACGTGAGTTTCATACAGAACACACGGGTATAAATAGGATGAAGACACTTATGAGGAGTTATTTTTACTGGCGTAATATGGATGTGGATATTGCATTAATAATAAACAACTGTCTGACGTAATGAACATTTAAATTAAAAATGTTTAAAATTCAACGCTATTTCACACGGTTAATAGTAGCCGAATGGATACGGCCTCCGCTAATCGAGCCAGAGATGTCTCCTGTCGCGGGGTGCGAATCGTTCGACTGGTAGTAATCGTGACACCCTGCACTGAAGAATCCCGAAAGGATGAAACACTAGTGTCTGTAGGTATTTAATTATCATAGTAAAAAAAATAATTATATATATATATATATATATATATATATATATATACATATATATATATATACAGGGTGACACAAAGAACAAAACGAAAGCAAAATGGAGGCTATCTAGAAAATATGCTTTCAGACGTAACAAAAAAAATGCAAAATACCCTAATGTTTTGATGTGAAGTTTTGAATATAATAAACTAGTTATGACCAGAATTTCATTTCATTCGGGCAATACACAAAGAGACGACGCCTAATTAGAGTTAGGACCCGTTTTTATGGTCACCCTGTATATATATATATATATATATATATATATATATATATACATATATATATATATATATATATATATATATATTTATATATATATATATATATATATAAGAAAAAATAAGAAAAGTTCAAATTTAAAACCAATGAAATCTAATTTACTAATAAACCATAACCCGATACTCGACGAGAATTTGCTTAAAATATTGTGTGTTGTCTCTAATAAAAAACATAAAAAACAACAAAACAAACAAATCAGAATGAATAGTAATAGTTGTTTTCGCCGACTTGCATGTTATCTGTCTAGGCTTATCGGCAGTGTCTACTAGTGTCTAGTAGTATATTACCCGTCCATTTTTGAGTTACTTGCTTTGATCTCGTAATTATAATTGTAGTACATATGCGTTCTTCTTAGGTTGCTGGATTTATAAAATGGAGATTTTAATAGAAGTTGTTTATAAGGCTGGGTGCATTGTATAGGTATAGATTGTTGCGCATTTATGTGTAATTAGATACGCTGTGGCTGTCCCGCCGTGTACTGTGTATTTCGGCCCTTGCCTGTATTAAGTGGTCTCATCTGTGTTTGCATATGCTTTACGTGCTTGTTTTCAATGTGATTTTCTTTTCAGAATTTTCCTCTATCCCTAATATTTGTTTTCTTTTTAATTGTGGGATTACAGTTATGGCCAAGTTATGTAAAAATCTCAGTGCTCTTTTATATTTTATACTAGTTTCCATTCGAATTCCAAGTTTCTATGAAAGTACTTTACTGATTTAAGTTACAATTAATTCATAGATTTCTGTGTATGTTCTTCTGAATTGCATATCCGGCTTCTTTCCATGAATGGAATGTTGCGTAGGCGTATTTCTATCTTTAAATTACTTGAATTTTCCATGTAGTATATCCTAGAATTTGATATGAAGAAGTTATTCGATCTTCGAACTCTTCTATAGTTTGATGCTGATTACTTGCTCTTGATTGTTAGTAAAACGTATTTTTTTTCTTAGAATGGATTTATTTCTTGATATATGTTGGGATGGCATCCATACAAATTCTGACAATGTACTATTCCTGACGTCATTTCAGGTAACCAGTTTCACTTATCGATTATTTTGAACTAGAGATCCCGTGGGAGGGGGTCGTAACCTTACTTTGTACTTCCAATTAAGCAAAGTTTCACTCAACGAAGATACGTTTATGTATTTTTAGTATTATATATTTAATTATTATGTTTCAAAAGATTCTCGTTATTTTTCCACATTTAAACCTTAACAGTATATAGTTTCCTACATTTATTTCTAAATATGTATTTGAATTAAGAATTTCAGAGTCATTTCTCCATTATATGATCGCTCGTTAGTGGTATTTTGTTGTATACACATAGTATATTGTAACCCCTATTAAATTTATTTAATAGAGCGCCTCCTCCGAGGTGTTCTTGTCAGATTTTCCAGATTTTCTGCAGAATTCTAGTTTAGGACGCACATGGCTCTAAGAAGGTTAGAGGATTGCATAAACAGTGGGATACTACTATAGAGATAGAGTGGTTCAATAATTTTCCAAGCGATTTGGACAACAGGTTTGATGTGTGTGTCCCATTTCTTGGTCATAAGTAGAAATCAGTCGCATAAGCCTGTCCAAGCACAGTACACCCCCAAGGAAGCAAGATATTCTTTTATATTGAGTCCAGATAGTTGTCAAATTGAATAGTACGTAAGGGGATAAGAGTGGTTCTATATACAATAATATATAATTGTGCCTTTGCTGTAATATACATACATGCATGGTGGCTTTCTTCAGGTTTTACAGACTATAGATACCCACACGCAGGGTGGCTGCCCAGTAAAATTTTGTGGCAAGTGTTGTTCAATCTACAACCACACTTTCTCCTGAGTCGACAGCATTAGATGCCAGTTGTAAGTGGAGGCATAAACCTATGGGAAACAATGTCGAGAAAAAACATACAGCGCCTATAATTTCCAATGGTAACTCACCTGGTACTAGCCAGACTGAACATTGTTTAACTTCGGTGATCTGACGAGAACTGGTGTATAAACGTGATTATGCTGTGCAGAGCGCATATATATATATATATATATATATATATATATATATATATATATATATATATATATATATATATATATATATATAAAGTTACAATAAAAATGTTGCCCCCTTTCCTGTAATAGGAAGAACATCAGATAGTAGAAAGTGACCGAGACACGAACCTTATAAGCAAGGTTCCGAATAAATACAGAAATTGGAATACTAGAAGTTAGCTTTTGTTTTGGAAATAGTTAAATATTGTTTGTATTGTAAAAGAGAATGTAATTGATCCTTCTTTTATGAAAACAGAATATAAAAAAATAGGGTAGTTGAGAATACTTGTTGCAGAAGCGTGTTTTGGAAACGTATGCTTGGCCACATGAGTTAATCACGTTTTAGAACCACACATCTGACATTATAGCAGAAAGGGAATTTCTAAATATAGGAGCTGGTTTTAGTCAGATGAAGGCAGTAGGGCAGACAGTTTAGAGCACTCAGCAATGTCGGTCGGGAAGAGTTGACATTATCAAAGTAGGACCCCTTTAAAAGCGATATGAGAATATTTAACCATGTAGAAACGAATTTGAATTCCTGGCGTCATCATCATTCGACCGGTCAAATGAAATAAAGAACATCATCGATTTTTATAACTGTTGTCTTCGTGTCGTCATTAAACAATTAAAGGTATATGTTAATCATCTTACATTGGACTTTATATAACCGTTTCCATGTCCATCATAATTAATGATTAACACCCCTCTGATGTAAAAAGAACTAATCACCCTCTTTCCTTGCTAATATATGTTATAAGACTCCACAGAACTATATAAATGTCTTCCCTCACTTAATCTAATAATCATCGTCATTCGTTATATGTATTTGCTCAATATGAATGCCCTATTAAACATATGCGTTGATTTTGTGCCCATGACCATTTTTTCGGCAAGAGTAAGAAACACGAACCATACCACGGAAACACAACACAAGTTCCCATTGAAGAAAGAAAAAGACACAATGGAAACAAAAAAAAACAATAGAAAAATGCTAGGCGAAAGAAAATAATAATTAAGAAGAAAAAAAGAAAAACACACACATACGCACAGTGTCAAAGAAAAAAAATACGCCATATACACAATGAAAAAAAACTAAAGCATACGCTCTCACAAAAATGTGTTGATACGCCGTAAAGAAAAAATAACAGAATAAAGTCCAAATAAAAATTAACTGATTGAAAGGGAAATCACACACACAAGTTACATGTCAAGAGAAACAAATGTTGTGATATGCTCATTTCTTATTGTTGAATAACAGGTCATAAAAGATGACTGCCCCTTTGTGAAAATATTTTACAAAGCAAAAGACGACAATAATAAAAAAAATACACTGAAATGTTAATACCGGTCTGTGAGTACACTAGCGTAAAACTCATTGGAATAGACCGACATTCAGTTTGTAAATTGAATCGGTTCGAAATACAAACACATACACACAGAGAATATGAACAAATGCATCTAAAGAAAAGAAATCGATGGCATTACTTTTTTTCGTTTGAAAATGTAGGTCATATTCGGAATTGTTTAAAGGCCATCAGTCAATCAAACTAGAATTTTTCATAACGTTTGCACTTTTAAACGGCATGTATAAATATTATTTTAAAAATCCTATTGTATGTACGAATGCACTTTTATAAAAAGGCATTCTGTGTCATAGTTGAATTTTCAGCTTTTCGATGTATGTTTTCTTGAAAATAAAGGGGGAATTTTTGTACAATTTTGGTTATTTATATATATATATATATATATATATATATATATATATATATATATATATGTAATCTGGGTAGTTTTTTAGTTTATATCCGTTAGAAGCGCTGAGTGAAATTTGAAGAATAAAACATGTATAAATACATTTGAAGCCAAAACTGCAACGCGATTTATTTTTTATAAATATACGAAATAGAAATATATTTTGGAGTAAGAATCCTTGGTCAATCTTTTTTGTCCTCTTCTTCCTCGACATAATGTAGTGGAAGTTCGTTCGATGAAGAGGCATCGTGATGTTGTTATTGCGGGGTTTATATGAAGACGGATATGTGACACCTGTTCGCGCATTTTGAAAATCTGCGTAGTTTTTTGTTTATATCCGTTAGAAGCGTTTGAATTTGAAGAATACAACATGTATGAATACTTTTGAAGCCAAAACTGAAACGCGTAATTTTTTTTATAAATAAACGTGTGTTTATGTTTAAAGAAATATATTTCCGCAATATATACTCCGAAATATATTCCTTTAAAAATAAACACACGTTTATTTATTAAAAAAAAAATCGAATTGGAGTTTTGGCTTCAAATGTGTTTATACATGTTTTATTCTTCAAATTTCACTCAGCGCCTCTAACGGATATAAACCCAAAAACTGCTCAAATTTAAAAAATATGCGTACACCCGTCACCTATCCGGTTTCATAAAATCCTGCAGTTTACAAAATACCGTGGACTCTTCATCGAACTACATTCGACTACATTGTGTCGAGGAAGAAGAGGGGGAAAAAGATTGACAAGGAAGTCTTAATCTTAAATATATTTCTTTAAAAATAAACACACGTTTATTTTAACAAAAAAAAATACGCGTTGCAGGTTTGGCTTCAAATATATTTAAGTGTAATGTGTGTGTCTGTGTGTGTGTGCCTGTGTGTGTGTGTGTGTGTGTGTGTGTGTGTGTGTGGGTCAAGAAAAGGCTCCTATACTGATGAATATTTAAGAAAATGCTGAATACATATAACGATCGGACATGTATCGAGGCACAGAAATGGGTATGTTTGATCTGGGAGAACGCTGGTTCATTAAAATGTTGGGGTCTGCGCTTGGCATGGTCCACAATGTATTGAAATAAAAAAATTAAAAACAAAACGTTTACAAGTGTTTTTGATATAGATGCACATAAGAATACTGTGATAAATATGTGTTTAAATTAAATATGGATGGTATAATAAAATTGTGGGGTCTGCGTTCCCATCTGACCTCCATAGAATGCAAATAGGCAGAAACTTTAATACACACTGCTCATATCTATCTGCGTAAGTATCCTTTGATAATTATATTTCAGTTTGAAGAAATATGGTATAATAAAATTATTGGGTGGTCGGTCGCACCTGACCTCCATAGTATAAAATATGCCACAAAGTTTAACAATATTTTTTAATGTAGATCCACTGAATATTGTGATAAATGTTTTAGTGTGAACAGGTATAGTATAATAAATTATGGGGGGTATATATTTTATATTTACTTTCATCTAATTATTTTCTTTGGTTTTGATACTCCCAAATTCGAAGCTATCACTTTACAACCCTTCTTTTTCATAACTTATCTTACTTCCATAAATCTGAGTCGATTTTCTGTAGGCTATTTTTTAACCCAGTAAACATTAGGCACTTTTACTAGTATATATATATATATATATATATATATATATATATATATATATATTAAGAGAGGCGCAAGTGGTTAGGCCGAATGCCACTTGAGAATAGGAATCAATGTGTGTAAGATGGTCATTGCATTCCTATTATAAAATTTGTGCACTTTATGCTGCGTTAGGAAATTTAGTCCAGTAGCTTTATGATTAAATGTTTGACTCAGCAATCACAGCAAAATGGTTGTGAACACAAGAGTTGCCCCTCGTGCTAACACCTAACATGTAAGTTGCAAATAATTAAAATTAATTCACGGTTTATATAAATTATAAGAACAAGTGTATAAACGGAACAAATAACAAAATAATGTAAGCTTTAAGGATGTATCCATACGGATGCAATAACGTGGAAAAGGGTATAATCTGGAAACTATATATTTGGTTAAATACTGTGATTCCATATGTTTATCTGATGCTCTTTTATTATATATATATGTATATATATATATATATATATATATATATATATATATATATATATAAGAGCAAATAATTAATAAAACATGTTAAACCACTTTTAAAAAGAGTTAAAACATATTAAATCTGAAAAGGAACCCCTTAATAAGTGGATAGTCCTTAATCCGAGGAATTTCGAAGAAATACTTTCTTCTCATCAAGGGTAGGAATAAGCAAAATGCGGGATCGGATTTTGCATACAAACATTTGATGAAACTGCAAGTAAATAACAGATATTACTTGATAACAACAAGTGAAGACGAGGGAGTATGGTGAAGAAAAAGGTGATTTCACGTAAATTGGTAGTCCGCTGATAGGTAAATTATCCAATGACGGTAAAATCCAAAAACATAAATCCAGAAAAGTTAATTGCATTTCCATTCGCACAAGTAAAATCCAAGGAAATTGCGTAATTGGAAGATGCTCCAAAATAATCCAAAATGCCGAAATCCATTGACTAATTCCCAAATATGTAAAGGAAAAGGGGGAAAAATTCCAATAATATTAATAAAAGAAAAATAAGATATGCATTTGGCACGGCTGCCGAGAGAAAAATGTAATTAAGAAAGATCAGTGAAGAAGAAGAAGAAAAAATCAGTTTACAAGAAGAAAATGTATATATATATTTATATATATATATATATATATATATATATAAACACATATGTTTGTTTGTTTTTCATCCTTATACTCTGTCTTTTGATTAATCATGCATACTTTATATGAGAAAATATACAATTCTTCAAGTTTCTATAAAAACAATATGTAGATGCAGAATATAAAGAAAATACGGGATACATAAGTGCATTGAATAATATGAAGGCGACACGCAATTTCTTACAATAAAAACGAGATAAATGTTCAAGCTGTCATATAAATTTACTTTCCAAAAACAATTAAGAAAATATACATTTTAAATTATATCTATTGCATTTCTATAGTCACTTTTAATACGTTCGGGAAATCATCCTACACGATAATAGATGTCAGTTTGACATAGCTGGAGTTTGTGAATTTTAAATAAATATGCAATAACATTTCTATTAGAGTTGTTTAATATTTTATTATTATGAGTGCTAATTATTCTGTCCATGTTTTTAGTGCACGAGTAACTTATTTTAATTGTTTTTCTATTAAATATCTTCCTAAGTGGATTATTTATGGTAAAATGTTTATCTATTAGGTTCAAAAATACTTTCCCTATGTTTATGTTGGATAGTTGACAGTAAGGGGGATTAAACCATATTATTTTCCGGCCTCTGTTCTTAGATTTATTTTTGTTTTTATTTTCCTTCTTAATATATGTGAGTTTTTCACTGTATCCGCTTATCTCTAGTGCTCTATTGTATAATTTTTTATTTGCTTCAAAAATTTCTTTGTTAGCCGAAAGTTTATTAATCCTAGTGTTAATCGTTTTAGGTATTTGTTTAATTATGCAACTTGGATGGTTAGATCTAGTATTAATATAGGAAGGTGTGTTATTATCTTTATTGAACGGCTTGTATATCCCCTTTCTTAAGTCTAGAGTTATGTCTAGATAATTAACTTCTTTACAATTTGGGGTAATATCTATTTTAAATCCTAGGTATTTGAAGGCTCTTACTAATTTTTTATGTATTTTCGATACCATGGGGCCGTCACTATTAGGGATAACAATTAGTCCATCATCCCTGTATAATCCCACTAAGTTAGGCTCTATGATTCTGCTAATAGTGTACATTATAAATATGCCCACTAGGTCGGCAATCTGGGCTGAGTCAAAAGCCCCCATCGGGACGTCAAACTCGTTGTTATTCGATTTGATCCATGTTTCCTGATTGTTTAAAAGGATGGATCTGCGACAAGCCATAATCAGTTTTACCTGATCATCGGATACATCCACGAAATTCCTAGCATAATTAATGCTGTTCATGAGTAATTCCTTGGAAATTGAGGGATAGAAATCCATGATATCGAATTGGATGAAACAAGCATTTCTCTTATTTTCAATCGATTTAAACCACTAGATTAATTACGATAAACAATCCTACCCCACCCCACCGGCAATTATAGTGTTGTCCGGTATATACTCGATAATAACTACTTTACGATTTGTTGTCCGAAATCTAAGCTAGGCATATATATATATATATATATATATATATATATATGTGTATATATGTATATATATATATATATATATATATATATATTTTCCCCGAAGTACCTGGCTTGTCCAAATTACTTATAAATAAATGAGATAGCCTTAAGATAATAATTTTTCTCTGCAGATAATACATTAGTTATTAAACTGAGTTAAGTCAAAAAGACCAAATACTAAAACTAGATATTATTAGATTTGATACAAATCAACACAAAAATTTAATTATTTTACTTATTTCTTTATGCGTGCATGAGAATAATTTTGTTGTACGGAGGGAATAAAAGTATATATTAACCGAAACTAGATACGTCCTATCGAATTGGGGGCGATCAATATTACATTTTCCCACTTCTTAATCAATTAAGAATTGAAATATTAATTACAACGACCGCTATAATCACCAATAAAATTATTTACATGAAAATATATAAAATATCAAATATATAGACTCAATGTTTAAATTCATAGTATTATATTACATAAATATTTAAATGAATTATAAGATAATATTAATTTTTACATAATAACATACAGATAGTTTTAAAACTTTATATATAATATTCTTTTTATTTTTATTTTCTTATTTTTATTTATTTATTTTTTTAGTTATATTTTTATTAATGTATTTATTTTTTAATAGACCTACTTTCCATGACTCAATCACTGTATCCTCTTCTTTTCTTCCTCTTTTTTTCTTCTTTTTTTTTCCATTACGCGCTGTTCTATTTCTTTCACTATATATCCGTATACTTTCGCCCCCCCCCCCTTCCTAGGTTAGTAAACGCGTGTCAAGGCATTTACATGTCAGAACGTACATCTTAGAGGCGTGTGTGTGTGTATGTGTATGTGTTGCGTGTGTGTGAGTGTGTGTGTGTGTGTGTGTGTGTATCTATGGTTACATCGAGCTGCCGCTTATAAGTGTCTAATCTAATTTTTTTATTTGTTATTTTTAATTTTTAATTTTTATTTTTTTAAATCCCTACCACCCTCTCTATAAATGTATTAAGTGGATTGCTACTACCACCACCTTTGGTTTTTTGAGGGTCGAAGCACGATTTTTCTTTTCTTTTTCAGTATCAAAAATGTAATTGTCTGATTTAGATGCTTGAAAATACCATAAGGTTGAAATAAATTATTGCATCGACAATTATGTAATTTCCGTGTTATAATTTTTATTTTATTTTATTTTTATATATATATATATATATATATATATATATATATATATATATATATATATATATATATATATATGATACAGGTGGTGTCTCTTATTGCATGGGGCATCTTCAAGATATCAAATATATTAAAAAGAAAATATAGAAGAAGAAAACGATCATATACCATGCGTAATGAAAAGGAAACAGTGTTAGAATCCTTCCAATATCGGGAGGGAAACTATAAATATGTGTGTATGGGAAGGTTGGGTTGTTCAATGTCTATACATATACCCTTAAAAATGTGTACAGGTATTTAAATAACGTATTTTTAAAAAAGTATATATATAGGTATTGAACAACCCAACCTTCTAATACACATACATGTATAGTTTCCCTCTCCGATACAGCTATGGATTCTAACACTGTTTCCTTTTCATTACGTATGATCTATGATCGTGTTCTTCTTCTCATTGCTCCTTTTAATATCCTGAAGAGAAATATATATATATATATATATATATATATATATATATATATATATATATATATATATGAGCATATCCTCATATAATGACGCTCAAACGCGCAGATCGTCATATAATAATTAGATCACTCTCTGTCTTACGTTAAAAGAATTTAATAATAGAATAAAACTATAATTTCAACTGTATATTTCGTGCTAGACGGTAGCCGAATTGTTCACGTCCTTGCTGATGAAACCAGACATGTCCTCTTTGCCGGGGTTCGAATCTCCCGACTGGCGTTAATCGTGACACCCTGCGCTGATGATTCCCGAAAGCAATAACCCCTTGTGTCTTTAAGCATTTAATAATTATTATAGTAAATAATATGTATATATATATATATATATATATATATATATATATATATATATATATATATATATATATACTAACTTAGGCATTTAAATTTAATGATTTTAAAAGGTCAATTATCAAATATCCAATTTTTATTGTTTGCAATCATTGTAGTTATATAGAATAAGAACATCTTTATTCTATATATCTAAAATGAGTTAAAACTTTAAAAAAATCATTTTCTATGTCGATTGCCTTTCACAAATAATGTTCAAAGCGTTTATAATATTTGTTAATATTTCTCCTCTGAAGAGATCAATAAACATTGAACACTCATGGCTATGTATTCTTTGTTGGCAAAAAATAATAATTGTATATTTTAAAATTACTCCTTTAAAATTATAAAGTTTCAATACCCAAATCATAATATCTTCTATATCAAGCAATTTTATTTTATTATTTTTAATCTATATAAATATAAAAGTGAAAACGTATGCATGTATGTGTGTATGTTTGTGTGTCTGCTAAAAACTTTCGATAGACAGAACAAAAATTCACAAATTTGGTCTCATATGAAAGATCAATCCTCCGCCCGGAAAATATCGAAAAAATGTTTAAAAACATTAATTTTTCAACCCTTAAATCAACACTCTCTACAGAAAAAAACTGTCCTCTGATGACGAAATCAGTTCTACGCATGCGTCAGACAACGTTATGACCTGATTTAGTTTAAATATTTGAAGAACTGACACAATTTCATGTACGTAATGTAAGCTCAGTTGGTTAGAGCGTTGGTTCATTATCTAATCGTTTTGAGTTCGAATCGTGGTGTGAGATTTTCTTTTTTTTTCGATTTTTCAAATTTTAATATTGAAGCAGTGTTATTTAAGCCAATTCTTCACGTAACGTTTGTTTGTCTGTTTTTTTTTTACTTCGCTTATTCTAAGGTGTTCATTAACACCACCACTTCCGACCCACCTCACACACCCAAAAACACCCGGGTACCCACCGATTTTTAAAAAAATTAATATCGAAACAGGCTCATTTAAGCTATTTTTACGTGTTTTTCTGTTTTCGTTATTTGTTTTTGTTTTTACGATTATTACATTTAACATCGATCGTTTGCCTTATGTTAGTTTGTTTGTGTTTTTTTTTCGATGTTTTGATTGCCCCCCTCCAACCGCCCGGGTACCCCGCGCTTAAGGTAACGTTGGTTTTTATGTTTTCTTTTTTTTATTTCACTTATTCTTAGGTTTTCATTAACACCCCCACCCCGACCGACCACACACACACACATACAGACACTCAGGCAACGCCGGGTAACCCCCGTCCCGCTAGTGTCTTATCTAAAATATTACATCTTTTAATATGTTTTAAGCCTAATCATCACTATAATCGCATCTAATAAATGTATTGTATATCATTATTCATTGTTCGGAAGTATCCATCTATCTATCTGCCTATCTATCTATCTATCTATCTATCTATATATATGTATATATATATATATATATATATATATATATATATATATATATATCGGTTACAATATGTACATACATGTTTCAGTGTGTCCCACTTCAGGGCAATTCTTCATCAGACCAAAAATGGATGTACATTAAGACGTTTGTCAAAATTACATTAGTTTTAATGAGATATTTCGAGTTTCGGTACGATCTATATTACGGAGAAAATTCAGATCTAGATCTTGTAAATGGGAGCGGTATTTTTTCGGGAGTGTAGGTAAATGAGGGGAATGGTGTTTCCTTTGTTTAAACTGTCATTAGTGGAGAGGTGTTTGGTGCTTTTCTTAGCAGGTCAGTTATTTCTTGTCCTTGGTTTGAAATTTCCCATATCGTACGTTGTTTTTAAGGTTGTATATATTTCATTGGTTCTGAATTTAATTTAATTTTGCCAAGCCCTTTTTGTTTATTATTTTTTTTATATTTTATCTCTCGTATTTTTTATTCGTTTATTTTTTGTTATTTTTCTAGTTTTCATAGTAATAGTAAAATGAGAGGGTATACTTCCGGCCACATTATTGCATATAGGACTTTTCAGCTCACCATATATATATATATATATATATATATATATATATATATATATATATGTGTATATATATAACTAGTTAGTAAGTTATAAAATGTATATGGCGATTAAGCTTAATCGCCTTATAAATTTTATAACTTACTAACTAGGTCTACCTTCGTATTGAGCAATTGTGAAGTAAATACTTAAAGCTTACGCATTAATCTTTACTTTCCTATATTAATTTTATGTGATTAAATTAAGTAGTTATATATATATATATATATATATATATATATATATATATATATATACACATTTTTTGATAATATTGTGAAGTAAAACGTTCGATTTTTATGACGTCATTCATAAAATATTAGACATATTGTGCAATGATTCTCTTTATAATTAAATATTGTATGTATTGGAAAAATAAACACGAAGACTGCTGCCTTAAAAAGTTTCCCTAGAAAATAAAAACATTTTTTTTTATTCTTCGTAGACACAATCTAAAAGGTACCACGTTTCAATTTATCGAGATATTAAAAAAGAGTTATTTTATATGTTTGATTATAAAAGCTATCTTATATATACGCATACGCATATATGTATGTATGTATATATATATATATATATATATATATATATATATATATATATATATATATATATATAATCATAAAACTCGAATGGCCTTGTAATAAGTGTTGTAACCACACTTGCGGTTGCGCATGTTTACATAAACATAAACACATCACGATGTAAAAAAATAAACTCAAATTGCTACTATTGCCGAATATTACCTGCAGCCTGAAACATTAATGTTATTATTTAGAAATTATAATTTAACATGGGAAGGGGTAGGATGTTTTGCAACTATTCTGTATTACAACTATACAGTCGCAATTTTCTTACAAATAAATCAACTGTGTTCTGTTTTCAACCATAATTGCATTTTACAACGGCGATTAACAAATAATAATAATCAACACAATAAAACGTATTGTTTTACTGTGTACGTTTTCAGCGTCCCACTTGTTTTTTTTTCGTGTTTATTTTTCAATACAAACAATTGTTAACACTTTCTGTTTTTTTGGTACATCGTACATCTGTCTTAATTACTTTTATTGGCCTTATTATTAACATAAATTAAATATTGACAGAATGTTTGTTTAAATAAATGAGAAATGAAGAATTTAGTTTCATTTTCTATTAAACATCCATTCTACACAAGGCGAGAGATTTTTTTAACTATTATGTACTTTAAACTAACAATTTCACTTAAAAAAAGATGTATCAAAATTATAATTTAATTTGAAGCTATTCAGTTCACATTGACCTATAAGTATGACACACTAATTATAATTCAATGGTTGTAAGTATTTTTTTCAAAAATAAATAATTATAAACAGAATGACTCATATAAATCTATCTATATTCTTTTTTTCTTTTAATATACTTTCATAGAAATGTTTCTAATATGTCACAAAATCTATTTTCTTTACGTCAGAAGTGTCACGCTTATACATTCATTCCATCGTTAATCTAACATACGGGTAGGATAGTATATATATATATATATATATATATATATATATATATATATATATATATATATATATATATTTCACTACACCGATGAAGACTGAAGGATCGGTCGAAAATTATGTACTCATGAAAAAAGTCTTTTAATTTTTTTTCATAATAATATTATTTTGTATTCCTGCCCGTCACCAATCAAAAACGAATAAAGAAAAGTTATAAGCTTTTATACTTTTCGCATTCTTTTTTATTTATTTATATATATATATATATATATATATATATATATATATATATATATATATATATATATATATATATATATATCATAGAACAAACGAAGAGAGTAAGAAAAAGAAAACAGAGAAATATAGAAAATACCCGACAGCGTACAGAAGAATATAATAAAATAAATAATACACAATAAAATGTAAATTTATATGTCTGTAAATATAAAGGTATGTTTACTGAGAAAGGACAATTTGCCCTGCGAAATTTTGTAAAGAGTTGCGGATGATAACCGCGTCCTCTGCGAGTTACATTAAAAGATATCGATTTAAATGAACAAAGTAAAAAAAAATTAGAACGGGAAACGTACATTGTTTTATTTGGCCCTTGGAAAAATGTTGAACAATACGCAAAAATAAACTATAGGAAATAAAGTGTATTTGCATGCAAATAATTATATATATATATATATATATATATATATATATATATATATATATATATATATATATATATATGTTATCGTCTATGTGTATGTGTGTATTTTCTTATGCAATCACCGTAAATGTTCGGTCTACAGACTCGAAATTTGATATACAGGGTACTGAGATTTGGCAAAATCTTTGTGATCGGTTTTCAGACAGAACTTTGGCTGTTAAGGGCTCTAAGTTCAAGGATTTCGCAATTGAGGTCTATACACATCTTCTCCGACGATTATCGGTCTTAGCACTTGAAAGTTTAGATATAGATTACTTGAACATGGATCTAACTTAATGACTAAATGCGAACATACAACAATAAATGTAAAGGGGTCATAGTGGGGATCAAATTTAAAAAAAAACATTGACCTCTGCGGTCTCTGTCAAATCACTAAGACAATTACTGGTCTAAACATTTGAAATTTTACATAAAGTGTATTCGAAGATAGGGCAAGCTGTTTAATCGGTTTCAGTCGAAAATTTTTAGTTACCAATATATAAATATATGTATGTATGTATGGTTGCATGTCTGCCTAAAACTTTCGACAGACGCGACGAATTTTGCCGAAATCAGTATCGCTTTGAAGTTCGACCTTTAAGAGGACAAATATCGAAAAATTCGCTAAAAAACATTAATATCTTCACCTTAAACAGGACACTTATCTACAGGGGTAGCTTTTTTCGCCGATATTTTCGGAGGTCATCCTCTCCTTTCGAATGTCTGGCCTTTATTTACACCTACGCTGCTTCAGATTTGCGGTTGTCATATCAGCAAAGACGACTGCTTCCCCCCCCATTATTTTCCTCTTTGCGGTACGGGTTCGAATCTGCCTTCCTACTACAACTATTTTTTTTTTGCTCAACATTCACCTCCAAACGCCGGACAACACCGGGTTGAAATACTAGTAAATCTATAAAAGTCTGACTGTGTACATTTTCCAACGCAAGAACTTAAGGCTCCAGACTCGAAATTTTATATACAAGGTATCGGAAGTTGGACAGATCTTTGTAATCTGTTTTCGGCCAGAAACGTGGCTTTAGATGGGTCAAAATTCAACGATTTGCCTTTGAGAACTCTTCCAAACTCCTCCGCCAATTTCGGGTATAAACAATTGAAATTTTAATTATAGCTTTCTAGGACATGACTCTAATAAAATAACTTTATTTTAGCACAAAAAAATAAAGGGATCATAATAGTGGTCAAATTTCTAAAAAGACGGGTCACTTCATTCGCCGATATTTTCGAAAGTCATGCTCGCCTTTCGATCGTCTAGCCTTAATTGACACCTACGTCACTTCCGGTTTGGCGGTTGTCATAACTACAAGACGTCAGGTTTTGTCCCGTTGTTTTCTTTTGTTGTATGGGTTCGAGCCTGCCTTCCTACTACACCTTGTTTTTATTTTGCTCAACATACACCTCGAAACACCCAGGCAAGTGCTAGTATACATATATATATATATATATATATATATATATATATATATATATATATATATATATATATATGCGTGTGTGTGTATGTATATTATATATGCATTTATATATATATATATATATATATATTTATATACATATATATGTAAATATATATGGGTGTGTATACACACACATACACCCCCACACACACATATGTATATATATATATATATATGTATATATATGTGTGTGTGTGTGTGTGTGTGTGTGTGTGTGTGTGTGTGGTGTGTAGGTATATAGGTTTTATTGTCCCTGCGTATGCCTGTGTGTGTCTAAAAAAACTCAAGATTTGAATACGAGGTTTTTAGATGTAGGAAAGTATTTTTAGTTGTTTTTTTCTGGCATATATTGTCAAAGAGTCGCATTCACCGATTTGGCTTTTGAGAACTCTACGAAACTCCTACACCAATTTCAGATTGAACTACGCGATGAGATCTGCATAATTATTAATGTACTTCCAGTATTTAAGAATGTTTTATAATAAAACAATCAAATTAATTGTGATTTTGTAGTTACTGGTGTAATAAAACATAAAGTGGTTGAGACAAAAGTAAACATGCAAAAGTAAACGAATTAAAATAATAACTTATTGAACTACAAAAAATAACCCATTATATATATATATTAGAATGCACAGCATCCAACATAGGGATCACTGTATGGCAAGAGTACCTTTACGTAAACGCAAACATTTTTTAAATTATATTTTTGTTATGGTTTAAAACGTATAAACAATTAGAATCCTCAAGTCACGCATCCAAATGCCCTCGAAACCTGCCGGTTTTTCTTTATTAATAAGGAAAATGTAATGTTTTCGAAATCTGCCAATTTCTCTGTTACGAATGATAAGTTCGTTGCAATATAATGCTTTCATAAAAGTATCATATTTTATTATTTAAAACTTACTGTCAAATATTGAATAATTCTCTTTTCAACACGCATACACACACACACACACACACACACACACACACACATATATATATATATATATATATATATATATATATATATATATATATATATATAGCAGCCCTAGAATGACATTATAAAAGGACCGAGAGCGAGAGGCCATAGATATGGTTGGCACGGAAATTACGAGACGTCGTAAAAGTTGAACACATTCTGACAAGAATTTTCTTCTAATTAGAACACCGGCTAATTACGTCAAGAAATGAAGAACTTTAAAATAAGATTTGGTTGAACATTTGTGAAAAGAGTCGGCCCTGCCAAATCAAGAAATTAACATTTATTTCTGTTTGATTTTAGGAAAAGGGCCAGCGCTGATAAAGAAATTCAATTTTATGAAAGGGGTCACCACAATTAATAAATAACTTAAATTCAATTAGTTTGATTTCATGAAAATATCGTTGCTGTTCAGTGAACGATTTTAAATATATTTGATGGTTAATTAGTGTCGTCATGTAGTTAGTAGTGCGTGCTATATGTCAAACGGAGTAGTGAGCGCTAGGTTGTCGTACCTGGTATTGAGTGCTAAAGGTGGCGAACTGTGTAGTGAATGCGAGCTTGTATAGCCGAGTAGTAAATGTAAGCTAATTTGTATATCTAGGTAGAAAACTTGTGTGTGTGTGTATGTGTGTGTTTGTACATGTATATATAAGTATATAAACATCTATATTTATTGATATTTATATATTTGTGAGAGCGTGCGTTGCAGTTGCATACACATTATACTCTCGTATGCGTTCGGTAGCAATCCCGTAATCGGCAAGTTATTGAATTTCGGTTTTTATCTATTACTACGCGAGCGCCTTGTTTGGTTGGAGTATATTTACGAATTTACAATGATAGAAAACAAATGCCTATCTACGCGAGAAAATGGAGAGGTATATCAAGAAAATGATTTCAGTTAATAGAGGCCAAATAATATTTAGACAGGAAAACAGCCGCCCCGGCTCGCTTTCCTCGAAGCCTGCCGAGACTACGAAGCGTAGATTTTTCCATTGCCCGTTGTTGTATTCTGAATAGAAATACGCTCTCTCTTGAAAAGAATTCACGTAGTTTTATTCAGGTTCTAGGTATGTTCCCCAGTTCTCTATTGCTATTAAACATATCTACACTAATCTTTTACTCAGGTTTACCCCCATCCTAACAAGACATATCGTTACTTGGACGGTAAATGGATACTATTTGTAACCACGCCTAAAAACAAATTAACAATATGTTTGTTTACCTTACATTTCATTATTTTCATATCAGTACAGCAGGGAAGGAAATTCCAAAGTATAGCTGTTCGACACAAAAACACTATTAGAATAGAATCATTTTAGTAGCCTCAGTAGTGTAAGGCAAGAATTATTTTTCGCTAAGCGGGCTTGTCAGGATATGTACATCGAGGAGCACAAGTGCAATAAGTTTACATTAAACTATTTGTAAAACAGGCGCAGAAATACAACATTGCGGCGGGACAATAGGGTTTAGGGGCTAGTTAACAAAGTGGAACGTTATTAGATTGACCACTATTTTCTTTATCTATTAAAGAGGGATAGGCTAGTGGTAGATTCGCCAGCATAGATGTGGCAAAAATGATCCATTCATGGGTGAATATATAAGTACAGAAGACTTTCAGGTGTGAGTAGTCTTCTAGCTCGACACACCTTATTGATTTATACATAAGACATATTTATCTCTTCGACTATCACGTTTAAGTAAAATGTTAAAGATTTACATGGACATCTTCTGAAGTCATTGCTTTAAAGAACCAAAGTAGAAACACTGATCGATGGTTGCAATTAATTCTTATGTGTTTGTTCAAGTGGAAAACGACTCGACGAGGTTACACTCGCATCACCTCACTTGTTGCCATACAATAAACGAGGCAGAAATCAATTCACATTATGTTTCATTGAATTACTTGCAATGAACTAGAAATCTAAATTGACTTTGTTTGAAGTTATTTTCATAATTATTTGCTAAAAAGCACTTTGTTTACTTAAATTAATGTTTTTGAGATTTGACAAAACTTATTGTGATTTTTCTTTCTGTGACATGGAAACAAAGGAGAAATAATATGATCTTTTAAAGATGTGTTTATGTCTGCGCAATTGATATTGTAAAGTTTAATAACAGTTAACGGTTAAAGATATAGTGACCTCGTGACTAAGTGTGATTTTCCAGGTACGTAAGTTGGAAAATATGTCAAAAATATATTTCGAAATAAAATATAATATACAAAAGTAATTCTCCTTCAAAATTGCTTATAGTTGACAGGAGAAAAATAGGACGAAAGCATGACAAACAGAGAAGTCTACTTACGAGTATACTTTTATATCGGTTTGCTTAATGTATTGTATTCGAGAGAGATTACGCCACCATTATAATATATTGATAGGCACAAATTACAAAACAAGTTGAACTATTTTATTAAAGCATTTTGTTAGATTTTTTACGACATATCAAGATACAGTGCGCAGTGAACTTATTATCAACACCGATTGAATAGTCACGTGTGCCAATTCAGATGCACTTCATTCCACAGAACACTTTTCCTAAAGTTGTTGACAAGCTTTTACGTTGTACACCTCGCAAAAAACTGTGTTTTTCTAGAAATAATTATTAAAAAGGTATCAACGCACGCAATTGTAAAAAAATTAAAGCATCAGATTTACACGAAATGAATAGACGGGTCCACGACCTTAATGTCGGATTATATTGTGTATGTATCTTTCTTAGTCGGAAAAGGTGATAAAGAGTGTATTACCAATTTATGAGAAAAATTAACCTGAGGGCATTCCATTTTCCGATGAAATTCTTGATTTACTCACTCTGTTTTCTATATTAACACCATTTACATTCTTATTATCACAGAGTTTATAAATTCAGTATGATTTAACTTGTACGAGTAGATGTTGTACAATGCACCATATAGGACCGACGGTAGTCAGTAGTCCTTACGTCTCGCATCTACTAAACCTCTCACATGCTTGTTCCAAGAGTTCAAAATGTCCGACATTTTCAGGAGAGAATCCTTCCGACCGTTGTCAGGGAATATCGGTTCAATTTTGGGGTGGAACATGCAAAGCTGGTAACTTTGACCGTGGACGTCAGAGTAAAACCATTAGAAAGGGGGCTGGCCAGTGCAAAGCCTATTTTAAGTCCCTGTCTTCTCGATTTCCAAATGTCTATACCTTGTTCCGCCAGGCTAGTTGGGATGAGAGAGACAGAGAATGAGGCTGGTGTTGCGGAAACAAGCTTCAGGTGAAACAAACTGCCATCTCTCATATCCTTCAACACGTGTCACATTCGGCGAAGGATAAAGCGGTATGTGTAGACCCACTTGAATTCTAAATTGACAGACTATACAGAGGTTGCTCAGGCTATAGTATGTTCTCCAATTACT
Organism: Euprymna scolopes; assembly: GCF_053919585.1. NCBI lineage: Eukaryota > Metazoa > Mollusca > Cephalopoda > Sepiida > Sepiolidae > Euprymna > Euprymna scolopes. The sequence continues at coordinate 122,151,988 of NC_136492.1, forward strand.
AGAGCGGAAATGGAATTCGATGACCGTTTGATTATCTAAACAGCCTACTTTAGAACAACACTGTTGCCTAAGGAACGTGCTTAGAAATGGCGTCCTGAACAGTGCCTGCTACAATAGACTCTGACTAAGTTTGTTGCGGTCTTTGCTGAGCCTAAATATGCGGTATTAGAAAAAGTAAGAAAGATAAATTAAGAAAGAAATTACTAAGTAAGACCCCAAGCGAAATTGCAAAGCACAATATTTACATTGTTGCTTCAAATAAAAAACTATAACCAGGTAATGGTGAAATTAATGAAATAGGTGCAGGGTACATAGTTTGTAAGCGTGGCGGAACACCAGAATCCAATATTGAATTTTTTTTCAAATCAAAAAGGCCACATTGGAAAGTTTGTTTTTTTTCCGAAGGATTCCTTTATTCAATAACGACTTGGAGTGGATATAGTTTTCATCACTATTTTTGCTATATCATACGATCCAAAATATATTAGCTATAAAAGAATGATTCGGAATTGGACAGGATACTAAGACTTTACCTCCTACTTCAAAAGTACGAAGTGTACTATCCATATCGTACCTCATTTTCATTTTAATATAATAGTTTCTTACATTTTGTTTCATGAAATATAATTATTACCAGAATATGTACAAGGCTTATCTATAAAAATGCCATTAGAGCAGAAAAATGTGCAGGGTCTACTGAAAATAATTTAATGTTCAAAAGTATAAACAATAAACATATTTGAATGTTCACTAACATTTCTTTACAATACTATGAATCATTGATCAAGCCACCACAGGATTGGTTATTGTAGCCCCTTTCAATGGTTGCGACTAATTAGCCAATTATCCAAACCAATCAGAGGAAAATCGGGATGATTGTTATGACGATCGGCATAACTCGCAATTCAATTGGCTGAACAGTGGTAAGCTGATTATTCAGGATTCGTGTCCCTTAATAGGGAAGACCTAAAGAAAAAAATTGAGCTGGTTCGCATGTTCGCCGTTTAAAAACAAAATCAGTTTCCATCATCGAAGCTTGTTTGTGCCAGATTTCCTGACAAAACTTTATTCTGCCAGTAAACCACATTCATCCACAACTCCGCAGTGTTTGTTGGAAATTGTGTAAATAAACCTTGCCACTCTTTATAACAAGCGCATTTCATCATTTTTTTTTATTGCATTAACAACTTTTCTTCGCCCCAACACCAACTCAAACCTTCATCGACTCGACCGAACCCATCTGTATTTTCCACGAATCATAAAACAACATGCGCATTTGAAGGAAACATGAAATGACTAACCGAAACATGTGATGATCACTAAACCATCGGTCAACTCTGTTTCGTTAAGCTATTATACATATTTCTTTCAGTGACACAGGATTATCCCTGTTTAATTACGACGGCGGATCTTGTCACATCAGTGCCTCAAAATCCATCTCGAGCGTAAATATATTTGATGCTTCAAACCACAGGATCGGCAATTAACTAATTGAACGGGACAACAACACTTTATCAAGGAATCAGCCCAGGAAGCAATCGGCTAACTTATTCAGCTATTCACGGAAATACCTCACTAGAAAAATCGAGAGAGTCCAGGTAGTTTACTATTTTCTATTATTTTTTCATGTTCATTGTTCAGGTTTCGTTCATTTCTAAATAGATTTCAGATGTGTTCGTGTTTCTTAATTCAATGGTTACATGCCGTTGAAACATTTCACTTATATTGGAAACATCTGGGTTTAAGATCTTAGTTTTCACAGGAAGGACGACGGATCTGAGCTCATGCATTATAGCGTTAACAAAAGGGTGTGTGATTTCAGTGAGGCTGGACTTATCACCTAAACATATGGCTATTCAGATTGAGTCGTATCCGAATGGAGTGTTATCTTGACGAATCTTTAATCACTTCCAGTAAAATCCTATTCGATGAGATAATAGCACACTATGGAGAGTTTCTCAACCCTGCTGAATCTGCTGAACATTAATTAAGGAGATGCAAGGAAAAAATAAATATCTTGCTGAATTAGACAGTAGAATGTCATGTGTAGATATGTTAGCTTATAGTGACTGAGCTGAGAAAAGAGTGATCTCTACAATACATCTCTCCTAGTTCTGCACTGATGAGGTAAGCAATCCTTCCATTAAAGAAGATGCGGCTACAGTCAAACCAAATACACTGTCGGAAGCTTTATTAACAGCCAGAGAAAGTGAAAGGTTCGATGACTGTATTCGGCGCTGTGATAATCAAGAAAAATAAATTTAAAATAATCAGGAACGAATTATTGGGGCATCAGCTGTTATACAGTACTAAAAGAACAAAAAACGGAGAGTTACCACTGAAAATTTGCTAGAGAGAGAGAGAGAGAGAGAGAGAGAGAGAGAGAGAGAGAGAGAGAGAGAGAGAGAGAGAGAGGTATGCTTGTTACAGCTGTTGGGAACCAGTATAAATATAAAGGGGATACTTCAAACAAGCATGGACACTGTAATTATTACGAACCAAGGTGCCTGGGGTCTGAAAGCAAAAACGTAACTCACTCGACTTCAGAAAAACAAACTACCAAGATCCCGGCACAAACATAAATTCGTATACCAGGTTTGAAGGTTCTCTAGGCCTGTAGATTGATAGAATCGTTCTTCATCCTCGGAACTGCTGGCTTTAAAAATACATCTTGATTCTTGGTAATTTCAATGATTTTTAGAAATTAAAAATTATTTGAACATGATACCTGATATATTTCTTAGATTTTTCATGACTGAAAAAGAGAATGTTAAATAAAACTACTCGGAACCTACGTATCTAATAAACGGGTGTATACATTCAGTACTCACCATTTATATGTAATGGACCAACTCATGGCTAATAGAATGGGGATAGGGTATCATATCAAATAGACGCCTTTCTAGATTGTATACTTTCAAAAGCTATTAGGAGAAAAATGGAATGGGGGAGATAGCTGCGAAAGAGGAGTCGGTGTTATCGGAAATGTAAAAAAATCATCAAAATATTTCCTCCTCTGCAGGTCCGATTACGCTGCTGGGTCTATAGTTGCGCTATAACACTTTATTTCTATTACCGAGTTGAGGAAAAAAATTGAGAACACCACATATTTTTTACTGCTATAAATACCACACTTACCAGTAGATTGTACAATTCCAAACATCTCCTCGTAAGAAATCCTGAATATATAAAGTCTTCTAAAGAAAATAAATTAAAGGCAATCATGCACAGACTCCATGTACTTCGAGAGGGAAATTCCACAATTAAGTAAAACAGATGGGCAATTATACATGAGTTATTTTAAAAATCCCTATCAGCTTCATAATTATATCAGGTTCGTTATATTAAGCCTGATAATGCGCCATTATCTACAACATATCAACTAACCAGACCACATATACCCATACATCCCATTGTAATTCCCATCGGCGGAGATACTTCATGTATAATCATCAGACTTACTTAAATACTGTTCATTATATTTCTCTAAATACATGGCAAAATGAAGGAATCTGCAATACAAATTTTGTTATTATTATTATTATCATTATGCAAAAATATTAAAAAAAATATTATAATACTTCTCTATAATCGTATTTGACAAAACAAAAGAAAATACACTAATGTTTTCGTTTGTTTAACATGTCTGTATTGAAAATATTTATGTTCTTTTCTCATTGCAGCTTTAATTTAAACTTTACTGATCTTGTCTTGATTTTCTTTTTTATTTTATTGTTCTGAAATCATTTGTCAAATACGCTATTATCAACCAATACTGTTTTCTTACATTTAAAACGAAAAGAAAAATAATTTAAAACGAAAAGAAAAAAGTCACCCATGAAAACGAGAACCATCCAAATTAAAACTTTGAACTACTATCTAAACTGGAAAACAATGTAAATTAATACAAAATCAGCTGACTTCACAAATTGATTAAAGTATCTAAAAAACACACGAATAAACCTAGACCACCATCCTCCAACGTAGACTTCTACTAACATGTCGCCATCTCCAACATCAAGGGTCTAGATTCCAACCTTCCAGAGGGTGAATCCCAATTACAGGAAACGAAACCGGACATATTCGTTCTATGCGAAACTGACATTGGGCCAACCATATCCCTAGACGAGTTCATAATTAAAGGATACTCGGACTTAAAATCTAAATCTGACCCCCAAGATGGCAATGTGCATGGAATATGTGCTTACATTAAAGATGTCTTCCCGGGTGGAAGTGATCTCTCCAGAGAAGACCCTAATTTACCTCATATGTGCTTTCGGGTTGCACTTGCTTACACCATTGCATTTATATATGCCCTTTATTGCCCACACAACAGCGGAGGTACTATATTTAAGAGTATATCTGAGAAAATATACCACATTCTATCTGTATATCCCTCGGCTAATATTCACATTTGAGGTGACTTCAATGTCAATCACGTGGAATGTCTGACGCACTCAAATAAGACAGATGATGAGTGGAGGTTCTGTCCTTATTTTGCCATTGCCTATGACCTCACTCAGATTGTTCGCGAGTCCACCCGTATGCCTGATATTACCGGTCAGTATGCAAGCCTTCTAGACCATTTTCTGTCAACTTCCCCTGAGCTATGTTCATGTTCCGTTCTATCTCCTATAGGATCCTCCGACCACTCCGTTGTATGAGTTAAGATAAAAATGATGTGTAATAAGTCCACATACGTACCTCCCCACCGTAGTGTATACCGATACTCTATGGGTGACTGGGATAGCTTCCGTACATTTATATATAGTCAGTGGCTTGATTTCCACCAGTTTTGGCAACTAATAGTATCCTGAACAGAATCGTGTCATCTACTCCAACCATTATCAATGGACCAGAGGTCATCTCGTCAGAATCAGACAAGACCAAACTATTTGCCAATAACGTTGCAGCTAATTCTACCCCATTCGACGAAGGCCATCAACTCCCCGTATTTCCTCCTATAACACACAACACACTATGCAACATACAAATGTGCGTGAGGTCGCCAAGCTAATCAAGAACCTTGATTCAAGTAAAGCAACTGACCCTGACGGACTCCCAATTATAGTGTTAAAATGGCTTCCACCAGAACTAACCCCCATACTTACAAAACTGTTAAAGCGTTGCTTTAAGAAGAAGTGCTTTCCAACAGCCTGAAAAACCTCATCAGTATGCCCTGTATTTAAGAATTTAGATGATAAGTCGCCTCTCTCTGAATACAGACCAATGAGTCTCCTGTGTGCCGTGAGTAAGTTGCTGGAATTCATATTAAAAAAGTGAAGTAGTCAACCACCTCAGCAGAAATAACCTTAGAGACACGCAATATGGTTTCCGTTCTGCAATATCTACAGCACATGTGTAAACGGTTATATCTTACAGATTTAGCAAATTACACGACAAAGGCTTCTTTTCTAGGGCAATTGCTATTGACATCTAAAAGGCCTTCGATAAGGTATGGCATAAAGGCCTAATTCACAGCTACGGTATAACTGGAAATGTTTTCTCAATCATTGCATAATTTCTCTCTGGTAGGTGCATAAGAGTATGAGTTAATGGGAAAACATCCGAGGCCCGCAGTATTAATGCTGGAGCCCCTCAGGGGTCTATACTGGACCCACCTCTCTTCCTGATCTACAATGGTAGGTGCACATGATCTCCAATCTATGGTTCCCCACTTTTTATATGTGCCTTAATCAAAACCTTGATTCAATGAACAAAGCTTCTTTCTTAGAAGTGCACGTCTACCACTTGCCTGTTTTCCTCATGACTTCAACATGGGTGTTCCCAAGTCCAACATAAACACATTCCTGATGAACCGCCTCCTTAGGTAATGACACTTTATTAAATCTCCAATACTAATAAATACTGCAAAACCATCACATTGATTACTGTACAGAAAATTACCCTAATCCCCGAATGGCTTCTGCGCCTTGATAAGTGGTGACCCCCATGTAATAAATGTAACCTTTAGAAAGTGTCATAGATAATTAAACAAGGGGTAATGCCTAGTAAGTAGGAGAGGGATATGACACTTTCATTGAAGTGTCAAGAGTTGACTGCTTAAGTTAATCAATTAATGAGTAATTAAATTAAGTGATAATTAATTAAATTATGATATAAATTGTTCCATAAAACATTATAATAAATTATTTTTTGGGTTCTCAACTTTTTTAAAGACTCGCGTCTAATAAACACAGTAATTATGTACGAAGAGATTGAGCTCCAATCAGAACAAGATTGATCTATAAAATTGTCACTAGAGACAAAACATACTGCAGGTGTGTGAACCTGCTAAAAATCATACAATTTAAAAATTATAAAGAATAAATATATTTTAATATTGGCAAACATTTTAGGTCGGAGTAACCGAGAATTCAGTACAAGTTTGGTACAAGACCTTGACAAGGCTGTAAATCATTGGTCAACCAACTAAAAAATTACTCCTTGTAGACCCTTCCAATAACTACGAGTAGGGGAAGTCGGGGTAAGTTGAGCATAGGGGTAAGTTGAGCCACCCCCTTTTAACCACAATTGACTAAGCCAATCCAAGTTTGTATGCAATCTATAAACAACTGATCACGTGACTTTAACCTCGACCATTTTGTTTTGCTGAACCAATATCGGAGGTTGATGCAGTAAAAGAAAATCAGATTTCGTGCCAAAAAAGTAAAATAAAGCGTTACAGAGGTGAGTGCATGTTTCTTGTGTGTAGTAATAGTTTGATTAGATATAATATGTGGTAGTTGTTTGTTCAATTACTTGCCTTCATACCTGTAAAAGATTTTTACATTCACCACACATGAGATGCATGCATTTGAACAGACAATTCAATGAGGTCAGACTGGGGTAAGTTGAGCCAATGCTAATGGGGTAAGTTGTGCCACTGGCTCAACTTGCCCCATATGTCTTTTTACACGTTTTCAAGAAACAGATGAATGTGCAGCCACATCAGTAGGCCTGTTATAGAGTGAATTCAAAATGAATGTTGTATAAGGTACATGCTCTACTTGTATAAGAATTAGATCTATGGGTTACCTGGTAAACGTTTAAGATGTGTAAGCCGTGCTTGGATAGGAATTTGCATGCTGTGTAGGCGCTTTGTTATTCTAATAATAATAATTATTTTTATTATTACTATTATCATTATTATTTTTAACATTATTATTATTATCATTGTAGAATCAAGAATGCACTTACCTCCCCTCTCCACCATTATGGACTAGCCTACAATTAGTCAGGCATGGTGGGTTATTCCATTTGGAGGCGCCTGATTGGCTAACCATACCAGGAGAGGCAGGTGCCTCTCTACAAATGCCAGCTGTTCTGGCATTCATTGTTCAATGTTCCAGACTTATGCCAGGAACTCCACTGAATCAACTAGTTCACTCTAGTAATATTCTACATCATTATCGGATTTATTGTGTTAACTTCATTTTTCTTTTTTGTGTGTTTCACAGAAAAAAAAGCCCACCAGACATGCGCCACTACGTGCGAAAGACAAATCGTGGACAAACTCCTACATACGCTATGGAACGGGCTTCTGCTGCTGTTACTGGAGGTCAGAGTGTGAGGAGTGCTGCAAAGGAGTTTAACATGGATCGAATGACACTGAAGCGGTACATGGACAAACAAGACAGTCAACCAGCAGGGACTGCTAACACACCTGTTTCCTTACGGCAATTGGTTTTTAGTCCTGAAATGGAAAGAGATTTGGCTGACCACGTGAAACAATTGTCAGACATGTTTCATGGTTTGTCATTCAGAAGATGTCGCACACTGGCATATGAGTTTGCTAAAAAAAAAACTGTCTCAATCTGCCACCAAGTTGGGATCGTGAGAAAAAAGCAGGACATTATTGGTGGTTAGGCTTCAAGAAGCGCCGGAACCTGGCAATTAGAGTGACAGAAGCAACATCTTTTAGGCGTGCCACAGCCTTCAACCGCCCAGTTGTTGATAAATTTTTCAACAACTTGAGTCAGATAATGGACAAGTACAAGTTCTCACCAAGTGACATTTACAACGCTGATGAGACTGGGTGCACCACCGTTCAAAACCCTGGAGCCGTTGTCACAGAAAAAGGAAAGAAACAAGTTGGTTCAATCACCTCCGCTGAACGCGGGGAATTGGTAACGGTGGTGTACACTGTGAGTGCAATTGGATCAGTCGTGCCTCCTATGTTCATCCAGAGTCCACTACAGAGATCACTTCATCAGAGGTGGACCAACACAGTGCATAGGGAGGGCAATACGAAGTGGCTGGATGAATGAAGAGGTGTTTGTGGAATATTTAAATCACATCATCAAGCACACCAGATGCTCACCAGGAAAGAAAATCCTCTTAATCCTCGACAACCATGACACACACATTTCTTTGAATGTTGTGAACACAGCAAGATCTCATGGCGTTGTCTTACTGACCATTCCACCACACACTTCCCATCGTCTCCGGCCACTTGACCGGTCAGTGTATGGACCCTTCAAAACAGCATACAACAGAGCCATGGATGGGTGGCTACGATCCAATCCAGGAAAAACAGTAACAATATATGAAATCCTAGCTCTAGTGAACCAAGCCCAGATGATTGCCATGCCACCATTGAACATTGCTGCTGGATTCCAAGCCTCGGGCATTCATCCATTTAACCGGGACATCTTTAGTGAAATTGACTTTTCCCCTTCTCTTCCAACTGACCGTGAGCAAAATGTGGCTGCAGAAAGCCTTGAGGCAAATTCTACTGTGGAAGATGCAGGACCATCAGGTGAGGTTCCTGGAGCAGTCTTGCCCGTGCACAGTGATGATGTCCGACCACAAAAACAGCAAGAAGATGATCTTATGCAACCATCCGCATCTGGGTCTTGTGTTTCATCTAGCTCACATGATGTCATGCATCGTCCATACATTTCACCATCTGTAATTCAGCCATTTCCGAAAGCAGCACCAAGAAAGGCAAGAAGAGGTGGTCACAAAAAGGGCAGCTCAAAGATTTTGATTGATAGCCCTGAACGACAGAATCTGATAGCCCTTTCTGAAAATAGAAAGAGGAGCCTATTAACAAAAACAAAACAGTGTTTGTTCAATGCTGGTGGGAAAAAGTCATGTCCCCTGAGATCTAAAACCCCATGTTCAAGTGACACTGATGATTCAGATTTTGAATTTGATGATGTGTCATCAGATAGTGATGGTGATATTGATCTGGATAGCCCAATAATCGAAGGTGACTTTGTGGTTGTCAAATGTGCTGGCAAATCACGAACTGTGACACTCTCAACGGGGAGGACTTTGAGTTTGAAGGTGTTTTCCTTCAAAAAGTTGCTGGGAAGGTAGGAACGGACAAGCCTGTGTTTGTTCCAAACCCAAAGGACGAAGTGGGTTTCAATGCAGAAGATGTTGTTTACAAGCTGCCACAGCCAAATAGTGTTGGCAGTTCTGTCCGTTGTTCTAGCCAGCTCGTTTTCAGCTGTGACTTGTCATAGTGGCAACTTAATTAACTTACTTTCAGATATATGTTTCAAATTTTGTGCTGGTTCATTCGCTGTAATTAACATTTCTACTTCATTATTATAATTTGTTTTATAACCACAGCAACAATTTTGGGCTTGTTCTTTCTTTATTTGCAACACATTTTTGCGTGGCACAACTTACCCCTGTGTGGCACAACCTACCCCAGAGGTTGGATCAACTTGCCCCATAGTCGGGGCAAGTTGAGCCATTTGATATGCATTTTTGTAAAGCACATGGTCGGTTTAGGTGTACTAGCAGAAAACTGCAACTTGTTTCAAAATGTTCCCAAATAAAAGAATTTTATAATAATACACTCATCTTTGCAAAATAATTAGTCGTTTGGGTTCTGAAGAGCCAAAATGGAAAATTGGCTCAACTTACCCCGACTTCCCCTACTTGGCCAATTATCTTACCCAATCATGGACAAACCATGGTGATTGTTACTACGATCGCCATTAGTAGCACTTCCCGTTGACTGGCCGATGAGTAACTGATTATTCAGGAGTCGAGTCCATATAGAGAGCATACCCAAAGCGATTGAGTCGGTTTTCATCTTTCGAAACTTCAAGAACAAAATCAGTTTCCAGTGAATTTTCTATCATTGACACTGCTTTATTTCACTTTAGATTTCCTCATTCTTTCAGCCGTCAAATAAATTCACCTCTCACTCCGTTTTATTTGATGGAAAGTCTGTAAATAAACGTTGTTACTATTTATAACGAGCACATTTCGTCACTTTCTTATTAGCAACTTTTCTTCTATTCAACACTAAATCCAACCTCTGCCAACTGGACGTCACAACTCTTTTTTTCTAGACGGAGCTTAAAGCAAAGATGGCATGAAGGAAATCGGAGAACGACCATTCGAAAATGTTGTAATCATGAGACCATCGGCCAATTCGGTGTCGTAAAGGCGTTGTACTACATATTTCATGAAACAATGTATAATTTCCTTTAGTAGTTGGAACATTATCTAAGGAATGCATATCATTTTTTCACTATACTGTTTTTCTTTTATAAGTTTTAATGCACTTTTACTGTATGGCAAAATAAAAAAAAATAAAATTGTTTTAAACGAAAAGATTCTTGAGCGGCTTCTCTCGCAGCAAACAGAACAAACATAAAACCTATTACTCCAATCATTGTTATGTTCAAAATAGAGGGGGTTTTATTAGATTTATTGTTTGATGAAAACGTTCAAGTGGCTCCTGTGATTTTGGGTGGTAAATAGTAGGGTGTTTTTTTTTCTGTTTGAATGACATTTCATCAATTACTAGTTTGAATAGACCAGCCATATAGTTTGAAAATTCTTCCGAATGAATGGCTGGAATTCCAAAGTAACAGAAAAAATGTTGTTTAAAACTTAACGAAATACTTCGTCTTAATATATGTTAGAAGAAAAAGTGTCGCCGTACACGTAATTGTTAGTAGATATCGGTTAATTGTTTTTGTTGTTTCTTTTTCTTGGAAGAGAACAAACATAATTCAAATCCCCTATTAAATGATGCCTCAAATGCTGGAATAGGTTTTGGAGAAGAAGACTTAATCTTTTGATGTGGTTTGTGATAACCTGGAAATTGTCATAAGAGTTACAAATATCGATAACGTCTTGTTTTAGTTTCGGCATCCAAATGTTTTATTATTTTGTATGTTTTACATTGTCATAAATGTTATGAGAAAAGGTATCATGAGTTATACTGCTTATTTCTTGTTTGTAAACTTTTGGGATCACTGTTTGGTTTAGTATTTGCCACTGCTCGTTAAGACTGGCCTGAACTGGTCGCAATTTCCCTAGTAAATAGGGATCCGTCATGGAAAAGCATTATCTAACCAACTGTGCTTATGTTTCAAGAAGTACTTTATCTTTTTAAAGAAAAAGTTCGGTATGTTTTCCTTGCCCCCTAACAAATTTATGTTGTAATTTTCCTGTGTCTTTTTTATTATAACAAGTAGTAGTATTTAATTTAGTATCAGTGGTATTATTTTTGTGATAAAAAGAGTTTCTTTAATTTAAACAGATTAAGTGCTACTGAATTGTCGATGTTTTCTAAAACAATTTTCTCTCCTCTGGTCTAGTAACTACAAAGACTAGATATAATGTTTAATCATCTTCGTCATTTTTCTCACTTGACTCTACTGTATCCGTAATTAATTAACTTTACAATCAAAATTTATTGTGCTACTGAATAGTCCAAAAAATTTTACAAAGTCCTTATGCAGATAATACGATTGCAACACCTTCAAAAAAGCTAATCAGATTAATTGAATAATATGCATCGTCACGCTGAACTTATTTTGGAATCCATTTTCTCTAAAGAACTATTTTTCATTGCAGATCCACTTGAGGAGATTTAATAATATACGCGGTGTTATATATATATATATATATATATATATATATATATATATATATATATATATATATATATATATATATATATACACCATTTTGTCACTCTTTATTTGTCAATCCATAACGTACGTGTAATCATAAACCGACGTGTTCAACTGTACAAAGAAGCGTGTTTTATTTTGAGTCCTATGGATTAGTATATTTTCCTCCTTACATTTCTCTTCTTACTACTGATGGCTGCTATACTGTTTTATATATTTCTGTGTCCATCATGATACTTTTACCATCTTATCCTGTCAGAATATACAATCATTATGAGAATGACAGTTTTTTTTCCTTAGGTATTTCACGGTGAGAAAAATATACTGTAGGTTGACTTGCCTAGAACTAATCTTACAAGTGAAAATAAAGACGATTTTCTCGATGCTTACAAATCGTCTTGTTGTTATTTAAATGGCTTTGCTGTTAAACTACTGTTGGTTTGACAGTAAACCTATTTAGACTGCAGTGCCGAGGGGAAGCGTTAATCTTGTTTTCAAATATCAAATTGAGAATACAGAACCTATTCAGCTTGAACGGGTTGCTGTTGACAGTTACGTGGCAATGTTTTCTCTGAAATCTTTAGATACCAAGAAATGCTATTAGCGGCTTTGAGTGTGATGGTATGCCTGTGATGCTATTGCGTGGAAACTTCAATTACGATTGTCGTTTTATATGAATGGTGATCATATGTTATAATTTATATATTTTGCATGAGAATTTTTAAAATATCCATGTTTATTTATTAATGTGTATACGGTTTTAACGAACAGAATCTATTTTCAGTGATAGATAATATAATAACACATTTTACTAAATAGCTAATAGCATAAAAACGAAATAAAAGTGAAAATAAAATTATCAACAAAACTGTTTTAAAAAAATACAAAATACAGGAAATTCCACATTTTCTAATCTGAAAAAGTTTTGTACTATTTTATAATTTTAGAAATGATTTAGTAATTATGGGGCGATATGCTTTAGTAAATAAATTAATGTTAACTTTAATTAAAACTTATGATGTTCTAATAAAAAAATTCAAAACCTTGGAATGTTTTCATACTAGCATTTTTAAAATTTAAATACATTATAGCTACATATAATATTCAAATATATATTAACCCGCTTTAAAGCAAATCAATAAATATTAATTGGAATTTAATGGTGAATGTAATAACATTTATGAGAACCGTCCTTTAGAAAAAAGCTTTTTTTTATTTAATTCTATTTTGGAAAACTCACATTACAATTAAAATTAATATAATAACTATATTAATCACAAACACTTATTCTGCGAATCTTAGTTGTATTTTAGAATAACATGTGTTAGTGACGACTTATGATCGCAATTATCATTCTTAAACATTATGAACGGCTTAAACCATACATTTACTACACACTAATTTTACGAGATTCGGTGTTTGTGTCAGTGTAGATACAACATGATTAGCATACCTTAATTTCTTTGTAATGATGTCTGTTGAAGAATATAATTAAAAACCGTTAAAGATTATGAGATCAGCAACAAAGCCGAGAAATGTCCAACACTTTAAATATAAACAATCACAATCCAAATTGTTTTCTTTGTACTATAGTTCATTTTGATCTCTAAATCTATATAATATTCCCCGTAAAAATAACTAAGTAAAATATTATGAAATTTTTACTGCTCTTCAATAAATAAATCTAATAGTATTTATTCAATAAATAAAGAGAATAAAATTGGATTATTTTTAGCCAATGAATACTGTACTCGATTTTATTTTGAAACTAAATTTATTAAAGAAACAATTTCCGACCTACACCACGTTTGATGTTCGATAAAGTGTCGTTATTAATTCACATAGATCTGCCTCCACAAAGATGTGTTTGAATATATTACATTAAATGAACACAATTATTCAAACAGATGTCTGTACTCAGACGTATATGTCCTAAGTATTTTCCTGAGAAAATAATACCCAATTACCTACAGTAGTGTTTATCAATATATGTATACATATATATATATACATATATACATATATATATATATATATATATATATATATATACATAAATATATATATATACACACATATATATATATGCTATTGAAAAGTACGAACTTCTAATGTTTCATTATCTTACTTTTAATCTTCTGCAATCTCCGAATAGTTTGCTTTGTGTGTGTGTGTGTGTGTGTTTTAATTATATAAGTTGGATCCAAAGCGAGCGCTTTAGACAGATATATCTCTTTCATCCTAAGAATGTTTTAGATTTTTTTTATTTGTGTGTGTGTGTTTTTTTGTTTTTCTCTGTTTCTTAATCATATATATATATATATATATATATATATATATTTATATATATATATACATACATGTTTTTATGATCACGTTGTCGATTATTATGAATTAGGCTGACTGACTCTTTTCTGTTTTTGTATATATATATATATATATATATATATGTATATATATATATATATATATATATATATATATATATATATATATATATATATATATATATATTCCACTGGAACAAGTATGCTGCTTGTCGGGTGTGTCGGTGATATTCACGTTGTGGGGACACATATGCTTGAAGTTCGTCAGAGCATTCACCATTAATTTACCTGTAGAACGGGCGGGGGGATGCAACATTTCCTTGAAGGGACAGAGGCTTAAGTGTAGATGACGATTCAGGATCTAGCAGATTTGAACGTTGTCTAGGAGCGAGAGACGAGCGACAGATGCACCAGCCCAAATATGACAACAATACTCAATACATAGGCGAATGGTGGCCTTATAGAGGTATATGATACTTTCGGGCTATATTATCTTTCTAACACATTAGAGAGAACCTACATTCTTCGCTGCGGTCCTGGCGATATACTCAATGTAATTGTTCCAACTCATGTTTCCTATGAGCGTTAGGCCGAGGAGTTTAAAAGAGGTACTTTCAGGTAAAGAGTCATTGGAAATTGCTATTGGTGGAAGAGAAGGTTTATTGTACTTATTGGAGGACACAAGTTCAGTCTTGACACACACAACCACACACACACACACATATACATATATATATGTATATAAAAATTTAAAGGTTATTAGAGCAGAGTGTATTTTAATGTAATAGTAAAATTACTAATCTAATTAAAATACAGGGACAGAAAAAGTGATCGTTGTAATTTAGATATATTCTAAGCTCGATAGGTAAATGTCCTAGAGCTTATTTAATATACAGTAATGTGAGTGATAATTTAAAATTCAAATTAGAATTAAATTAAAAATCTTTTTCACAAGAAGGAACAACAAAATCAATAATTTGTACGATCATTTCGGAAAACAATGTTTTTATTGTGGTAGACATTAAGTCACGGACAATAGTTTTTATATATAGTATTTAGAACAAACAAATTTTCCTCATCAGCTAAGTATTGGGAAGGGGTTTTAATATATGTAAATACACCATAAATAAAGCTAGCATATAAAGTATAGGCAGATGTATCTGGAATTTTTTTTTAAAGTATGCATTTATTTGATAAGAAAATTAATATGGGTTAAAGATAGAAATAAAATATAATAACATTATAAATCTGAATTTGGTTTAAATATAATATTATAATATTTCTAATAAAGTTCATAGACACACACACACACACACACACACATATATATATATATATATATACATGCACATATATATACATATATATACATATATATACATACACACACATACACACATATATATATATATAATATATATAATTATTTACCTTTTAATTCTTCGCCTTTTGAAATCAGCAACTAAGATCAAAGTATTCATATTGATGTTTATTGTAGCTTTCCAACTTACGAAATGATAAATTTTCAAAAAGAACGCTAATGGAATATTTTATATCGGTAAGCATACGTTTGATTAAAACGCTAAATTTACAACTGAAGAAAGAAAAGGGAAGATAATCTTATTTCTTTAATTAAACAATGCAAGGGAGATAATTAGTGTTTAACTTAATCTATTAAGGACTAATAAATCAGGAAAACAATATATTATAATCCATTTTGAAATTACTGAATTTAATATTTGATAATTTATTTATTTATTGATATTAAAAATATATCATAGGTTTAGGTTAATAATATATTTTAATAATATATAATAGTGGTCGATATATCAGATCAATTAATAATAACAATAATATTGATGATCAAAGATTGTTATTAATAAGTATGTCAAGTTATAGTTTTATTTTGATATTGAATATTAATAAGTAACATTCTTAATGATTTAAGGTGGTTTATATTTATTAAATTTAAACCAACGTTTATGACTGCATGCGAAACTGTGTTCTTCTCTTGCAGTTAATAGCGTTGTTCTATTTTTTATATATCCATATTTTAAAAATTTTAGGGTCTCTTGTGTGCAAAGTGCACAGAATTTATCTCCTGGTTTGTATGCTTTATAATACCCTATTATTTGCCATTTCAAATTGAAAGAAATATTGTTATCCTTGAGTCGCCAAATATGCTTGGATAGGGTATTTTGATTTACAGGGAGTGATTTTTAAATGAATATTTGTGCGTTGAAATTCTATGTTTTATTAAGCCAGCTGTGGAACCAAAATATATTGCCTCTTGTTTAGTGTAATTATTTTCCGGTAGATTAGGTGTGGATTATTATATGCTGGTTTGGTTTGTATTTGATTAGTAGATTGGTTAAAGTTGGTGTCATAATTTAATCGGATTGTTGAGTTATGATTGCTAATAAATTCATTTAGATTTGGGGTTTTGATACTGTGCAGCTATAGAATACATTTTTTTTTATTTCACATGAGCCTTGTAGGGGGACCTTTATTTTTTCTTCTACAGTTACAGCCTGCTATATTTTGTACAATAGAATTTTGTAGTTCATTAATTTTTTTTATTGTTAGAACTAATTATCTTTTAGTAGAGTAAGACACTTTGATTGTGTTCTTATTGAATATTTTATTATATCTATGGGGGGCTTTAAAGTTTCTATCCAATATTTTAAACAATTCTCTGGCTAAGTTTATCTCAAGATTTTTGGAATATGGAGCGTTGAACCATAGGGTCTACTATTAAGAGCGTAATCACTTACTATATGTCAATGTCTTCCCGTGTACGAGTTAAAAAATGAACAAAGGACAAGAAAAAATAAAATCAAACCACTAGTATTAAATACTAATACAAATAAACAGCAAACCAAAACCCGTAAACGTAAAAACAGACCATAGGAGACCCTCGTTTAGCGTGTCAGCGGAAAAAGTTCGGGGTCAATTTTTACCGCATATCTCTGTCGTCAGCCAGAAATCGACGAAAACATCCCTCAATCATGTTCCAATTAACTACATCAGTTTCGTAAACGCTTCCCAAATTCCGTGAATTTTTATGAGTTAAATTATGTCTACATTGAAGAATTCAATGACTCATAACTGCTCGTGGCACACCTTCATGTCAGATCTGGTTTCGTCAGTGTGATACCTCGCCAATTTCTGCGAATTGAAGATGAACGTTCCGGGTCCTGAATGTATAAGTGCATCGTCAGAAATTTTCAGTTTGTAATCCTCTGTACTCTCTGCAGTTGAAATAATAATAAATGGGATTAATTTTGGAAAATTTCCGGTAGGAACACTTTTTTGCCAATCAAATGTTTGATTGCTTGCTCGATTTGGTAACCTATCACATTTCACCAGAGGAATCCTCACATGTCTACAATGCAGTGCCTTAATCCCAAAGGTATTGTATACGTCGCACTGTACATAATAGTATTAGATTTTATAAATTTAGTTTGATATGTAATAGCTTGAATTGAAGTTTAAAAAAGTGAAAGTAAAATTTCATGCTTCAATTATGCTCTTAACAGAAACATCAATTTAAAACAGCTCATCTTGTCATATAAAGGACGCAGTTTGTTTTATATGCCTCGTTTTACATCGTGTGCGGTGATAATGGCTTGAATTGAGGTTGAAAATAGAAAAGAAAATTATCATAATGTACGTTGGCTTTAAATAGAAACATTGGTTTCGAACGCGCCTCTGTCATATGTAAGAACTGACTTTTGATTGTATATGCCTTGGTTGAAAACTTATGTGAAAATAATGGCTGGATTTTATTTTAAAAGAATAAACAATCAAGTGATACAATTGCGTTTTAAAAAGGAACAGTCATTTCGAAAGCCCAATGTCATATGTAATAACCTATTATTTATTTTATGAAGTTGCCGCAAAAAATAATGTCGTTATTTATATGTTGAACGCCAAAAATGAGATCATTTTTGCACTAATATACGTCTATTCTTTCGACTTGTGTGGTAATAACACGTCTGAAATGCACTTGTGACGTTAGACGATGCAATGTGCAAACTTTGATCAAAATCGGCTATTCCTTCCTTCATCCTATTATTTCGAATATTGATTATTGAAGACATTACGAGGTGGGAACCACGTAAGAACACTAGAAGTGACATGAATTACCTTGGAGTGAAATTGATATAAGTCGACCCAGTTATTTCCGAGTAATAAGGAAATAAACTGACACATACCAGCTTACACACAATTTATGTTTCGTGTAGACAATCCAGAAAAACAGCGTGCACTTTGACCCCGTCTCGCACATAGAACCATAACAAATCTATAAGTCCAAGCTTTTGGTTAGGAGATTCTATTACGCTTATCACTTACATCTATGTATCAATCTCCAGGTGTATATGTGAGTGCGTCTATAAACGCGTGGGTGCGTATCCTGTGTATGTATGGGTACGTGGAGAAGCATATGTGGAAGTACGCTGTTGTATATGCATGTATGATCACATATACGAGGGTGTTCTCGGGACGCCTGGGTGTCCAATTCAAAGTTTTATGGAAGACTTGGTTTGAATAGAGTTCACACAAGATGTTGATCATTCATATTAAAAAAAAATGTTGGAAGGGTCATATTCAAATAGATTTAACCTTATTGGCTTTACTTATTCCTCTCCTACTGTAAATCCCGCCCGCCCTTCACTCATGTGTCCATCATTTACATTGAGAAAGATCGAAGGATCGGTCGTCAATATGTGATTTTAAAATAAACATTCTTGTTTTGTTTTTTTCAAAAGCCTATTTGTAATCTCACGCGTCAACACATAGGAAATAAATACAGAAAATATATAAACATTTCTATATTTTTCGCATTGATTTTTTTATTAATATATATATATATATATATATATATATATATATATATATATATATATAAATGCATAGTAAAATAATAAAAAAATATGTTAAGCAAACTCAAAGATTTAAAGACTTGAGTAAATGATTAAAATAAAGGTAATATGAATTTATGAGAAAGGGAAATCTGAAAATTTAAATGATATATAAAACAAAAGTATTCAAAAAGTATGAAGCGAGAAATTCAAGTACATATAAATTCAATAAACGAGCAAGAAAAAATAAAAAATAAGACATACAAAATTTTGTAACACAGATGCTTACAGATCGAGGCTGTTATTGAATAATACTTGCCGACGATCTGAGACGATCTGAGAAATAAAAAATCACAGACACAGACACATACACATACACACACGCACACACACGAACACACACACACACACACATATATATATATAAAACGAAGTAGTTATATATATATATATATAAATGAATACATAACATTAAATGTGTTTATATTTAATTATCTATATTTACTTCCAAATACCTATGTTTAAAAATATATAAAAGAAAATGCTATTTTGAAATGTCGTATATATACGTATCGTTCAATCACCACATTATACTATATGTATTATTTATGTGAATTTAAAAAAATAATTTCTTTAAAAAAAATCTGTGATTTTACGATATCAATATATTAAAGTTTGTCATCTGTATATCTATATAATTATAAACCTCAAATAACCCTGTAATGGGAGTTGGAAACTACATCTGGTTTATGGCTTCCGGTTTCGTATGCCTACTTAAAAATCAACTGAAACGTAAATAAATTAACACAAATCGCCAATAATTTATTTAATTTATACCCCATTTTTAATGCACCTTTCTTAAAAACATTCATATATTTTCTTCTACACTACCAAGATAAATAACCCCGAAAATATTTTATTTAAAAATGTTTCGTTACAAAAAAATAATCAATGCGACAATAAAACGTATTGTTTTTCTGTGTACGCTTTCAGCGTCCCATATTTGTTCGGAGATTAAATTATCCAAATAAAAAAAAATGTTAATACGCTTTGTTTTTTTTTTACATCGTTCACTTTCGCATTGTCTTAATTAGTTGTTTTTGCCTTATTATCAATATATAAATTAAATATTTGACCCAAAGGGTCTGGAATTTTTCTGTAAAAAAAATAAAAACTTTACAGTGTTTTCAATTTTCTTTTCAAAAAAGCTACTCTTAACACGTGGAGAGTGTTTGCAACTATTCTGTACTCTCAACTAACAATTTCATTTTATTAATATTTGAATTTAATTTTAAGTATGATGGTATTTGTTCATTGCATATTTACATAGATGTATGGCAAACTACTTACAATTCAATGGTTACAAGTTTTTTTTTCAAAAATAAACTATTATAAACAGAACGATTAATAGAAATCCATCTATACTCTTATTTCATTTTAATATATTATCATAGAAATGTTTTTGTTATGCCACAAAAAAGTATTTTCATTAATAACAAGTGTCACGCTCATACATTAAATCCGTGGCTTATATAGCATATTCACCCAACGGATAAGGGATAGTCTCTCTCTTTCTCCCTCCGTCTCTCTCTTTCTTTCTCTCTCTCTCTGATATATATATATATATATATATATATATATATATATATATATATATATGCACACTAGCTGTACCCTGCCACGCGTTGCAGTGGCTCAATTTGGTGTAATGGAAAAATGTAATAAAAAGAGAAAATGCATGTTTGTTATCTTTGTACAGCAATCCACTGCAAAAAGAGAAAAAGAAGACGAAAATGAAAAAAATGGTACTCTTGCAGGAGTTGATCTGGATTCTCGAGAGTTTCTGCCAATCATTCATGGTTTGGACTTGACCAACAATCAGTGAATGAAGCCGAACATAGCAAAAATGTTGAAACGCTAAACGTTTTTTTTTGTTGTTGTTGTGTGACAAAAATGTGTGTTAGTAATTAATATTTGGTTGAAGGTGGGGGTAGGGGGTTACTGTACACAGATTCGAAAAAGTTGTCCAAAAACAAATAAATGAAAGCAAAAGGTAAGGTAAGTAACGTGTCTACCTAATTGGATAATTGTTTAGTGTTTTTATGTAATGTAAAATGTTGAATCGGCTTAAAAAACAAAAATGGTCGCGGACTCTGTTGAATACGTTTAGTTTGGGAAAGTAAGTTGGAAACTAAAAACTATACAACACAGTGTCTGAAACTCACCGAATATATGTTACCATGTTATGATTTATCGGTGGGTTCTGACAGTATTTTGTATAGTTTTTTTTAGTTTTAACTCACTTTCTCTAACTTAAATTAATCAACAGTGTCCACCACCATGTGTAGCTTTCAAATTCCCCGATAAACACTGTTTTCGAGCCGACTAAACGCTACATTACATGAAAAGGGTTTGTATTACTAAACACATATACAAAGAAGTTGTCAAAAAATAAATATATAACAAATAAATATTATCAAAAGCAAGAAAAGTAAGTTTCTACCTAACTGGATAAGATTTTAGTGTTTTTATGAAATGTATAATCGGTTCAAAAGCATTCGATGTTTATCGGTATATCTGAAAAATACAAATGGCGGAAGACTGTATCGAGCACGTTAAGTTTGGAGAAATTTTGGGAAAATGTTTAAACTAAAAAACTATACAAACACTGTTAGGAACTCACTCAATATATGTTACCATGACGTAGGCTGGCATATAATCGGTGTTTTTTTTGAAAACTTTTGCTCGATACAGGTGACGACTTTTAAAAGTCCTTTTTAGTGATTACCTAGTTTGAGGATATTTGTACAACTAAACGCCAAATCTGCCAAAAAAATCTGGTATTATTTTACTTTAAGGCCCGTTTCACGGTCATATATAACGAAATATTTTATTGTAGATTTCGGTGTACTAAAAACAAATCTACAAACCGTTTCCGTCGCAAAAAGAAAGTGTTCATGATATTCATGAAATTACTTTTTCGAAAAGTGGGTGATCACTTTTCAATGTAAATTTAACTTAGAATGACAACCCACTTTCTGAGAGAGGGGCATTTTTCTGTGTTTCTTGGCTAAAAAGTTTTTTTGTTTGATTTCTTTTGCATGGTAATAACCCCTGAACTCTGGGACTATTTTACATTTCACAGCCGTAGCCGTCGTTTGCGCTATGCGTGAGCATAAACTAAAGCTGTTTAGCCAATAAACATGGCCCCCCCTCTTTCACATGGCTAGAAAGTGGGTGCTCATTTTAAGTTAAATTTACATGGAAAAGTGATCGCCACTTTTTCGAAAAAGTACTTTCTTCATATCATAAAAACTTTTTTTTTTTGCAACGGAAACGGTTTGCAGATTCGTTTTTAGCACACCAACATCTACAAAAACAATTGTGTTATTTACGAACATGAGATGCACGGCCCCTAATGGAAAATTTTATAAAAATTCGGGGGAAAGTAGTGTTCAATAAAAACAGCAAATGAATTCGATATAAAAAAAATGGATGCTATTTTTTTCTTTTTTTTTGTGTGTTTCTTGGCTAAAACGTTTTTTGTTTGATTTCTTTTGCATGGTATTAAGCCCTGAACTCTGGAACTATTTTCCATTTCACAGACGTATCCTTTGTTTATGCTATGCGTGAGCATGAACGAAATCTGTTAAATATGCATTCGCGTACCAAACTTCCTTGTCAAAAAAACCGTTAAACCAATAAACACGAAAATAAATGCCTCTTCGTACGGTGGCCAGAAAGTGGGTGGTCATTTTAAGTTAAATTTACATAGAAAAGTGATCAACTACTTTTCGAAAAAAAAATCTTCAGATCATGAAAACTATTTTTGTACTACTTGGGCGTTGATTTCCATGGCGACTCGCAGAATTATTTAATGGTCGTTCCCTTTGTACCCCCTAGTCAAGGCTTACGCATGCGCACGTAACATTTTTTTCATTTTTTTACTTACGTGGTGGAGTTTCTATACTGATAGGTTTTTGAATTTTTTTCACTAGATTATTATTGATTAAACACTAACCAGATTATGAAAAAAAATTGAAATAAAAATCATTTCAACATTTGAAAGGGGTACTCAGTTTTTAGTAAATTTTCTGGTAAATCGGTCACTCGTTTTTTTTTTCTAAATACGGAAGTGTTTTCGGGAGATATAAAATGGTCGCATGTTGACGAAGCAATGTATCGGGAGGCGTACGGGATGAAAAATTATTGGTAAATTTTAAGATTAGGTCCACCTCCTCAATTTTCTTTTAAATGACGACTTGAAATGGTTTTCGACTATGCTGAATACGAAAATCACATTGCAATTTTGCAGAAATAAGTAGTTATCAAGATATAAAAGTTGTATTATGCATTGTAATCTTTGGTAGTCATCTTTTTTACGTGCGTGTATTTGTTTATGGCGCGTGTGCACGTAAAGAGATGGCCGCCGAAGAATACAATGTATAATACAACTATTTATTTCCGCAAAATTTCAATGCGATTTGCGTGTTTAGCATACTCGGAAACCGATAAATGTCGTCATTTAAAGGAAAATTGTGGAGGTGGACCTACTCCAAAAAAGTACCAAATTATTAAACATTTCCCCAGCATGTTAGTGGAATTTATAATACTTTAAAAAATAAAAAAAAAACGAAAGTTTTGAAAAAACACAAAAAACTCACCTTTCATAAAACAATTAAAAAAAAAACACCCACAAACTGACTTTTGACTAAATAATAATAAAAAAAAAATAAACTCGAAACTTTATTTTCATAAAAACAATAAAAAAAAACGTCATTTTCAATCTATTTTTTTCTTTGAGAAACAAATATAATTCTGACTTACAAATGCGGTAGAGGCTCATATTATTTTTACTTTCTATTGTTTTGATATACCGCTTTTTTATTGCTTACAAAATGGGTGACTGATTTATCAGAACGTTGTAACTAAAAAGTTAGCACAACTTTCACATGTCGAAATAATGATTTCGTTTTATTTTTTTTTAATAATCTGCTACCTTTTCTATATGCCTAACTTGTTCTTTCTTTGTTTTGGAGAATATTAAAATATAATCTAAATAAGGCACGGCGAATTCTTCCTGTCTATGTAATACTAAGGACATTAGCTCCTGGAAGACCCCTGGAACGTTAGCAAGTCCGAATGGCATTACATTAACTTGGAACAGTCCTCTATGACAGGTGAACGCGGTTTTCTCTTTATCCTTTTCATTCAACTTTACCCAGCAATACCCTGATTTCAAATCCAACTTTGAGAAGTATGTTGCTGACCCAAGCGAAGCTAGTATATCATCAATTACTGGTAGCGCTCGGGCATACTTCTTTGTTATCTTGTTCAGGGCCCTAAAATCTACGCAGAACCTATTCGTTCCGTCCTTCTTTTTTACTAGTACTATCGGGAAACTCCACGGACTGTTTGCCCTCTCTATAACCCCTGCCTGGAGCATTTCCTCTAAGGCTATATTAACTTCTTCCCGCTGCTTGAGAGGTGTTCTGTAAGGGTTTTTCTTTATGGGATCGATTTTTCTGTATCGATCCTCATCTCTACTGTGTCAGTCCGGCCTAAGTATTTATCCTCTGTGACGAATACATCCGTATTTTGTCCCAGGACTTTATCTACATCTTTCCTAAATTCCTCCGGCACCTTTATGCCGTTGAGGTTACTCATGTTTCCCGTCTTCCTTTGTTTATTTGGCTTTGATATCGCCATCACTACTTCTGTTCTACTACATGTACCTATCTTGTCACCTTTCCTTAATTTTACTGTCTTGTTTGTACTATTCATGATTAGCAAGGGAAAGCTTTTCCTACCTTTTATTGTGACTACTGTTTTCGCTACTGATACACCACTTAAATCACTTAGGAAGCCCTTATCAATCTGTACTACTTCATAGTCTAAACCCTGACCGTTTCTCATTCCGGCACGTGCTGTGCATGCATGTAAATGCTGCTGTTTTAGGGTGACACCGTATCTTAATCTAACTATACTAGAAATATTAGCCTTTTTTGCAGCGCTATGTACTCGTCGCCTAATCGAATTGCTCCTAAAAAAAAGAATATTCCATCACCATTTTGCTTGAGCCAATCTCGGCCCAATATGACGTTCCTATTTAGTTTTTCCGTCACTAAGAAATCATGTCGAATGTACTGGCTTCCTACTTTAATCTGAAAACGTGCCACTCCTTGCACTAAGAGAAGTGACCCGTTTGCAGACCTTAAATTAATATCTGTTTCTTTTATCTAAGGCTTCTGTCTGAGACCTTCTAACACGGAACTTTTTATTACTGAAATTTCTGCGCCAGTATCTACTAATGCTCTACACTTATTTGTCTCTATTTTATAGGGATGCAATTAGCGGCGCCCATATGTCCTATTATATTGGACTGTTCACCCCGCCCTCCCTCTCGCTGGGCGTCTTGCGAGTGGGGTCGGCTCGGTTCCCGACTTAGAGAACGTGCAGTTCCTGACTATATGGCCTTTTTTGCCGCAATTGAAGCACTTAATCCCCGGCCAAGGGCTCTCCGTTTCTCTTGCCTTGAATCCGGGTTCCCTATTAAATCCGCTATAAGTCCCATGCCCCCTATCTGGCGCTAGGAATCTCCTTTTTCCTATCGCTTCTACGTTTCTCTGGCGTCTACTATAGTCAATTTCCATAGGTTCTTTTTCTCGGACTGCCTCTTATACGGGTTTGCCACCGTTCCTCGATTAGGGCCTTCTCATAGGCTACTTTGAGGTCCGATGGTTCCTCCCTCATGACAGCGATTTTTACTTCTCTGTCATATAGCCCCTCGATGAAGAAACCTATCACTGGGCTTTTTACTACTACATTGTTCGTATCTAGGCTACCATACGCACCTTCAGCCAAGCGCACTAACCTCTGCATGTAGTCCTGCAGAGTTTCGCTCCTACCCTGTCTAATATTGGCCAACTCCCTTATAAATTTGGTTGGTTCCTGGACTCCAAAATAACTACCTAAAGCTCGTTTCAAGTCTACCCATGCCACACCTGAATTGTTGGTTAGCAGACTTGAAACAAAGTGTCCTATTGGGCCAGCCGTCGTTATTAATGCTAACTGACATTTCTCCTCCTCCGTTTGTCTAACTATTCTTGTATACTTATCCATATCGCTAAGCCACCTACTATATTCGTACGATTGTCGAGACTCTAAAGTTTTATTTTTGCTAATAACGCCTCCCCCCCCAGAGAGTTCGAAATGGGCTACCCTACGTTGTGTAGTTCAGCCCCTAGGATGTGAGCGAAATCTGCGCAGAACTGCTGTTCCACTCGGTACCCTAAAATTATGAGAAAGAACTAAAGAAAACAATTTTTTTCAACACAACTTTTAGAGCCGAGGTTATGAAAAATATTGAAAAAAAATCACTGACCTTTTCCCTGCGTGCGTTTTTCCTCATCGTTTTGGTCGAATTAGTTCTTGTTGTTTGTGTGGTAACCGTTGTTTTTGTGTAAGAGTGCTTTCGTGTAAGAGTTTTTCGTGTAATAGTTTTTCGTGTAAGAGTTTTTCGTGTAAGAGTTTTTTTTTTCTTTGTGTAAGAGTTTTTTTCTTTGTGTAAGAGTTTTTTGTTGCAAAGGTCTTCCTTATCACTCTCGAGGAGTGAACAGGTCGTACGGCACCAATTAGGTTTTGTTACGTTGTGTAGGACCCCAGGTTGGGAACGGTAGTAGTTAGTAAGTTCCCCGCTGCAACAAAACACCTAGTAGCGGACTTTTACTGATCGTCTAGATTGTTTATGTTTTTGGTTGTTATGGCAACTGCTAAGACAGCAGAGTTATTTCCACCTTTACCGTGCATTTTTCTCTTACTCGCTCGTCAGTTGTCAACCGCTTGTCATAAAACCGTTGCCGACTGAAACAAAATTGAAATGCACACAATAATCAGACTTAAATCAGCCCACCAATCAAGACGTAAGACACGATGGCTGTTTGTATAAAAATATATTTTGTTATAGAAATATTTTCTCATTCTGTACATAATGATTTTCAACAGTTCACAGTTCAACGTTGCGGCTTGCTTCTCTGTCATTCAGTGATGGAGAGGGGGTAGAGACGTTACGCACTCGACAAACGCACGTTCTTCTGTGGTCCTTAGACCTGCTACTTCTGCTGGACTCCAAAAATCACGTCATTATATTGACATGATTTTTTTCGGTATTTTTCCATTCCACTGGTCGATCCACTCTGTTATCGATACTGGATCACGCCTTTCCCGGTCACGTTTAAAGTTTTGTTGACAAATACATTGGTTGCCTCCGACCCAGAGACTCAGTAACCCATTTCTCTTCAGCTGACCGACTATTGAATTTTTTTATACACGTGCGTCGCCACCTCGTGCCAGCTTTACATGACATTCCGATCCGCCATTGTAGTGCAAGGAATGTCACGTTTCAGCCAAACATGCGTCTCCCCACAAATCTTCACTTTTGTAAACAAAAAAAATTGTCGTCCGATTTCTCTGTTTACGACGTAATTATTTTTGCCGCTTCGACTGGTGGACAATCGATATCCGATGTCCACCTTTCAAATCTTTTTTTAAGGAAGTTTTTATTTTCACGAATATGTATCGGATGGTCCCAGCCATCCATTACATAACAGAAGCCTAGAGGAATAGTTGGCCGGAAAGTCGTGAAACAACAACTAATAAAGATGAGAATAATAGTCCCAATAAATAAAAATAGTGCTAATGCAGAGAGCGATCACCGCTATTTTTAAGTCATATTTCCACGTTTAATTAAAGTTGTACGATACGGTTTTTATTCAATTGTAAAGTTAAAGTACAGAATAGGTACCAAACATCCTTCCCTTCATATGTTAAGAATGACTGTTTAAATAATAAAATTATTTCAGCACGGATAACTGCATGAGTATTATAAAAAATAATACACATAATACTTATCTCAATAAGTGAAAAGCAAATTTCTACCGGAAATAAAATGGCGATAATCTCGCAGTCAAGAAAAATAATTTTTATTTAATTCAATATTTTTATAATTCGCAATGTTGAATTATTTTAATAACATGCAAACATTCCTTGACTTATGTATATATATATATATATATATATATATATATATATATATATCTATATATATATATATATATGCATACATATATATACATATATATATATATACACTCATGCTACGGATTGTTTTTTTAATTTAATCTAGGCATTATGTCAGGACAAGGTTTAAAGCAAGGCACCCACAACACAACGTATTTTTCTATATAAGGATGCGTTCAAAATGAACGTTTCTATTTTAAGGACTGTTTAATTATGACAGTTGCTTTTTTTCAATCTTAAATAAATTCAAACATTTTCAGCTGCATTATAATATATATATATATATATATATATATATATATATATATATATATATATATATATATATACACTAGCAAGACCACCCGGCGTTGCACGGGATCGTATTAGAAAATTTTGAACATACTTGTTATTCTTACGTTAGAGAAATTTTTGATGTCTATTTATCATTTGCCATCTTGAATAAAATAATATTTTACCTTTCCTAGGACGGGTATTAAATGTATGAGACAATTAAATAAGTGTACGTTCGCTAAACATAGAAATTTACAACACATATATGAAAAAAATCCTTGCCTAGGGCTGGTAATGTAAAAATACATATTTGAAATAATTTACAAACTTTTCTGTTGTGCAAAATGTTCTGTATGTCACAGGTAAGAGTTTTTTGTTTTGTTTTTACATCAGAGTGCTATAGCGAGGAAGAATTTATTTCTCATTGATAATTCATACTACCTGAATATATTACATGATTTTTTTATTTTAATATCTTTTATGCATGTCACAGGCAAAATTTTCCTGTTTTTTTATATGTGTAGTATATTGCACAAATAACTTATTTCTTGGGTAGGATAATGTACAACTACCCCATTTCTAAGATAGTTCTGCTCGATAATTTTACATACTTTTCTGTTGTACCAATTTTCCCGTGTTCCAAAGGTGAGAGTTTGTTAGTTTTTTACATCAGATTGATATAGTAAAGTAGCACCCTATTTCTTATATACATGGAATACTACTCGAATATATTATATGATTTTCGGTTTTCATTATTTTATGTACGTCGCAATTAAAATTTTCTTTGTTTTTCACATTGGTACTATACTGTACAAACACCTTATTTCTTGGGTACGATACTGCACCAGTATCTTCTTTCTTGCTTAAGCTACTGTACAATTACCTTTTATAAATGAAAGAACTCAATACTTTTATAATTTTTTTTTCTGTTGTGCTAAATGTTTTCTACGTCAGGTGTAAGAATGTTTTGTGTTGATCCTAGACACAAAATGATATAATCATATATACAAAACAACAATTAATAATGATCAGTTTATTAGTTTATGAGTGAATCCACTACACATATATATATACATATATATATATATATATATATATATATATAAACATAAACACATCTTGAAAATTCATAATGATCGGTTAAATAGTTCCGGAGGTAATCTAATACATAGAAATATTTAAACATACATAATTAAAATTAATAATGGTCGGTTTATTAGTTTGGAGTGAATTCAATAATAGAAATACATAATTATATACACATCCTTAAAATGAATAATGATCTGCTCGTTAGTTTAGGTGTGAATCCAATACATACAAATATACAGACATATATATATATATATATATATATATATATATATATATATATATATATAAACAAAATTAATAATGTTCGGTTAATTAGTTAAGGAGTGAATCCAATTCACAGAACTATACAACAATATACACATCATTAACATTAATAATGATCGGTTAATTAATTTAAGAGCGAATCAAATCCTATTATAAATTGATGTACTGCCTGTATGTGTGTGACGTGGTTTAATCAGCCTACACGCAACCCACCCACGCAATTTACATACCAAAATGGAGCTTCTGACCTAGCGGATGTTTTAATGGTATCTATATCCAGATTTTTTTCATTTTATAAAAATACTTTCATTGCTCCGTCTAATTAACAATACAAAAAAAAAAATGGGACTTTCCCTGATTTGCAACCAAAAGAAAAAAAGAAAGTAAGTAAAAAGTTTTCGATTAATATTGGTTGAAAAATATACTATTTTTTGTCCACTCTTTATAAAAAATACTTCCATTTACTCGTCTGATCAAAAAAAAAATAGGAGCTTTCTCTGATTTACTAGGGTGGCCAGTTGAGACCACCAGTCATAAAATAAAATAATAATTTTACCTATATATCTCATATATTTTTCGTTAATATTTGTTGAAAAAATACAAGATTTTTGTGATTTACTTGAAAAAATGCTTAAATATCCTCCGACTGATGACAAAAAAAAAAAAAAAACGTGGACGTTCTCTGATTTATCCACGGTGGTCAGTTTAGACCACCGGTAATTAAATAAAATAATGTTTTTACCCATGTATCTCCTACTTTTTTTTATTAATATTGGTTGAAAAAAATACAATGTTTTTGTACTTTTTAAAACTAATTAATTTTATTTTCTCCGTCTGATTACAAAAAAGATGACTTTCTCTGATTTGAACAGGTGGTCAGTTTTTACCACCGGTCATTACATTAAATAAAATAATACTTTTACCCATGTATTTCATACTTTTTTTTCATTAATATTGGTTGAAAAAGTACAATATTTTTTGTACTTTTTAAAACTTATTAAATTCATTTTCACCGTCTCATTACAAAAAAAAAAAATGACTCTCTCTGATTTGACCAGGGTGGTCAGTTTTGACCATCAGTCTTTAAATTAAATAAAATAATACTTTTACCCGTGTATCTCAGATTTTTTTTCGTTTATATTGGTTGCAAAATTACATGCTTTTTTTCCTTTTTAAAACTAATTACTTCAATTTTCTCCCTCTGATCACAATAAAAATAAATACATAAAAATGGACTTTCTCTGATTCTACCATGGTGGTCAGTTTAGACCGTTGGTCATTAAATAGAATAATGCATTTACGCAGGAATCTCATATTTTTTTCATCAATATTTGTTTAAAATACAATGTTATATATGTTAAAATAGTTCAAGGAAATATCTCCGACGAAAAAATAACTTTACTTTCGTAAATATTGGTTGCGTAAATTAACTGTACTTACTCGCTTTTCTTTCGCCATATGCACCCATCTGGCTGCAACCGAGTACGTGTATATACAAATATAAGCCGATATATTATATATCCTATATGATTGGAATATTACCTTTTGCGAAATCATTTTTCCGTATTTTTTATATAAAAGTGTTATTTTATAATTATTACGTAACATTTAAAAGTCCAGAATATCGGAATATAACAAAAAAAAAAACAGAAAGAAAGAAACGGTGGAGCTCTAACCCGTAACACTAGTTATAGTAATCGTTGATTCTACGCATTGTACCAAACAGACATCTGTTTTCATAGCCTTGTACATTTATTAAATAAATATCTGTTACAGATCGTGTGTATGCAAAAACGACGCTATTGTCACTATGCTCTTTAAGTTGCCATTTCTTTCAAGTTTAACCTCCTTTTTTAATCCCTTAACAATTGTTTCAGGGGTGTTTAACTGATTAACAGTTAAACACCCCTGATAAAATTTTGCAGATCGTCTATCGATCATTCGTCTAGGAGGAGATATAAATTGAAAACCAGAGACAGACTCACACACACAGGCATAGTGAGTTTTATATTTATTATATATATATATATATATATATATATATATATATATATACGAATATATATATGTATGAATATATATATATATGTATGTATGAATATATATATAATAACAAATTACATTAAGTTTACCAACGTAATCAAAATGGTAAACTTAAAATATATTATAAATATTAAAGAGTTAATGTTTGCAAGTAAAATAAACTCAGCCAGATCTAAAAGCTCAATAAAACCGAAAAGGAAATAGAGCTTATAATATGAACAAATGATTAATAAAACATGTTAAAAGACATCTTGAAAAAGAGTTAAAAACATATTTAATTTTTAAAAAAGGAAACACAAGATAAGTGGATAGTCCTTAATCCGTGGAGTTTAGAAGAAACACTCTCCTTCTCATCAGAGGACGGAATTAGCAAAATGCAGGATCGGATTTTGCATATAAAAGTGTTTAATGAAACTACAAGTAAGTCACAATTAAGTAATTAAATATGTTTTTATCTCTTTTTGAAGATGTCTTTTAACATGTGTTATTAATCATTTGTTCATATTTATATATATATATATATATATATATATATATATATATTCGTAGACTATACGACTCCTTTCTGCAAGAGGGTGAAATAGTAGTCATATGGGGCCACTGCTCTTCAAATGTTATATTTTATGATCATGATTATTTTATTACATGATTAATATAATTTTTAATTAATAAAAAATATAATAGCATATAATATATATCCTTATCGTTAAAAATCCACCATTTACATACATAATATTAAGAATTTACACACCTTAGTATTTTAAAATATTAAGACTGCATTAATAATTTATATTGTCATTTGAAAAAAAAAATTAAATGTAATTTAACAAAATAGAAATATTAATATGTAATACATTTTTCACCTATTAAATAAACAGCTGCAAACGGACCAAAAAATATACAATTTCAATCGTAATTTAAAAAAAAGTAGTTTTCAGAACCTAAATGGCATAATCTGCCTCAACATAACGGAAGTGCCCCAGTCAAAAGCGTGCAAACATATGAATTCAAACTTATAGAACTTATAGAACAAACATATGAATTAAACTTATAGAACTTAAAGAAACATTCGGAGAGTGAAAAAGGTGAAAATAAAAATAATCAAGCAAATATATATATATATATATATATATATATATATATATATATATATATATATATATATATATATATATATACTAGCAAAAGTATCCGTCGTTGACTGGGTTCAAAAACAGCCTACACAGAATTGACTCTGATTTATGAAAGTATGATAGGTTAGGAAATGGAAGGGCTGTAAAGAGATAGCTTATAATTTGGTGGTATCAAACCAAAGCAAAATATGATGAAAGTAAAAATAAAATAGAAAACACCCATCATATTTTTGTAAACCATACCTGTTCATACTGAAACAATATCACAATATTCTGTGGATCTATATTAAAAAACCTTGTTAATCTTTGTAATATATTTCTATTCGATGGAGGTCAGGCGCGAACGAACACCCCATAATTTTATTACACCATAATTCTTCAAACTTAAACATAATTATCAAAGTATATTTACGCTGATAGATATGAAATGCCTTTATTATAGTGTGTGCCTTTTTCCATTCTATGGAGGCCAGACGCGAACGCAGACCCCACAATTTTATTATATCATCCCTATTTAAGTTAAAACATACTTATCGAAGTATTATTATGTACACCTATATCAAACACTTGTAAACATTTTTTAAAATTTTTAATTTTTCCATACTTTGTGGACCAGGCGCGTATGTAAACCCCACCATTTTAAAGAATGTCCATTAAGCCAGATCAAACATACCTATTCCTGTGTCTCGATACATATTCTATCATTAAATGTAATCAGTTCTCTATACTAGTCAACCACACACAAACGTTCAGATTTATATATATAAATATATGTGTATATATATATACATATATATATATATATATATATATATATATATATATATGTGTGTGTGTGTGTGTGTGTGTGTGGGTGGGTGGGTGTGTGTGTGTGTGTAAACGTGCTGGCTCCAAAAATATAGCATCTTGTTTTTAGCGCTAAATACTTATTAACGACGATCTGTGAAATGCAATTGGTGCCAAAATCTCCCTATCATTCTAAACTACCTGACATAGTTGATTTACGACAGAATGCTTTTTTCATATTAACTGCAATGTCGGCTTTATAATATTTCGTGTTTCAAAATAATAGAACATGACGGGACATTAAACAACATAGTTTGTTTTTATTACCACAAATAAGAATAAAATTCATCAATATTTAGGAGCAGCACCTTTTGCCTTGATAACAGCATCAATTCACCGGGGCATGAAATCAACAAGCTTCTCGCAATGCTGTGTAGACACTGAATCCCATGTGTTCTGGATTGCAATATTCATGGCTGCAAGGATAGTATGTTTTTCTTTGTAGATCTTTCTCTTTATCTTGTCCCACGAGGCTTCAATAACTTTCAAATCTGACGAGTTTGCCGGTCATTCAATAACAGAGATCGATCGTTCTCGGAGGAAGGAGGCGTGAAGTTGGTAGAGTGCGCGGTTGACAATTCATGTTGAAAAATTATGTC
Organism: Euprymna scolopes; assembly: GCF_053919585.1. Classification (NCBI taxonomy): domain Eukaryota; kingdom Metazoa; phylum Mollusca; class Cephalopoda; order Sepiida; family Sepiolidae; genus Euprymna; species Euprymna scolopes. The sequence goes on from NC_136492.1 coordinate 122,186,405, forward strand.
TGTAGCATCCCTGTCAAACTGGTTATTAAACACTGGCAGTAAATTAGCGTCCAGGATATTTTGGTACAAGTTTGCGTTTACAGTTTCTGTGATGAAGCATAAATTAATCCCCACCTTAAGCACTCATAGATCACCAAACCATGAAAGACTGTGGGAACTTCACAGACGTCTTAACACATTCTTGGTTATAACGTTCCATGGTTCTTCGCCGAAGTAGATACAATCGAGACTCATCTGAAAAACAATTGCTCATCAAACCTGGACCGCAGACGAATGGTGGCGTGTGATCTTTTCAGCTGAGTTTCGGTTGTGTATCTCCTTGTTCTATTATTTTGAAATACGAAATTTAAAAAAAAAACGACATTGCAATTGATATAAACAAAACATTCTGTCCTAAAACAACTGTTTCAGTTAGTTTAGAATGATAGGCATATTTTAGCAGCAGTTACCTCTCACAGATCGTCCTCAACAAGAATGTCGCGCTAAAAAACACGATGTTCTTTTTTTTGACCTGCACGTTAATATATATATATATATATATATATATATATATATATATATATATATATATATATATATATATACTAGCTGAAATCTTCTTTCTACACATTTTATTTCTATTTTTCGTGGATTGTCTTTGAAAAATATTTATCTTGTTGTTACAACATTATCTTAACATTTTAGTATTTTTATGTCAAAGATAATATATATTTATCAGATTAAAAAAAATAAAACAACATATTTTGCACTAATATTTGGAGAGTTCCCGGATGTACGTATATTTCTTTTGATTTTAGATAATAATATATCTAATTTAATCATTAAATAATACTACTAGTCATGTTTTTATGGGAAATAATTAGTAATGTTTAGTAGGAGATGCTTACATTCCGTATTCTCTAGCTGTTTTATTTACACATACAAGAGTTGATGGAATATATTTGGATCAATATATATATATATATATATATATATATATATACATGTTTGAATCACTATCGTTTTTTTTCTTTTACATAGACGTCACCACTTATCAAGGCCGATAGTCCACTCAAGGATAAGGGTTAAAGAGTGTAGAGAAGTCAAAAGGACAATATAGTAATCGATAGTAATGGAAGTTCGGTAAATTTGTTAACCCAAGTGGAACGGCTCATCAGAAACTTGTTCACGTTGGACTTGAAGACAACCATATTATAGAAAGCTGGAAAGCAGGAAAACGGAAGACAATTCCACAGGCGTGCAGTTCTAAGGAAGCTACTTTGATAATGGAATCTATGTTTAGGTTTAGGTACAGATAAAGAGTGGGGAAAATTATTGATAATGTTTTCAGCTAGTCTAGTGTTTCTTGTGAAAGTTTGGCGATGGGGGGACCATAGATTGAAGCTCAGTCGAACACTTTCCATGAAAATAACGATAAAGCAACGACAAACTCGCAACATCTCTTCTGTGAGACAGAGGTTGCAGCGAAGAGAAAAGGACATCTCCCACCAAGCCCCGAAGTCTATTTTGAACTCTATCAAGACAGGACACGTCTTTTCTAGCAGCTCCTGCCCATATGTGGCAACAGTACTCCATCCTTGGACTATCTGGCTCTTATATAGATAGATAATTGCATCAGCAGTGAGATATCTACTGGATCGATAGAAGGATCCGACCATTTTTCCAGCGGCGTTGGCAACAGATTTGATGTACGTATTCCATTTAAGATCAGGATAAAAGGTCAAGCCCAGAAACCTGTCAAAACTTGAGGCCTCCCCAAGACGAGAGCCATTCATTTCAATTGATGCCAGATGGGGATCAGAACGTTGATGATGTAAAGATAGAAGCTTGGTTTTAGATGCATTAAAAGTAACCAGCCTCTCCTTTCCCCATTGTACAACGTGATCAAGATCAGAGGAGAGAGAATCGGAGAGAACTTGGTCGTTTACTGTCTTAGATGTGCTACCATAGATGGTAGTGTCATCAGCAGCAATGTCTACGAATGATGTAAGGATGTGATTTGGAAGATCATTAATGTAGATCAGGAAAAGAGTTGGGCCCAGGATCGGCCCCTGAGGGACTCCAGCATTTATAATGTGAGCTTCTAATTTTTGCCCATCAACTACTACTCTTATGAACCTATCAGAGAGAAATGATTTAATAATTGAGAAGACATTTCCAGCAATACCATAGCTGGAGATCTTATGAGGTAAGCCTTTATGCCATACCCTATCAAAGGTCTTTGATATGTCAAGAGCAATTGCCGTAGAAATGTTGCCTCTGTCGAGAGATTCGCTAATCCTATGAGATATAACTGTAAGCACATCTGCTGTAGATCTAGCAGAACGGAAACCATATTGTGTGTCACTAAGAAGGTTATTTTTGTTGAGATGGTTGATTACTTCTCTATTTAACACAGATACCAGCAACTTACTCATGACGCAAAGGAGACTTATTGGCCTGTATTGAGAGGGGGATGAACGATCACCTGAATTCTTAAATACAGGGCATACTGATAAGATTTTCCAGGGTGATGGGAAGCAATTCTCCTTAAGACAACGTTTAAACAGTTTTGTAAGTATGGGTGCTATTTCTGGTTGAAGTTTTTTGAGTACTATAATTGGAATATCACCAGGGCCGGTTGCTTTACTGGAATCAAGGTTTTTGATTAGCTTGGCAACATCACATACAGATATTTGTATATCACATAGTGTATTTTCTGATACAGGAGGAAATATTGGGGGTTGGCAGCCTTTGTCGCAAAGGGTCGAATTAGCTGCAAAGTTCTTGGCAATGAGTTTAGCTTTCTCTGATACTGACGAGATTAACTCAGGTCCATTGATGATAGTTGGGATGGAGCACACACTTCTGTTCAAGATTCTGTTTGCAATTTGCCAAAACTGGTGAGAACCAAGCCGCTGCTCAGCTACTTTGGACTTGACGGACTGAGCATACAACTCAGTTGATGTATTTTCTTAATTATAACATAGTTTAACAGTTACGTTCTCTCTTGTACCTTTATTGTATTTCAGTATGCGTACTGCTTTCATTATGGCATCATCCCTAATTCGTGTTGATAAAGGATGTAATTTTCTACCGCCAGCAGTAAGTAATAGTAGATAATGCGTTCCTTTATGTGTAAAAACGTGATCAATAATATACGAAAATTAACGGATCATTCATATATAATTACTTGAGAGTAAAATTAAACATTGTGTATTAGAATGTATATCAGTAAATTTTATAAATATTAATATGTAGACGTTTAAAAATTTTAAATATAAACAGGTAGAGACGTGTAGACTTACAAATATTTACTACTGGAAAGAAAGAAGTAAATACTTATTGATAGTACAAAAAAGCTGTATACAAATAATTATAAAGTTACAAATGTAAAAATAAAATAAAATCGGAGAAAATTTAAAAGAACATTGAAAAGGTAGAATATATAAAAATAAAAAAGAAACACAATATATACATCATATACAACAGACAACGAACGAACAAAACTAATGTAACATATATAATTTATGAATATAAAGTAAACACAAATCTGAAATATATTAAAATCAAGCTTGAATAGCAAATTAAAAAATCGAAAACTAACCGGTAAATTACATATGCCAAATAGAATGGCAAACGCAAACGATAAAAACAAACAAACATAAAAGCACACCTTAAATAGAGGTACATCTAACTTTTAAAACAAAACAAAACAGAAATGTAACCTGAAGTAGTAAGCAGCAACAAGAGTATTATGGAAAATAAAGAAATATTGAAAAGCAAAACTGAGAAAGGCAAACACAAGAAAAGACAAATACAATAGTAAATAAAAATAAACAAATATAAATATTTACACAAAGAAACATTTTCTAAAATGCAACATTCTGATAGAAAATAAAAACTAACAAAACCATAGAAAGCCAATACATGAATGGAAACCAAAGCAACATAGAATGTTAAATCGAAGGATAAAAGGTACATAATAAGAAAATAAGTAAACAAAACATAAAATATAAATGATACGTATGAAAAATGAAGAAATAGATATATAGCATAAACAGAAATCATACAGAACAAACTATACAAAGAATAACCTTGTCATTACATAAAAGAAACAAATACAAATATTTAAAAGTGAAAATGAATAAGAAATATACATAAATATAAATAATTACATAAAACAAATCTGATAGAAAGAATTACCGAAATCAAAAAAAAAAATTCCACAAGTGATACAAACATACCTGTGTGAAATACACTAACAAACACAATAAAATGCGAATAGGGATAAAAACGCTAGAGACGTAATCTAACTATACAAAACAATTTTCAAAAAGGTAAAAAATCAAAGTAGATAGGCCAAAAAATTGGAAAAAAACAAGTGATAGAGAGAAACAATGATGAAAAAAAGCCAAAAAGTCTAAAACGATATAAAATATAAAACTGTAAAAATAGATATTCTTCTACCAGCAACAAGGTAATTCTTCACTTGACATTTTTATTTCATCGTGAAACATAAAATAGACAGATTGAATAGAGACAAGAAAAACGAATCTAAAAAGAAAGAAAGAATAACACAGCGATAAAATGCAATTACATTTCCAGCCTTCACATGGGGAAGTGGATGCGTCATGTTCGGCTGTTCGCAGCCCGGTTACGAATTAAACAAAGAAAATCGAGACAAGACCAAAAGATGACAGGGAAAGACAAAGAAGAAAAAAATCAATTTGTCTGGCCGGGTTTTATTTTTGAAAAAAAAGAATGGAGAAAAGGCCAAGCGCATAGAAGTGTATGTGAACGGAAGAACTAACTTTTTAACATTGTGCTGTATTTTATGATAAAAGAAAAAAGAAAGTACACACACAGACACACACACAGCCACACACACACACACCCACATATATATATATATATATATATATATATATATATATATATATATATATATATATATGTACGCGCACATATTCAATTTTGATTTCACAAAGTCCCTTTATTTATGTATGTATGCATGGCAGTCCGGCTGGTAAGCAAACCGAAAAGCACTCGTATTGCAGCTATCACAACACAAAAAAAAAACTGAACTTTTATTGAATCAGAATGTCAATAATAATACTTCTAAAGCAATGGACAATTCGTACATACTTCGATGATACCTAGATCTGTTGCCACCATTGTTCGCAATAAACGCCATCATCGCTCCCAAATGCACCCTAACCACTCGTATAAGCAACTCTTTGTGCAGACGATTATCATAACACACAGTCGGCACTAAATTTGTTCAAAGTTGTATAGAAATTGAGGAGAGCATGATCTACTTTCTCCGCGAGACAGTTTTTTTTTTTTTTAGTAAATTCACACAGAAGACCTATATAATTGTGTCCTTTTCATGAATGCCGTAAACTCAATTCATGTGTAAATACACAGTATACATCCAGGGACGGTGATCTAAATCTGTATACTTATTTGCACATTTACATTATAGTGAGGGTTTTATATAAGGTAAACTTTATAAAACAGATATACTATGTAACAAAGTATTCGTCTCCATGATTATTACAATAATTGAATAGTTACCTCTTAGTTTGCCATAGCTGATGTGATTCTCTGCGCGAGAAGTATGTTTCAGTTTTTACTTTTCTGGGTCACTTATCATACAACTTTACAAGCATTCCGTTTGTTTAATTAGACGGTTACTAAACTCTGTTTATTAAGAATGCAATCGCAAAATCTGCAAATTAAAAGTTGTATTATTTTTAATACATACGTAACTTATATACTATATGAAAGATCGTAAAGATCGTTCGCGCTACTTAATTCATTAGATATCACAAAATCTCACCAATTATCATAGAACAGTTTCCTATTATTAGATATGCCTTACTCTTCTTATTTTCTATAATATTTTTAAAGAGTTCACACACTTTCTAAAAGCACGAAGCTTCATCGAGTATGCATAATAGTTAATAAGTGTATGGTCCTCAGCAAGACAAAACCTAGCCATAATTAGTGTTTGTAACTAGCAATAATTTGCTTATTTTAGATGATGCCTCGACAAGAAAACGTTTCTATTATTTCCAGAGATGACAATATTGTAGTCATCTTGAAAGCAGACAAGCAGAAGAGAGTCCTACCGGCGGGGGATTCAACGAAATTGATTTTTTCCATAGTGTTTCCGTTTATATTAAGGTACAGAGAGAGACAGGTGGGCATTGTTGATAGTGCTTTAAGAATGAAAAATGTATTAGTAAACGTTTGGTAGGCTGTCCCAAGAATTAAATTCAAACGAGCGCTTGACATCAACATAATCCTAGAGCAGAGATTGCTCTGCAACAGTGCGTTTTCTGGGAAAGATGTTGCGATGAGAAAAATAAAATCCGTTACCCGACTATGTTTCATAGCCGGTTATTAACGCTGACAAGACAATGTAGGTGTGTGTAGCAGCACTCATATTTTGGACTTAGTTAAGGTTTATGGAGGTAAAATATTTCGTCAGGAGTAAAATATCTTTTGTAAGTATAGAATGTTGCAAACATTTTTCTAACGATTTAATTACGCATTTGATATGAGACTTAAATCAAAGATATGATTAGATTTTTAACAGACGAGGAGTGGTACCGGTTTTAATTTTTCTGATATAAGGTATCCTCGACGTTAATTACTCTACTTCTTTCTTTTTTCAGTTCCTGGTAATTGGTTTTCGGTGAAATACACCATTTATTTTTTTATTAAAACCCGTGTAAATCGTACCAGGACTGACATAATTTTATGGACTGTCAATATAATAATTTGAAGAACTGAGTTTATAACCGAGTAAGTGACAACCAATAGTCTGCCGATGGGATTCTTCTACTAAATGCAACAAACGCGGTTATATATATATATATATATATATATATATATATATATATATATATATATATATACTTTTTCTCATTCTGACATTAATATAAAATGCCGACCTTTTCTATTCCAAAAATATTAAAATTAACTTCACGTTATACTCAGTCATTGATATGCGAGCGAGTACAGGCAGGATTATTAACTTGCATATTTTTTTAAACTGAAAAAAAAAAAATAAAGTTAAGTAGTTACTTATCTATTTTCATAGTTTCTTATTAGATAACTGGTTTTATTTCGTAATTACTTCGAATGGTATTCGTGCATAAATTCTACATTCAATATTCTACGTAATTACGTAAAATTTAAGATTAAAACGTTATAACATACAAAGATATTTTTATATCACTCCATCTATCGATAAACACAAACACACACACACATACACACACACACATATATATATATATATATATATATATATATATATATATATATATATATAGTCCTGGTCAAAATCATAAGACCACATAAGAAAATAAGCGTTTACGCATATTATCGAAATTTTTAATCAAACAAATGGTTTAAACCATTGCAAAAAGGGAAAATATGTTGGAAAAAAATGAAATCTGCTTCATTCGAAACCTTAACCTTGATCTAATACTTATTTAAAAAAAAAAAAACATTTTCATCTGGTCAAAATGATAAGACCACTTTAATAAAATCTGCTAGTTTGGGAGAAATGAATGCGGAAAGCTTTCTATGTTACTAATAGCAACGTGTTAGTGGATAAAAACATATCTTGATAAATTATAAATGGCAAAAGGGAAACCATTACCAGAGTTTGAGAGAGGGAACATCTTTGAGCTTAATAGGTTGGACTCTCCCACAGATCCATCGCAAACGAAGTGAATCGTAGCACAACGGTAATCACAAATCAAAGAAGTCCAGATCAATATGGACACAAAAAGAGTCCAGGTCAATCTCTGGATCGCCGTATCAGAAGAAGTTTAAAAATAACTCCAGTATGAGCTCAAGTCGATTGAAAAGCCAAACAGCAGCAGAATGTTGTCCTAAAACAGTCAGAAGATATCTGAAAATTAAGAGGTTCAATCATTTAAAGCGACTGCAGAAACCACGTCTTCTTGAACAGCACAACACTTAACGACTTAAATATGCCACCAAATACCAGACTCGGGATTAAGAGAACTGGGACAATATATTTTTTCCGATGAGAAAAAGTTTAATGTAGATGGTCCAGATGGATTTCAACAGTATTGGCATGATGAAAATTTTTCCCAAAGAGACTTTTGCAACTCGGCATAGTGTAGGAGGGTATTTCATGATCCGGGGGGCTTTCTCATGAGCTGGGACCCTAAAGTTTCAAGGAGTGAAATGCCGGAAAGCATCATTGAAGTACATTTCAATGTTTTAAAATGCCTTTAACAGGATTGAAGGTTCATCTGTGTGGAGACAACGCTGCGATACACACTTCTCGACAAGCGTGACAAGCGCGAGAATACTTTTCTCCAAATATATAGAAGCTAGAAATAACGTTAAGAAAGAAATAGCGACAGCTAAGAGAGAATTTACGGAAACCACTAAAAAGCGCATCGAAGCACAAAAACTAGGAACTCGAGACTTCTGGAAAATCTACAACAGTGTAGTAAATAATGGGCAATCAACAATTCCCCCACTAACCAACAATCACGAGGTTGTCTCCTCAGCAACCGACAAGGCTAACATGCTTGCCAGTCGGTTTGCCTCAAACTCCACACTGGACCCTTCCAACCGCCCCCTACCTGATTTTCCTATGCGGACAGACGCCACACTAGACGATCTGAAAACCACCCCTGCTCAGGTGCATGCTATCATAAAAAACCTTGACACCTCAAAAGCATGTGGACCCGATCTTATCCCAGCTGTGCTATTAAAAAAGTGCTCAGCCGAAGTAGCTCCAGTTCTCTCCAAACTCTACAACAAATGTCTTAATGAAGCTTGCTTTCCGGGCTGTTGGAAAACGGCTTCTGTTGTACCAGTATTCAAGAATTCTGGCGAAAGGACAGACCCATCAAATTATCGCCCCATTATTCCTCCCACTTTTTGCCAAAATATTTGAGACCATAATTAACAATGCTCTAGTCCATCATCTTACAGATGCTAAACTACTGACTGACAAACAATATGGATTTAGACAAGCCCGTTCCACAGCAGACATCCTCACCGTGATCTCTGAACGTATATACCAATCACTGGACAAAGCGGGGGAAGGCAGAGCGGTAGCTCTAGATATATCTAAGGCTTTTGACAGGGTATGGCATGAGGGTCTCCTCAGTAAAATCAGATCATACGGTATCACTGGTAGAATACTTAACATAATTAAATCCTTCTTAGATAAGAGAAAAATCCAGGTAGTACTCGACGGTCGCACATCTAAACAATATGATATAAATGCGGGAGTGCCCCATGGTTCTATCCTTGGACCTCTATTGTTCCTGATATTCATAAATGACCTCCCCGACAACATTGCCTCTGAGATGGGTATATATGCTGATGACAATACACTCTATGGCAGACACGACAGGAAGACGAATGAACACATTTCTAAAGAAATGGCAGAAACACTAGAGGAAGACCTCCAATCTGTAGTGGAATGGGGACAAAAGTGGTTGGTCGCGTTCAATGCTGCCAAGACTAAACAAGTTTCATTCAATAATTACAAGAAACCCTCTATACCACCTATAGCAATGGCCAACGACTCTTTATCTGACAGTCCATCTTTCAAACTCCTTGGCCTAACGTTCACAGGAAACATGAGTTGGAACAATTACATTGAAGGCATTGCCAGGGCCGCTGCAAGAAAGGTAGGCTCTCTCTACCGTGCTAGAAAACTACTAACACCCGAAAGTATCCTGTACCTCTATAAGGCCACCATTCGCCCATGTATGGAGTATTGCTGCCACATCTGGGCTGGTGCATCGGCTACTAGTCTCTAGCTCCTTGACAAGGTTCAAAAGAGAGTCGCAAACCTGATAGGCCCTGAACTGGCATCTAAGCTTCCGCCTCTGTCCCATCGACGAAATGTTGCATCCCTCTGCCTTTTCTACAAGTATTTTAGTGGTGAATGCTCTGATGAACTGCAATCACTTGTGCCCCCACGACGTGAGCACCCTCGACAAACCCGACAGGCTACTAGATCCCACCCCCACACTGTAGAGGTCCTTAGATGTAAAAGATCTTTTTACTCCAATAGTTTCTTCCCCAGAACCGCAAGACTCTGGAATTCCATTCCAGGTCCCTGCTTCCCCAACAGTACTGACGTGCAGAAGTTCAAGTGTAACGTGAACCGACACCTTGCTGCCCAAATCCCTACATAGTACCCCAGTAGTTGTTGCCCCTGATAGTAGCCCCCTACACCAAAGTGGCAATTTGCCTTGTTTGGGGTGAAAATGTAATAAAAAAAAAATAAATAATAATATAGAATTGTTAGATCATTCAGCATGTTTCCGGACAAAAATCCCATTGAAAATCTTTGTGGATGGATGGTAAAAGAAGTGTCCAAGGATGGAACCACCTATGATTCGATAAAGGAACTTTCTGATTCAGTTTTCAGTACACGGGATAAAATTCCTTCGCAACTGATAAAAAACTTAGTCGCAAGCATGCCGAAGAAAATTTCGGAAGTAATTTGTGATAATGGAGGCTTTACTAAATATTGAGACACTTTTTAGTAATTTATAATTGCTTTTGTTAGATATATTATCAGTTGTCTTATCATTTTGACCAGGTGAAAATGTGTGTTTTTAAAAAAAATAATGATTAGATCAGGATTAAGGTTTCGAATGAAGCAGATTTCATTTTTTCCATCATGTCCTCCCTTTTGGCAATGGTTTCAACGATTTGTTTGACAACACTCCGATAACATGCGTAAACGCTTACTTTCTTAAGTGGTCTTATGATTTTGACCAGGACTGTATATATATATATATATATATATATATATATATATATATATATATATATATATATATATATATATATGTGTGTTTGTGTGTTGTGTGTGTGTGTGTGACCTCTGCAATGGGTGTGGGAAAATGCACTAACAAATATTATTATTTTTTCTACACATTAGACATTTCATATAGGGGATATTTTCATATGTAGCACACATTTGATTTGTTTTTAGCTGACAAAATTGCTGATATATAGTAAAAGTGAACAAATTCATGATAAACCACCTCCTTGAGTAAGGCTCTTTATTAGATCTCCAAAACTTACTTACTGTACACACAATAACCCTTATCCCCGAGTAAATTCTGGGCCTTGATAAGTGGTGACTACCTTGTAAAAAAATGCAAAACAAGACAGTACAGCTTCGCAGGGTAAGTCGAATAAAACATTACCTATGGAAATTTTATAGTCATAAATTAAGGTCGCTTAATTTTAAACATTTTGTCTTCATCTATTGGTAGCCGATACACTAACGACCCTGATTAGTAAAACAGACACATCCTGAAGTACTAAACCTTATGGTTTCTTTTTTAGCAAATAATATCCAAGTCACGTAATTTTATCTCAGAATTGCAATAATTACAATATAATAAGGAATAGAAGATTTGGCGCTATGAAAAGGAAATCTGCATTAATTTAAAAATAATATTTATGCGTATTTTGTGACAGGGAAAGACGGGTGGCCTGATTACACATACACACACTCACCCATATATATATATATATATATATATATATATATATATATATATATATATATATATAATTGGTAGCATCAGATTACTAACAATTGCTTAAGTATAGCATTAATTGTATAGTAGTTTTATCAAAAATATAGCATACTGCTCGTTAGTGGTGCAAGTTGCGTATGATTTGATTATTTAAAAAAAATGCCTCAATACATCCTGCTACATTTGGCGGCTGACAGCTATTCTCTGCTACGGATGTAATAAGACTGGTCATATACCCCGTGATTCTTCGGGAAACGAGGTCGGGGACAAAGTGTCAGCGTCGACAGCTTCTCCAAACAAAAAAACGAGGCGCTTCAGACCATTCAGGTCTATGTCACTGAGACGTTTTGCTCGCAGTCCTCAACTTTCGCACCATAGTGCGTGCGGACCCCTGCCGCACTTGGAAGAAGACTACTTCAGTAACTATCCTCAGTGGACCGAGGCGGACATGTTGCTGAGTGGGCGCTGTAAATATTCGCACTAAAACTGGAAATTAGGCTAACGTCAAAGCGCCGGTAGAACTTTAGAAACTGCTGAGCTTTGACCTGCTTCTAGGCTATAACGCTATCAGACACCTAGGTGCTGCTCACATAACGCAGACGGTATGGCTACAGTTTCAAGAGAAGATTCCAGTGTGCGCTGCTTTGAAGATTGATCAGCCAGACTTTATTGTCGAATTGGACCAGCGGCAGAAGGCTTGAACAGCCGCGAGGAAGTCATCGGAAAACCAGGAACCAACCAAACTGCGAAATGAGGTAACAGAGTACCATGTGCCCGAACAAATGAGGCCTGTATACGAAGAGGAACGTCGTGATTGGATCAAGGATGGCTGGTTTATGCCATACCCCTATGAAAAACTTCGACCTCCCACAGGTCTTATTACGCTGATGGCGGTTGCTCAGTAAAACAAAGCAAAGGTGAGGCCATTGATGGAATACTGTGAGCTGGACACCTATGTTGATGCGTTCACGGCAGATGCTTACGTTTGTGCCATCAAGATACGAGAGCGACGACAGCACGGTTCAAATATGTCCATCAAAGAAAAGCATACCTGCAGTTCCGAATCAGTGAAACAATGTGCCGGTTTTTGACGGTGATGTTTGCTGGCAGGAGGTACTGCTTTACCAAGCTATGCTTCGGGCTGAATGTGGCCTCCCAAATAATGAAGACCCTCATTAACACTGTGTTGTCACAGAAAGAAACAATAAAAGTTGGGACATCGGCGTACCTTGATGTAATATATGTGAAAAAAGACATTGTGTCATCATCACGTGTAGGACTCGAACTGGCTGAGTTTGATTTGTCGTGCAAGGATCCAGAACGTTTGGAGAATGGCGTCCGTGTCTTTGGCCTGAACATTTGACAAGAGTGAGGAACTTCCAGTGTGTAGATGGGCTCGTGTGGTGACAGGCATCATAAAAAGGAGGACAAGCGTAGTCTCCAAAGGTTGGGATGATGAAACATCCGATAATCTGTTGGCTTCATGGTGAAGGAGATCATCGATTGGGTAAAGCAGGATGACCCCGCCCAAGGAGACTTGCCCGTGCATGGAGACAATCTGAACGTGTGGCTGGATGCAAGTTCTCTAGCAATTGGTGTGCTGTTGGAGAAGAATGGGGCTGCGATTGAGGACGCCTGCTGATTGCGACCGGCAAATGACGCTGCTCATATCACCCAGAGTGAGACGGACATATTATTTTGCAGTTGCCCAATCTGTCGGTGTCCAAGAGTGCAGTGAAAGCGGTTATCAAGGAATGGCAAACATGCCAGTAAATCCATCCCACCCTGGTTAGAAGGCGGAAAGGTCAGCTGGGAGTAGACGCGACTGATAGCCAACTGGGTATGAACATAACCCATTACGACAGCCAGCACTTCCTTAACCTGATCAATTGTGGCAGGACAAGGTTCGCAATCTGGCACCCGTTAATAAGACAGGATCCCTCCAGTGTCATCCGTGAATTGGGGTTTATATTTTATGTATGGGGGCCGCCTAAAGAGATATGACATGATCTTCTGTAGTGGGGATTTAAGGCGTTTCGGAGACAAATAGGGGATCCAGCTTAGATACAGACGTGCATATGGACCGCGTGGCAACGGCATAGCAAAGCGGTGCCATCGCAGCGTGAGGAGGATCGCAGCAAGAAAACAATGCACTATCGCAGAGACATTCTATAGATATAATGCAACTCAAAAGGATGGCATGATTGCTGCAAGCGCACTAACCAATGTTATCCCTTGCTATCGAGTGCGCATCAAGGACATTGCCACCCGTCTGTCTGATCGGCAGGAACCCGAGGATCGTATGAATTAGTGGACTCCCACGCCATGTGAAGGATATTCTGGCTGCCCTGAATACGAACTAGTTGGCGAGTAGCAAAAATGAACGATGGCCGGTGGATCCGACCTATTCCCCGTGATGGTACAACTACGAACCCCAACGCTGATGCCTATAATTCCAGAACCCCTTCTGAAAGCCCGGATAAAGATCAAGAAGTCCACCCTGATTGAATGACTGTACGCCCTGATTCCAATAGTTGGGACGCCTTTTCTGAGAGCTCCAATGAAGATGAAGTAGCCAATCCCCCTTCGTAGAAGTGCCCGCAACAAACGACCACGTCCAGCAGGCCATATGTGTGGTCTGGAAGCAAGATAGGTGTAGAGTTGAATGAAATAATCAAAGAGGAAAGCGCCCGAGCGTGTGTGTGTGTGTTGTGCGGTTATACAACTTACCTTCAAATGGGATCTGAGAGAGAGAGAGAGAGAGAGAGAGAGACATTAAAGATGGCAGCAATGGATTTATAAGGTTTAGTCTCATGGAATCTCACGAGATCTTATATTCCACTGCACACGCATGCAAATGGAGTAGGCTCCGTTTTCTAATAATTTTTTGGGGGGCAGAGGCAGTGGGGAGCACACGTGCTTGATGTTGAGAGAAAAAGTTGACACTGAAATTTTGCTTACTGTATTTATTTTAGTTTGTTTTGCTGTTTACCAGCCCATTAAACTGCAGAAATGAAGATAACAATAGAGAAAATACATTGCAGAGAGGAGAAAACAGCAGGGTCTAGGTTTATACACCAATTATAAACTCGGTTTTAGCAAGATGGGATGTTCCGCATATTTACTGATTAGGTGTGGTTAGGAATACCTCGTATAAGAAGGCATCTGCTTATTAGAGGGGTATAGGATTGCATCGTGAGTTAGAAGCCTTTTGGAAGGCTATAATTACGCTACCATTTTCAGGCAAACATTGATAAATCTTCTATTTATCATAAGGAATTAAGACCGAATTCAACATTTTCAAAGTAGGTTGCTTCTTCGGGATCTATTAAAAAAGTTGGTTAACTTGAGATCAAATAGTCTAGTGGAAGAGAGTTTTGTTTTGCCCCATATGCGTTCTTAAATTATGAGAAGAGAGACCTATAAAAAATAAAGTCGTGTTTTTTCATATAAGTTTTAGCATAGAAGCTAGGCCGTCTGCTTATGTGTTGATCATTATACTTAGAATGTAACTTGGCAGATCATTCATTAAGAAAAGTGAGACATTTATGTCAATGCTGAAGCCTGGATGAACATTATCGTTTACGCTTTGGGCTTTGGACTTTTAGCCATCAGCGACTTTTTGTATAAACCTATTGAATAGAAAAAAGTCTATAGTTAAGATAAGATGTTCACGTATTTCACAGTTGGAAATATTGTGAAATAAACTTTTATGCAAAACTCTCTGAAATATTTTTGATGTATCAAGGAGGAATTACTCTTAAGTATAAACCTCTGTGTATAAATCCACTTGTGTCGGATTGCAATCAGTACATAAGCTGTAAAATCGCAGTAATAAATCTATATTGCTTTCCACTTAGTAAGATTTCGTTGCTGAGATTTCAGGCAATGCTTTTATTTTAAATGGATTTTCGCAATTTATGAAGTAACTCACACAGAACTAATTCGTCTGGGCTGTGATACAGAAAACCAGTATCCCTAATTACTTGCAACTAATAACCCTTTTCAAGATTATTGATAAGTTTGGTAATATAATACGAATATATGAATATCGCTCAAATTATGTCCAGTCTTGGAAATTTCTTGGCTTAGAAGAATTTGATCTGATAAGTTGGATGCATATTTCTTACCAAGAAGACTGGACTTGCAAAAAGCTTACCAAATAACTTAAGGCATGTTAATGGTGAACAGCAAAGTGAAATCGCACCTGCTATGAAACTGTTGGTTATTCACAAAAAATTAGTGTAATGTTCTACTACATTGGATTTTATTGACTGAGTCTTTCACGTTTTTATAATCATTTGGTAGGGAGATTAGAGTTTTTTTTTTTTTTTTTTTTTTTTTACAAAGGCATCACCACATTATCAAGGCCCAGAGGCCACTCAAGGATAAGGGTTAAAGAGTGTACAGTAGAAGTTGGTCAATATAGTAATCATTAGTAATGAAAATTTGGTAAATTTAATAACTTATATGGAACGGCTCATCAAGAACTTATTTACTTTAGACTTGAACAAAACCATATTGTAGTCAGCCGGAAAGCAGGAAAACGGAAGACAATTCCACAGGCGTGCAGTTCTAAGAAAGAAGCTTTGTTCATGGAATCTACGTTTAGGTTTAGGCACAGATAAAGAGTGGGGGAAATTATTGATAGTGTTTACAGCTAGACGAGTGTTTCTTGTGAAAGTTTGGCGAGGGGGGACCATAGATTGAAGCTCAGTTGAACACTTTCCATGAAAATAACGATACATCAGAGACAAACTCGCAACATCTCTTCTGTGAGATAGAGGTTGCAAGGAGGAGAAAAGGACATCTCCTACGAGGCTACGAAGTCTATTTTGAACTCTATCAAGGCAGGACAAGTTCTTTCTAGCAGCTCCTGCCCAGATGTGGCAACAGTATTCCATCCTTGGACGTACCTGGCTCTTATATAGATAGAGAATAGCATCAGCAGTGAGATATCTACTGGATCGATAGAAAGATCCCACCATTTTTCCAGCGGCCTTGGCAACAGATTTGATATACGTGTTCCATTTAAGATCAGGAGTAATGGTCAAGCCCAGAAGCTTGTCAAAACTTGAGGCCTCCTGAAGACGAGAGCCATTCATTTCAATTGATGACAAATGTGGATTAGAATGTTGATGATGTAAAGAGAGAAGCTTGGTTTTAGATGCATTAAAAGTAACCAGCCACTCCTTTCCCCATTGTACTACGTGCTCAAGATCAGAGGAGAGAGAATTGGAGAGAACTTGCTCGTTTACTGTCTTAGATGTGGTACCATAAATGGTAGTGTCGTCAGCATAAATGTCTACAAATGATGTAAGGATATGATTTGGAAGATCATTAATGTAGATCAGGAAAAGAGTTGGGCCCAGGATGGATCCCTGAGGGACACCGGCATTAATATTGTGAGCTTCTGATTTTTGCCCCTCAACTACTACTCTTATGAATCTATCAGAAAGAAATGATTTAATAATTGAGAAGACTTTTCCAGCTATACCATAGCTAGCGATCTTATGAAGTAAACCTTTATGCCATACCCTATCAAAGGCTTTAGATATGTCAAGAGCAATTGCCCTAGAAAGATTGCCACCGTCGAGAGATTTGCTAATCCTATGCGATATAACTGTAAGGACATCTGCTGTAGATCTAGCAGAACGGAAACCATATTGAGTGTCACTAAGAAGGTTATTTTTGTTGAGATGTTTGATTACTTCTGTATTTAATACAGATTCTAGCAACTTACTCATGACGCACAGGAGACTTATTGGCCTGTACTGAGAGGGGGATGAGCGATCACCTGAATTCTTAAATACAGGGCATACTGATGAGATTTTCCAGGGAGATGGGAAACTATTCTCCTTAAGACAACGTTTAAACAGTTTTGTAAGTATGGGCGCTAGTTCAGGTTGAAGTTTTTTGAGTACTATAATTGGAATACCATCAGGGCCAGTTGCTTTACTGGAATCAAGGTTTTTGATTAGCTTGGCAACATCACGTACAGATATACGTATATCACATAGCGTGTTTTCTGATACAAGAGGAAATATTGGGGGTTGGCGGTCTTGGTCGCAAAGGGTAGAATTAGCTGCAAAGTTCTTGACAAAGAGTTTGGCTTTGTCTGATGCTGACGAGATTACCTCAGATCCATTGATAATAGTTGGGATGGAGCACACGCTTCTGTTCAGGATTCTGTTTGCTATTTGCCAAAACTGGTGGGAACCAAGCCGCTGCTCAGCTACTTTGGACTTAACAGATTGAGCATACAACTCTCTTGCGTTCCTTATTACTTTCTTACAATGGTTGCTGGCAGTCCTGAAAACGGCTTTAGTTTCCATACATCTATTACGTTTGAAGCAGTGGAAAAAGTGATTTCTGTGCGCAATGGCAGCAGCACATTCTGGAGAGAACCATGGCTGGCTGTTAGGTTTTTGCTGAAACTTTTTAGAGGGTATGAAATGGTCAATACCTACAATTAACCATTCAGTTAGGTCTAATACTATAGAGGACACATCCTTTTTAAACATGGAATGCAGAGGTAGATCAGATATAAATGTACGGAAGCTATCCCAGTCAGCCTTAGTGTATCGATATACTGTACGATGAAGAGGTACGTCTGGGGACTTATTACATTTCATTTTTATCTTAATTGATACAACAGAGTGGTCGGAAGATCCAAGAGGCGACAGAACAGAAACTGAACATAGTTCAGGGCAAGTTGTGAGAAAAAGGTCTAGTAGGCTCGCATACTGGCCGTCATTATCGGGCACACCAGTTATACCGAGACAACTGGAGTTCTAGAAGTTATTTATTTTCACATTTATTATAAGAAGTTAAAGTTGTGATTTTCGTATGCAAAGAGAGTAATACATTCAGGGG
Source organism: Euprymna scolopes (assembly GCF_053919585.1). Taxonomy (NCBI): domain Eukaryota; kingdom Metazoa; phylum Mollusca; class Cephalopoda; order Sepiida; family Sepiolidae; genus Euprymna; species Euprymna scolopes. The sequence continues at coordinate 122,204,845 of NC_136492.1, forward strand.
CATACCAAGGTTTTTCCGTTCTGTTTCTGTCGCGATTTCCTGAGGTGTTTCTCTCTATACCGATTTTAAATCAATCGGTTTAATCGGATATTATTTGTGAATGAAACAGTTTCAGTCAGATATCGATTATCAGGATACTGTTAGATGAAAAGAAAAACACCGTAGCTGTCCTTCTTAATATAAACCAAGAAGCCACTGCAGTTGAATACAGCAGTCATAAAACACCAACCAGTTGTCTCGGTATAAGGCACCTGCTGAAAGGGTAGTCTCCATGGGAGTGAATCCAGTGTTCGGGTTTCGACTATCAGAGTATAACAAAAGCGCAAAGATTCCGTTTGACGCCAACACTTAATTAATTAATGGTATTACAATTTTAATTGGGTAAAAAAAGGATGTACTCATCTCTATCACAAAACAACATCTACACACTCATTCTTAACAGCATACCGAGTCGACACACATTCTTAACTTTTGCCAGAAAAAAAAAAACAACAATTCATTTAAAATGAGGGATAGGGGAACATAAAAAGAGGAGCAAGATTTCCCCAATGCTTTTTCTCTTCCATTTATTAATATATTCTTAAACTTAGTATGGGTTCTTAACTATTATTTTGTAAAGAGATCTGTTAAAGTGTGGCCAGATCCATCGCATGTCGTAAGCTAAAAAATATATTTACAATTTAGGAGCTCAGATCTCAAAATCTGTTATCATTAACTTGCTACCTAAAGCATTATGTTATTCTTTTGTGATTAAACGGTTATAACATGGATCCTACCCTGTTTTCTGTAGACAACGAGAATGAAAAGTAAAAATGTCCGCTTTTACTCTCTTACAATTTCTTCGCGATATTTTTAATACGCAAAAGAAATGCTTCCGATTTCGCATGAAATGCAGGTTTTTTAAAGATTGCGTAGATTTTGGATAAGGATGTTTGTGTGACAAGTTTTCTCAGTAGTGCTTCCAGTTTTAAATTTGAGAGTTTTAGAGAACGGAGCGTCGAGTGTTTGAAATGAGTTTTTCATAGCAGACCATCATGTTTAACAGTAGAAACATTTTCCTGTAGATCATCGAGTAGTATGTCGATTTTTTAGTAATCAATTAAATCAAGTTTTTAAAAAGCACTTGTTCGCACTTATACCTTACCCATACACGTATAAATATTATTAGGTTCGCACTTCATTTCCACTTTACCCATTTAAGTTTCGCCCGCATTTTCATTGTAGAGTGTATTATTGTCATTTCTGCTCTGTATAATTATACAATTTTGTGTGCAAAGAATTCAATATTCTTAAATTATATCTTAAGTGTTACGCAGGCGGATTACACGATATCTCTTAATATAAGAACTGCATAAGCATGTATGTATATATATATATATATATATATATATATATATACATACATACATTTATATGTATGTATGTGTGTGTACATATATATATACATATGCATATATACATATTTATATATATATGCACATATATAGGCAAATAATAAACACAGTATAGACAAGTATAGGCACACCATTGTTTATAAGCAACTATTTACATGGAAGAACTAAAATTATGCAACCATAATATATATATATATATATATATATATATACATATATACTTATATAACACTATCTCTGTCTACACACATACACACATATATATATGTGTGTGTTTGTAGAATGACAGTGATATATATGTATGTATATATATATATACATATATATATATACATATCACTCACTCTATAAACATTCAGACCACAGACACATAAACACACATGCACACACAGACACACAATTTATATATATATATATATATATATATATATATATATATATATATATATTACCACATCGTTTATATTTTAACACCAAAATACACAGCATGACACGTCCTACATATATAGCTAAGTTATTTTATTTGGCTTTCAAAAAACAGTTTTGCAAAAATCGATATTCGCCAGACTGAATATATCCCGACATCTACATAAATTCATGACATATTCTAATATACTGGAGACACACATTCTGTTGTAAAATCCGATTTTATCAAGCATGGGAAATATATGAGATTTTTATATACTAATAATGTGTTGGTGTTACATAATGATATTTAAATATTTAGTCAATTGCGGGTTTAGGTTTAACTTTATCAAATTATGTTCAATAATTTAATGAGGCAGATTATGGAATTACGAAAACGTAAAAGAAAATGTAATATAGAATTTGGAATATTTTACGTTAGCTAATTAATAATTCTACGAATAATATTACAATTTACAGCGTTCAAGATGATTAAAAATGTAAATGTAATGATATATTTCAGTAAATGTGGATATTATAATAATAATAAGAAGAAGAAGAAAAAGAAGAAGAAAAGAAGAGGAAGAAGAATGTACTAACCCCAAAAGACTATCACAATGCACTACACCCATAGGTCCATGTTGATTCACTCAACATGAACAGGAAAGAAGGCGGGAGAGGACTGGCTTGTATATAAGACTGTACCAATCACATAAACACTTAGTTAGAAAAAATAGAATAATGCAAAACACTGACAGCGAAATGCACTGAAAAATCGACAAAACATAAAACAGAAATATATAGAATAACACAAGAACAGAAAAATAAGAAGAAAAACAATAACAGGGAAGATTCATAAGTGTGACAAAAGATGAGAATAACTAACACACTTTGAAATAAGTGCGAAAAGAACAAGTAAACTGAGAAACTGAATGTCTAATAACAGCAGCTCATGATAACTTGATATAAACCAATCGTATTAAAACAAAGACCGATAAAACATCAGAAAACAGCAAATGCAGAATACGTGTACATGAAGACGAAACGATAAACCATATAATATGTGATTGCAGAAAACTTGCCCAAAATGTATACAAGAACATAAACGACTATGTAGAGAGTGCAGTACACTGAGAATTATGCAAACAATTGCATCTACGACGCACAGACAAATGTTATAATCATAGGTCGGCAACACTTAAAACTAGAATCACAATATTCTATGTGATATGCATATACAAACAGAAAAACCTATCCAAGCAAGAAGATTGGGTGTCGTAATAATTTACGAGAAATAAAAGTTCTGTCAGATCGTTGAGTTTGCTATCCCAGCTGAACACATGTGAATATCGAAGAAAAGGAGGAATATAGCTAATATGCAGTCCTAAACATAGGGCGGGAAATAGATGATGAAAAAATCAAGACAGTACTTATAATAGTAGAAGAATTTGAAACAATCCCGAAATATTTGCAATACAAATGTGAAAGATTTGAATCAGAAAAAAGACTGGAAACATACAACGAATAACAATACCGAAAAGAGCATAAATATTAAGGAAACAAATCTTGAAGATTAAGACTCATGCACATGAGCGACATGCATGGAACAGACGAACTGCTGCCCAGTAAAACACATAAGAAGCGTTACATGGAACCAAGAACATTGAAGCGTTACATGGAACCAAGCACATTGAAGCGTTACATAGAACCAAACACATTGAAGCTGCATATTTATAAGTGCTCTCTGCCCCCCAGCTTTTCCCATTATCTCATAGCCCCTCCCTTAAAAGAGTGATGCAAAAAGGCCGAGTATAATCAAGGAGAATTAAAAGACCGACGAGAACGCAATGGCCAGACCTCCGCTAAACAAGGGCATAGAAAGATGTCACCTTGGGGAGGCTTATGCCCATTCTAATTCCAGTGGAGACAAAATGGCCACTGCTAGAGAGAAATCAATGGAAAGCGGCTGATGCGATAAAACAACTGTTATCGACAGAGGCAGAGAGTACTGAAAACCTGTGGCACCTTGTTGTCACGCAGCTTCCCAGGAACACCACGAGTGTTTTGCAAGGGGAGATATTTAATTACCTGAGTGAAAGTTCCATGTGGGCAAAATAATAATAATAATAATAAGAAGAAGAAGAAGAAGAAGAGAAAAGTGTAGTTAACGGAAGGTATGGAACTACATAACCAAGCGGTAAGGAGAACATTAAGCGAACAGGACACTCTCAAATATTTTGGAGTTTTGAAAGCGGGCTGCATTTATTCCAGAAAGAAAGTGAAAGTGATTGAAAAATACATAAGAAAAAAAACAGGCTACTATTGTGTATTGATAATTACACGAGGATAGAGAAGTACATATTAAAACGAAGAACACTGAAATAGTCCGTAAATAAAATGAGGGATAGATTTAAAAAAAAACATACGTGATTGTAGCAAAACAATATAAACATAGATGACATAATAGTTTACAAGAAGGAAAGTTTCTGACAAGCACTAAAATACGGAGTTCCAGCAAGCTGCAAGGTAAACCCAGAGACGCACTGAAACTCTAGGTGTGTCAGAAATTTCGTGAAAATAGTGAATAATTCCACCCCACCTTTCCAAGCTTATAACTCCTCGAAAAATGTAAGTCAAGCCCTAATTTTTTTTTCAATTAAAGGAGCAAGGACCAAGGTTTCATTAAAAAACAACCAAAAAACAAAAACAACGTATTTTTAAAATGTTTTAAACTTCGGACTTTACAGGTAACTTTCTAAAAAACACTACTTTTTTGTTTTAAATTTGAATATATTATTTATTGACCTTTTCTCCTATATAAATTAATTATTTACTTTTTAATAGACCTTTCAAAATGGGAGGTGTTTATTATTCGACCCCCTGTCTTTCCAAGCTTATAACTCCTCGAAAAATGTAATTAAACTCCGGGTGTCCAATGTTGAATATGCTTATGACCACTCATATTTTACTGAGGACAACAAGTCATTGCTGACCGGAACTCAATTGTAACTGTTGCTGCGATAACAAGTGTTCATTTGCAAATTATAACTGGATAATAAAAGAATATATTAAGGCTTTTATTGAGAACACCAAATAAATTTATACTTTATTGACGAGAGAAAATCGGTAAATCACTCAAGATGAATGACACAGAATGTGTATGCGTACGGAAGTGGTCTCTATTTAGTCACATTATCAAGTTTATCAGATCAGCAAAATCGTCGACACAGCAAGATGCTGAAGACCATTTCAAAATATCCAGACAGAAAGTGATAAATTTCTAAAAAAAATGATCGACAAAATACTACGATGTAAAAGATAAAGAAGATCAGAAAAGAAGGAATAATAACTACTTATAAACAAGCGTATAGACAAATGCCAATCGATAAAGATTATAGGAAATAGATGTTGATGTGAGAATTTTTAGTTTTTTGTTTAACTTAAACAGCTCAAAGGTCAGATACTCAAAAATGATCTTAATATCAGATAAATTAATAAGAAAATACAGCTTACAATAAGTTGAAAAGATGACAGTAATTTCAGAGAATAGATAATATATAAGGTACAGAAAGTTGGTTTGACAAGAGCAAAGACAAATGAACGTGGATTTAATATTACCAAAATGGGATGGGCGCTAGAGGTTACATTGTTTTTTTCTTTATTTAATAACAATGGGTTTAGATTTAAATAAAAGGAAGCAAACTATCTTATTTTTGTCATAGCTGAAAATCAAAGTCTCAACGTCAAATTTAAAAGACAATTGATTAAAATATCGGATTTATAAAAAACATCAACACAAAATATCACTGCAGAAAATACCTGTAAGTATATAGAAATGTTAGATAAGGCATTCGTGTATCAACTATGAAAGGGTTCTGCCGTTCTACTGTCATCAGTAAATAAAGCGCTGTAAGGAGCTGTTGCATTATTACAATTAAAAACTGCTGGCTACGTAACCTCATATCGATCAATATTTTATAGTTTTTTTTTTATCAAAATACACATGGAGATATTATTATAAACATTATTATTATCAATATTTTATAATTCTTTCAGCAAAGTATTACACTTTTGTATGTTTGAACATCAGGTGATACGCTTTTAATTACGATATTCAAGCCACATATTAAAATTTTCGCTATTCCTAATAGGAAAGCTATTTGAAAAAAAAAATGGAAAATGTCTCGCCAATTAGATTATTTCATACATGGTGTTTTCTTGCTACCATTCAAATCGTTCTCATTAAAATGGGAATAACCCAAGGCCGAATTACTATACATAATGTTTTTATTATTTATATTAATTTATTTTCATCATTTTTTAACTCTGCGGTCGAAACACCAAGCTAATTCGATTTTTAAACAAATCGTCTCGATATTGTTTTCATAAATATGTCATGGTTTTAATGTTCAACCGCATTATCAGGTTTTATGTGCATGTTCCCAAGAGATTATTTTTGTCGTCTAACATGTACTACTTTTGGGTTATGCTAATACCGACTCTAATTGCGGTCTAATTCTTAGTTTCCATATATTCAAATGCAGGGTCTGAGCGATAGTGCGGTGCCACTATGTCTTATATATTGATTTTGCGCGAACATAAGGCCTTCTAATATATGCACCAGCGCTTCTTCGTTTTCATTAGATGATTTTGCAATTTTGTTAGTGTCGTGTTTGATAGACAATATAGTGTTTCTGGACTGCTACTTACTTAGTCTCCATAGATCTTTTAAAATCACCCCTGACCAAACAATTTCAGCTGTCATTATCTCACAATGTACTAATCTTACTGTATTCACTTTATTATTATTATTAGTAGTAGTAGTAGTAGTAGTAGTGGTAGTATTAGTAGTAGTGGTAGTAGTAGTAGTAGTAATATTATTAATGATAATACTTTATCTCCAAGGCTGATATGCATATTGGTTGTGATTGTGCTTCTTTGGAGAAAAGTATTATTTAATTATCTTATAATTTTAAACAAGCTATTTAATTCTTCTGACTTTTTATGTAACTCATATTTTATATTTCTGGTTAACATTGCCAGTACCGGTGGACGCTTAACCTAAATGTAAAATATATGCTATAAAAATACCTACGTGTCTCACCGTATTTCCGGGAATATATATTTTAACATTTTAAATTAGCTTCTCAGAAAATAAAATTAGCAAACCAACTAACAATCCATATATATTACAAACGAGACGCTAATGTTGCAGACACAGTCGCAAAGAGACATGAGACATATACTTTCTCAACTTTCTTTGTAATAACGATATTTATTTCCTTATTTATCCGCAATGCGTCACTTTTTGTAACCCGCATGTCTAACATGATTAGAACTTTTTTTTAAGTGGCAGTCCAATATTATAGTCCTTATAGTGACTTTATTCTGTATTTCGTGTCGATTTATGTACGCGCGTCCGCGCTTTACAGGGTATATTTACCACAGAAAAGTTACGATTTATACACTAAAAAAGTGAGCATCTGTTAAGCACATGATTATCGTCAATCCGTATTTAAAAAAAAACTAGTAAAAAGGGAATTTTCCAATAAAAAAATGCCAATCAATGCCAGCAAAAACCACAATTTTCTTCCAAACTGATGTAAACATGTTTGTTTTTTAGAATACTTTGGCAAGATAAAATAAACGCCAGAAGGCTTTTTTATCACACTATCAAACTTTTGTAAACATTCCTTCACGACTTTTTCGTATCGTTGCTTGTCGTTTGCCAGTCACGAGTAAAATTATGGCTTTTCTTGGAATGAGTTTAATTAAACCCCGTATACATATGCTGATTAAACATGAAAAGTATAAATAAAAACTGTGTCTATTCTAACAAATGTATTGAGGTTATGTTCTCCTATGTGATATGCGGTAATTAGAAATGCTGTTTTATTATATTATTTTTCTCATCAATTTGTTCAACGGATGCTCGGTATTTACCAGCTATCTTTTATATTCTTACCAAGAAATCTATTTTTTAAATATATAACCAAACTTTTAAGTACCATTGGTTTAATCTCTCTTGCACTTGAATTACCAGTTATATTTGTCACGTAGTGTTGTATATCGATTTATATTTCAGAAGATGGTATATTAAAACGTGTCATGTGTTATCTAGTTGATGTAAGATATTGTCCTTTTAACAGACATATCATAAACGTATAAATAGTTTGTATGTTGTTTAGCCAAGAGACATGATATTGACATTTAAACGTAGTCATGTGGTATCAGACTTACCACACGAGATAGTTTTACAGTTCATATGTAAGAAGAATAATATATCCTTCATAGCTTTTTTGCTTGAAGAGTCTTCTCTATCTTCCCGCTGCTCCGTAACGAACCATGAAGCGATCAACACCATCCAACTGAGGCATCTGTTCTTATTTATGATATCATAAAACACATCTTTATATTTTTATAATATAAATTTATTACAGTGGTCTCAAATGGTTTTCACAGGAACTGCAGTTCGTCTACATTTTCTATTCTTACAGCCCGCTACTAGCTGTCTGTCCACCCCTGTCTAGACGTCTGTCCGCTTTGGTAGTCAATTCTCAACTCTCTGAATCTCTCCAAAACAAACTACATCACGTGTTCTCTTACATCACCTAATTACGTGGTTCAGACCAACCTAGTGTCCACAACTAGTCATGTATTTATTCAAAACCCAAAATAATGTTTATATCTATTTTCTATTTTCACATCCCTTTCGCGATTCACACGTCAATGATTTCTTCCCCCATTTAATTGTTTATGGTTCTAATCATAATAACTGATCAAACGACCATCTGTCGCTCAAATCAATTAATAATAATACAATATCAATAATAAGAATGGTTTGACCCTTGACCCCGCTTGCCACAGTTAACTGATAGTACGCTATTATCACAGCTTAAAGGGTCATAACATTACAGTAGTTTCGACATTTTTCGTGAGTCCACTTGTTGCTATAAGTACTGCAACTATAGTACTCTCCAAAACTCTAGTTATTTCATGCCTTTCACTTCGCTAAAAATACTAAGTCAACCCTACTGTCAGGTATTACTATGTTAGGATAAACAGTTTAATTTTGGAGGCACACAATGTTAAGAATGGTATAGTCTTAATAGATTAGTCTTAATTCTAACAGTTTTTGTATACCTTCCTCTAATTTGATGTTGCATTCTGTATTAAATGGTTTACAGATATATTTAATATGTGTTCTATCCTGTTGCATTGTTTACAACCGTTTCTAGGAAGAAGTCTACAGCCAGACGTCTCAAACTCTCCACTTCTGTGTAGCAGAACCGTGTTTACTGGCTGTTGCACACTAGTGATATTCCTCTCAGTATTATTGAATTGTCAATGATAATTTCATTTGTTTTACTTTCTACTTAATTTGAAAAAAAAATCACTGAATAATCATATTAATCTCTGCATCAATAGACACTTCGATTACGCATCAAACCCAATGTTTACATCACCTGACGAACTTATTGTAAAACACTCGAGAATGTTTCGTAATATTTCATTTTTTTATTATTGTCCTTAGTTATGATGGGTGTTTGAAAATTAATGCCAACTATACTTTATTCCGTATCATTAGATTAAATTAGATTTGTTATGTTGGCTTAATATATGCGAATATTGCACTTTTATGTAGAGTGTTACGGCGCTTAAAATTTTTTAAAAAATCCTACGAAACAATGTATGCTTATTGAACTCCTGGTAAACCTTAATTGAGAGAGGGGGTTACAATAATAATAGTAATTACGAAACCGGTAACACTTATCGAATAATAATATTTGAAAACCTAGCAAATGTGTGTACGTGTGTGTGTGGGTGTATACATACATACATGCATACATATATATATTTACAAACATATATATATATATGTATATATATATATAATATATACATGCATGCATGTATATCTCTCTCTATATATTCTTTATTGTTTATTGTTTTGTTACATTATTATTCTATTTTTTAGCATTTTGTTTCTTATTTTTAACCCATTATTATTATTATTATTATTATTATTATTATTATTATTATTATTATTTCCGATGTTTTTCCATAAATCTTATTTATCTCCTTATTCTCTACATTTCTCCTTTTGTGAAATATTTTTCCGTTCGACAACAACACTCATTGTTAGGCAATAGAAAAGCCCCACTTCTCAACCACAACAATGCCTGATCGCACCTTGCTACAAAGAATCTGAGGAAGTTGAACGAATTATAATACGAAACTATCTGTCATCCGCCATACTCTGCAGAACTCCAATCCTCGACGACCACTTTTTAAAGCATCTCAACAACTTTCTGCTAAAAAATACATAAAAATATAAGTGAAATTAAAAACACTTTTAGCGACTTAATCGTAACTTAAACAAAAATAGATTATGTAATGGCATAAATGCACCATTTCGTTGAAACATGTGTGCTGATAATGATCGTGCTTGTTTTGATCAGTAAATGTTTGGTTTTAGCCGAGATATAATGATCTGAATTAAAAAAAAAACATCGCAATTTTATCCATTGCTAGAGTACACAAATAAATAAGTATATAAACGCCAAAGAAATTAAAAGCAATTAAGAGTGTTTTGCAGTTTTTTTCCGGATAAATGAATGGGCAATTAATTCCAATGTTTTATCATTTGGTTATTCTAATTTCTATTAACTAAATTATTCCACATTGAATACTTCAGAACAGATTACTTTTCCCATGCTAGCCAAAAGGGTCTCGGACTATCCCGGTCGTAAAATACAATTAAATTCACTTTAGTCTATGCAGTGATCATTATATATAGTAGTGATATAAAAGTTTAAAAACATACTCGGATACCTTCAGTTAGCATCAGAATCTAATTATTTAGCGCTACAGTAAGGACTTCTACCGATGAAGTTATTGAGAAATCGGTAACAAATGTGAAATGTTAAATGCCTCCAAATGAATAGAATTTTATTTGTGCAGCTTCAAGAAAAATTTTTTAACACAATGTCAAGTTGCAATAATCTGTTTGATATTGAGCTGATGTATATCCCTACGCGTTATCCGCCTATCGAAATAAAACCCCCTTGTTTTGTGAGTCCTAATTACTTTTAATGTCAGTGTTTTGTGGTCAGAAATTAAAAGTGTATGTGGAAAATATATACACAAAGACAGACACATAGTATATAACTACTCTTTTCATTATGTTAATTTGAAAAATAAAATTACCCAATTATTTCAGCTGGTAGTTTTATTTTCATTGTCTGTATTAGTCTAATATACGCGGGTCTCAATCTTCATACCCTTAAGGAAATGTTCATGTATTCTAAAATTACGTTCATTAGACGGCGTGTCTTATTATTACACAGTTTTGCAGATATACATGGACTATCATACACGTCGTTCTTCATCATAATTATTTACGCCGAAGACTTAACTCGCTATATTTATAAACAGTCGAATACTCTCTTGTCTTGGATCACTCATTCTTCGATTTTTCTCAGATAGTCCGTTAATGTATAGTATACAATCTGTGGAGACTTTCGTGTGGAGTCATTTGGTATTTGGTCCCGATTTTTTCAGCTGATATATTTTGTGGATAGGCATTATTGTTTAGGGTTTGTTTGGATTAAATGTTCTATCTTTTCTAAGTATGCATTTACTTTTACAAATTAGTTTAATCATCGTTGATTTCAACAAATGATTTCTTTTTTACATTATATAGATAACATGTTAAGAAACTGCCAAGTGAGAGTTGGCTTACAACATTCAAAGGACGTACATCTATGGCCAGTATAAGCTATCAGCACATATGAGATCCATAATTTATTTTTAAGTTCCTTATAAATCATAAACTGTCTTCAAGACCGGGTAGATCCCATATAATTTAGTAATCCTTTATCCTCAATCTGGTGCCGCAAGAGTATTAAGGTATCATTAATTTATCGCAGCCACAATTTGGGCTTAAGTGTTGTTAGTTCCTTACATCATTTTCTCAAAGTATATATATATATATATATATATATATATATATATAGTCTCTAACTCTCTTTTGCACTATATATATATATATATATATATATATATATATATATATATATATATATAGTGCAAAAGAGAGTGAGAGATTTTATAAAGACTATATATACAGAAAATATAAAAATAAAAAGAATGCAGTTTCAATTTCCGGGGAAAACAACTAAATATAACCTATTGCAGATTTCTCACCTACATAATGCGACTTCTAAAATGTATATAACATCAAAAAAGAACTCAAAGATATAAAGAAAAAAAGAAAGCCTTAATAAAAATGGCTAAATAGAAATAGAATTATAACTTGCATAAGTCGACTAGTCAAACATATCAATTTATAAAAGAGAAGTCAATGTTATTATGATGAAAAAAAACTTTATTAAAATGGGTCACTGGGAAACGGGGATCCGCAGCTGCGTACGATGCAGCTGTTGAGGAGATTTAAAACGAGGGAACCTGTAAAATACGTGGCTCTCTAGTGTAAAATACAACTTCCTGAATAGCAAAATGTAGAACAATACGGTTGTTATTTACAGTAATATATCAAGAAATATCAAAAAATAAAAATATATATATATATAATTGTAATAATACATATAAGCAATTTTAATAATAAGATTACAAGATCTATCCTGCGACATGTTAACTAGCATAAAGTCCTATGAGAATAAATATGCATAAAAGCTTACGTTCCTTCGGTAAAAGAAAGGTACATTGGTAATAGGAAGTAAACGTAGTCAGACATATATACAAGCCCAATATATATTCTAAAGAAGCTTGTATTAAAAATTTAAAAATTACAAAAGAATGTAATTTAAATTCCCGTAAAATAGAAATATACTTTTGACTTGTATAATCCGATTTCTAAAATAGTACTCTTATAAAAGAGAATCCAATAACATAAGAATGAAAAAATACTTTTAACTATTTTCATATATATATATATATATATATATATATATATATATATATATATATATATATATATAAATATATATGTATATATATATGTATATATATATAAGATCTCATCACAAATGTTATAGTCTCTACTACTTTAAATACCGAAAGTGTAATTAAGAAACTCCTATGATACAATACGGAAACCACATAGTCGTAGTGGTAGCTATGTTTTTAAGAATCGGATTTTCGAGCTTATATTAAATCATGCACACACACACACACACACACACACACACACACACACACACATATATATATATATATATATATATATATATATATATATATATATATATATATATATAAGCATACGAGCAAATCCTTATACACGCTTTCATCCAAAGCGATCTCATGGTATTATAAAAAATATTATCTAAAAATGGTTTTATAAAAAATGTTATCTAAAAAATCGAGAAAGATATATACACACATAAAACAACCATAGCCATGTTAGTTATAAAATATATGTTGCTTGTCGACGAAAATACCTTTCATGCTTTAATGTAATAAGTTTTCTAACGGGTATACAAAATTAATAGTAATGTAATGCAATGGAATTGTCGAATATGCACCGCTTTATTTTCAATCGGTAATTTTCGGAGGTTTGTCAAATAAGATATTTTTAAAATGTATGTAGATTATTAAAAAGTTCCTTTTTGTCATTTATTCGTATGTTATTTCATATTTTTTTTTGTTTTGGTTGTGAATTATTTAGAATTTTAGGAGTTTCTTTTTAATACGATCTAATGTAAACTACAATCTAATTAAACGGAAATCTGTTTATGTACTTTCTCCTAAAAACGTTTTAAAAATATCCGTATACCTGTGTTAAATCCCCACTTTCATATATGACAACGATGATAATTTCTTAATTAATCGCTTGTATATTCGTGGTTAAAAATACACTACCGTTTATAAACACATACTCCTTCATTTATGACATCTACATGTTATCAATGTTGTATTCATCAGGGTTTTCTCAGGGGAACAACGTACATACTAGGGATACATAAGACTTGGCGCCCATTAGCAAACTCAGTATTCCATTATATTAATCGGCAAGTTATGAGACCGAATGAAGCATATACTTGCCAGTGTAGATAGAAAACCGTCCGTATAATCTAATATTATGTAGTATATAAATACAACTGAAAGCTACTCTTGAAGAGCATTGCACATATTAATCAAGTACCAAAAATCCTGACGTTTTTCATATTATAACATATTTGCCTCAAGGATCTCTAAAGATAAAACTCGTTTTAAACACTCTAAACATAAGTGGGTTTCTAAAAGAGTAACGTTTATCTTAATTTGTTTTCGATAGATTCAAACGTTCCAAACTTGGCTTGACAGCAAAAAAATCGTATAGCATTTTGATTTATCTATAGGATACCATAAGGTTGACAGCTAAAATATTTAACATAACAATTTATAATTATGCACAACATGAATAAGTCTCTTGTCTATTTCTGGGAAGAACTGATAAGAACGATAGTGGCACTAACAATTTATATATATATATATATATATATATATATATATATATATATATATATATATATATATATATATATATATATATAGGAGCCAGGTACTTCCAAGGATGGATAGCTGTTGCCACATTTGGCAGAAGCTGCTAGAAAGGACATCTCTTGCCTTGATAGAGTACAAAATAGACATCGAAGCCTGGTAGGAAATGCCCTTCCCTGCAACCTCTCTCTCACAGAAGAGATGTTGCGAGTTTGTATCTCTTTTATCGTTATTTTCACGGCAAGTGCTTGGCTGAGCTTCAATCTATGGTTCGCCTATCGCCAAACCTACCATCATAAGAAACCCCCATCTAGCAGAAAACACCATCACTAATTCCCCCATCCTTTTTTCGTGCCTAAACCTAAACGTAGATTCCATGAGGAAAGCTTCTTTCTTACAACTGCACGCCTTTGGAATTGTATTCCGTTTTCTTGGTTTCAAGCTGACTAAAGTATGGTTTTCTTGAAGTCTAACGTAAAAAAGATTTTGATGAGCCGTTCCAAATAAGTTAATAAATTTACCGAATTTCCATTACTAACGATTAATATGTTGCCCGATTTCTACTGTACCCTCTTTAACACTTATCCTCGGGCGGCCTTTTATGCAATTTATGTCGGTTTAAAACCTTGAGATATTCATATTCGTTTTTGTATTATGATTACTTTACGCTTGCATATACCAACATATATTAATCGGAATATTTTTAGCCGTCTGTAATAAAGTAAGTTCCTTTGTGCTTCTTACACAATAAACAATATTTTCTTGTGTAGTACTATAGAACAGAGAGTGTGTGTATGCATTTAAGAAGGTTAAAATGAAGAGAAAAATAAATTATTGATAATTTACTATGAATTAGAAAACACTTTTTTTTAAATATGAGTGCTGTGCAAAAAGCATATTCTCTTATAATACACTCACGTGATAATACGTGTAGGAACAGTGACGGCAGATGTTGAATCATTCAAACGAGCGAGAGTTTCTGCCCCGGAATAAATTTCCCTACGTAGTCGTTAGCATTTTCATTACATCTTTTCAAGCATTTTTAGATTCGGATTTCTATAAATCAGCGGTGTGCTTCATCACATATCTGTTGGCTCCAAGGTAATCCTCAACAGGCGCCGATAAATGTTAATTATTCCATTTTTATCGCATTAGTGGTTTTATGATTCATTGCTTTTTAGGGCATTACACAACTTTTTTCTACAACATAGATATAAGACTGGTAAATCGTTAAATAAATGCGGAAGTCCATTCATAATAACAATGTAATTATGATATAATCATATTGCTCAGGCAAAATAATATATATAGTTTTCATTATTTTTTTAAAATTTATCGTGACTAATATAATCAATTTCTATAATATCTCCACATGCGTTAACAGTTATACATGCGTGTCTTTAATCTACAGTCATCAAGTAGAATATTAATTCAAATAATGAAGTAGTTGGAGAATAAATATATGTATCGCAATATAAGAATTAATCCAGTGGGATGTGGTTTCCTTTTCGAAATATTTTTTCAAATATGGATATTGTACTTGTGTCTAAAAGCAACTCTAGAAGACCCATCGGAACATTAGGTTTTATGGGAATATTTCACAGAAACCGGGCATAAAAAGACAACCATTATTTCATAGAAATGTAAAAAAACTGTAATGTTTTGTGTGTCATTAAATTGCATCTGGCCCAAAACGATCTTGTCCAATCACGACAACGTTTAAGTCTTATGAAGTCATATTATTCAGGTGAATATCTTTTTTAATCAGCGTAATTTCCACAGAGTTTGCTAGTTTTGCAATAATATGATAATTTTTCTCAAAATTAAAACAAAATAAAAAGATATGCCCCTTGCTACACCTTTATCACAGAATAGACATTGAAAGGTTGTGTCTACTATATTGTTATTGATATGCAATTGTATATCTTAGGTAAAATCTGTGCTTCGGCTGGCAATCTTTCACTGAAGGTATTCCTTTAGAAACATCTGTCATCTGTAATCAATATTCCCAACTCACTTATTTCGCTTATTTATTATTACTTTGTCCCGATTACCACCATACATTCGTACATTTTAACCTTGAGTGACCTTCGGGATTGATTAGGGGGGACTCCCCGGTAAAAACAATAGTAAGCGATTTACATGAATGATAAACAATATAAATACTAATGAGTCACACAGTATTTCATGGTATGTAAATTTATTCACGAAAAGACTTACGTTTTTACAAATTACAAATTGAAGGCAGATATAACACAGGACATTGTTTAAATCCCGCAATGTTGTTGGGGAACGTGTTTCATAATACGACTAATATGTGAGGAATTGTAAAGAATTGTGCTACGATGTAGCAATTATATTACTTGAATAGTAGGAAAATTTATTTCCAATAGAATTGGTGGTGGTAAAAATATGGGTTTCTTTGTGTATATATATATATATATATATATATATATATATATATATATATACTCATATATATATATACTCACATATATATATACTCATACATATACATATACCCATATATATACATATACCCATATATATATATATGCATATACTCATATATATATACATATATATATATATGCATATACTCATGTATATATATTTACATATACTCATATATACATATACTCATATATATACATATATATATACATATACTCAAATATATATATACATATACTCATATATGTATATATACATATATATGTATATATGTATATATATATATATTTATATATATATATATATATATATAATCTACATGCAGTACTGTTCCGCTATGACACATCTCATCAATGCGGCTAGATTAGAAACTACCCCAGTCCATATATATATATATATATATATATATATATGTATGTATACATATGGAGATATATATATATATATATATAATTATAGTAATGATATTGATAATAATAAAATTGTATCTATTAATATATATATATATATACATATATATATATATATATATAATGTGCAGGCTTTTGAAATTATAGAAAAGAAGGACCTTCTCATACATATATTGAAATTACGCTCTCAATGATTTCATCTGACGTCGTATAATATTATCATACACAAATATAGAACACATACATGTGACTACTAAAACATTCAATTAGTCTACGTATCGCCTCTTGGTACTGCTTAAACTCTACGCTAAAGACATGATAATTTAATAATAATATCTCTTTGAAAAATGAATAGAATTGCCTCACGTCTCCAATTGTTAAATTACGATTCCCAGGAAACGCGAAATGTCTTTCACAATAATGTCTAATTAAATAAACACTCTCTATATAGAAAAGTGTGATACAATTCGCACCAGGATTGAAAATATGACGTATTGTTGCTTTGTTTTGTGAGGTATGTTCGTATATCATTCATAGTTAAAATATATGTGTGTGGATGTGTTAAGCCATTGCAAACATTTTCTAATTCGAGATTAATGTTGCTATTAATAACATAATATTTGGAAATGTAATTGCCGGATACATTCAGTTTTTACGTAATTTTCAGAAAAGAACAGTAATTTATTGTGCCTTAAACACACTTGTTGATATAAGAAAATGTAAAATATAGTGTAATAATAATAAGGGTTTAAAAAAAAATTCGTGCAGCGGTTTATAGCTCATTGAAAAACGTATAATTTAAGATTGTCTAATTTTATGCTGAATGAGGGGTCATAATAGCAGACATTTCAATGTACTGTATCTTCTTACGTTCTATCATGCAAATCTCATAATATTCACTGTATAGATATAATCATGAATAAATACCTCGCAAATTGAACGTCAAAAACAAACAAACAAACAAAAACGCCGCTATAAAGTGTCAGTTCCCTTCTTTTACGCAGGAATAACGACCCGTTTCTCGACCTTGTTGTGACTTCCGATGAAAATGGGGTTCTTTAAGATGAACGTAGATGCGCAACTCAGTGATTAGACACCGATGAATCTCAACAACAGTTCCTGCAGTAAGAGTTTAACGAAACGAAAATAATGTTGTCAGTTTTGTTGCCTGTAATCGATCTCATCAATTAAAGTTTTTATAATGTAGGCGTAATTACGGCTGTTGCGATGTACTGAAAATAAATGAATGAAATATATCAGAAACTTAAAAAAAAACACACATTATTAGTCAATAGAAAGGCCAAATTCTAAACGACGACAATACCCGACCGCACGTTACTAAACTGATCCTGCGCAATTTCAACGATTTGGGCTATTAAACTCTACCTCATTTGACCTAC
Source organism: Euprymna scolopes (assembly GCF_053919585.1). NCBI lineage: Eukaryota > Metazoa > Mollusca > Cephalopoda > Sepiida > Sepiolidae > Euprymna > Euprymna scolopes. Next base: position 122,223,415 of record NC_136492.1, read on the forward strand.
TCTACGGACCTCTCGCTTACAGATTACACTTATTCAAGCATCGCGGTAAATTTCTGCGTAAGAATGGTTTCAAACACATACGCAATAGTAAAAAGGCCTTTAGCGATTGAATTACCACTAGCACGATTTTTTGGACGTCACTGGTATAAGTACACTGTTTTTTGCCTTGGCTGCACTGCGTTGATTCTGATTGTGGTTAATTTGAGTAATACATTTTTGTTGGAACCGTGATATATTTATCTGAATTTAAAAATAAAAAAGTAAACGGAAGCACTTGCTTGTCAACTTATATTATGTTACGTTTATACGTGTGATACTGAATCGTAGACATTCATCACAAAAGTAATCTGAGACATGTTAAAGAACTTAAAAAAGACACTATATATATACATATATATATATATATATATATATATATATATATATATATATATATATATAGTCGACTTCTCTATTATAATTGCAGACTTGTAAGAATTCGGCTTATGCAAGTGCAAAGTCTATTTCTATTTAACAATTTTAGTTACGACTTTTTTTCATCCTTGTGTAATTGAATTTTTCTTTGTAATTATCAACTTTTAAGAAGTCAGATTATGTAGGTGGTAAGTCTGCGATTGATTAAATAAGTTTGTTTACTTTTGCACGCGTCTTTAGATTAAATATTAAGTTTTTACATAGGATGGCTAGGTTTTCTTCCTCTTATGCGTTTGTCTTTCTGTACCAAAAGTAATTAAGCTTTTATGCATTTTTATTCTCATAGAATTAATATGACAGTAAACCTATCGCAGATTATATATTGTACCATTATTATAAAATTTACTTATATATGTATTATTACTATATTATACGTGTTAAATATTTTTTTATGTTTATATATATATATATATATATATATATATATATATATACATATATTAACCCTATTATCCTACATTTTCCTAATGCAGAAGTGGTATTATCTACGGGGGATCCATATATTTAACAGCTATTGTGTTTGTAAATCTCGAAATAAAGCCACATGGTAAACTGCTGAGAAACCACGTTTTCTATTTTAGTTAAGGTTTCCTTTTCTCATCCTCGTATAGTTAAATTCTTTTTTTTTTAAAAATACCACTTTTAAGAAATTGGCTTTAGCAACTTCTAAGTCTATTTCTATTTAACAATTTTAATTAACGATTTATTTTCATCCTAATATAACTTAACTAGCAAAGATACCCACGCATAACACGGGACTTTTCTGCACACATAGGTACGTGATTTGTGGGCACCTTTCCAGTAAGTTGATGCTGTAAGAGGGAAGTGAATTTCAACTCGATGCTTAAATCTTATCTAACACATTGAAGACTGAAAACATACCACAATCAGATCAGATCAGTTTTTCATCATATCCTTTTGTAGAACTTTTCATTGAAGAGACTCGTTGTAAATTGCATTCATGCTTCTTTGAATTGGAGCCAGAATGAAGAGTTTTTTTCTGAACTTCCTGTCCCGCTGATGGAAACGTAGACCATACCGTGACTGAAGCAGTCTGATGTCATGTCTACGCCAATGGTTTTAAACGTCTGACCTTGTCATATATTTATGCTCATTGCAAAACACAACTTGATAGGAAATATTTCTAGATAGTACAATTACAACAAAACCCCCTCATCCTCCCGGCCGCCGCCGATAACCTCCCGCCTTAATATAAACAACATGTGTTTTTGGGGGTGGGGGTCAACGTGTGGATGCTCAGGTTAGGTTAAATGATCATAGAAAACTTATCCCAACTTTATTTAAACTAACATTACTTCAAAAAGTCCCAGGGTCCAGGAGTTCATACCATGTCAACGGTAAATTTGCGACGGGGTTGATTATCAGATTTGGTGTCGGAAAGAAAGAATCGGCTTGTGTCAAAAAACGAAAATAAATGTCTTTTTGTATCATAAAAACAATTATTTGTTCAATCATGAGAAAGTGAAAGGAGGTCTGGGGTATTTTTTTTTTTGGCTCTTTTGCTCTTTTTGGCGTTTTTTTAGTAAATGCACGGGCGGCCATCTTACTTTCCAAACTGTAGTTATTACGTCGGATACTAAATGCCTTCAAATATGAATAGCTACTCGTTTGCGCAAGAAATAAATGCAAACTTCGTTGTCAGCATCCTGCCAAACCTAAACAAGCCGACAATTCAAAGGTGAGTGCTGAGGGGTCGGTAAACAAAAAAAATACCGATTTATGGTAATAATTATACCATAGAGATGTATGTGCTATCATATATGGTAAAAGAAAATACTATGTTATATTAAATTTATATAATTATAAAATTCAAATGACCTTGAAACGGGTGTTGTAACCCAACATCCGGGTTACAACTTCCGGTTGCGTATGCGTGCATAAACATAAACACATAACAGCGTAAACAAATAAAAATAAATCCCCACTTTTGCAGAATTTGATATGCGCACTAAAATATTAACGCTATTATTTCGAAATTATTATTTAACATGGGTGGGATGTTTTGCAAATATTTTGTATTACAACTATACTGTCACAATTTTCTTACTAATAAATCAACTTTAACCCGTTGACATCGTACTGTTGTACCGTATTCGTTTTCAGCGTCCCGATTGTTTTTTTTTCGCGTTGAAATTATCCAAATAAAAACTTTATTTCACTATTACGTTTAACATATTTTAACGCAATTTTCTTACAAATAAATCTTCATTAACCCGTTGACAACTATAATAGAATTTTACAAACATTTACCTATAAGTATGGAAAACAAACCACTTATAGTTCAATGGCTGTATTTTTTTTAATCAAAAATAAAAAAAAAATTATAAACAGAACGATGAATTACATCAGCATAAAACTACAAAATACAGAGAAAAAAACCCGCATAACTCAACAATAACAAAGAAAAAAGGTTGATTCAAACGTAACTCAGGACACGCCCGGCTTTCTCCGGAACATGACATCAACAGCCGGAGTAAGCCGAGCGTCGCTAAGAAAATTAAGCCATCTGAAGAAACATAAAGGTGAAGCAATGACAATGTAGCGCGATGGTTTTTAACGCGACGCGCGTTCGCGCGAGTTGAAAATTCAAAGCAACGGGCGATACTTTGGAAGAGGAAGAAAAGAAAATAAATTAGTGAAAAAACACACCATTTCGTATTTTAACGAAGAAAAAACGCCACAAAAAATGAATTTTACAGTCTTAAGTGACCAGCTGGAAACACTAACTGGAGTCCTCAACTTTTGTCCAAAAAAAAAAAATACTGGCACGGACGAAAACTTGTGCATCATGTGAGTAAGGACAGGTAAGCATGGCTATGCCTGAAGGTGTCAGGCTATCACATGCCGAACCTGTACATCATCCGGACTGATACCTTTTTTTGTCAAGTCTGGGCCTACAATTGCCATTGTGGGCGTTTGAACGAGCAACACAGAAAGACCTGCAGCGCGAATGCGGAATACGATTTACACACATACACCATTAATAAACCAACGGTATGAGGAAACAACAACAATATCTGAAAAGAAAAAAAATCTATCCCACCCATTTTTTTTTTCAATTTTTCTAGTTTTCAGGTTTTTCTTTAGGGGGGAACAAAATGTATAAAAATAAAAATAACACACCAAAAAACAAAGACAATTTTTTTTCAATTTATCTTGAAAAAAAAACTTAACAAAACAGTGTTTATATGACTTATCTTTTAACCTTTTCTTGAACAAAAGAATCAGTCAATGTCAAGTTTGTTTCCAACTCCTCCAAATCATTTTTAAAAGTTTTACGGTGGTGCTGAAACGAATATAACATTTCAATTTGGTGCAGATTAGTAGTTTTCATGATATGAATATTTTTTCCAAAAGTGGGGCACCACTTTCCTATATAAATGCAACGTAAAATGAGCACCCACCTTTTGACCACATATTCGTTTTCAGCATCTCCAAAAACCGGCGTTTTTTTTTTTTTTTTTTTTTTTTTTTACACAGATTCGTTCATTTTGTTCATCTCATTATTTAGGATGGTAATGTCAGTAAGGTTAAAAACATACTTTTTTTCATTATATAAATTGTATAGTTGTTACCAGGTGCTTCACCAGTTAAATATTTCACAAAACTTCTGTTTACATTAAGGGGCTGCGGAGCCCCCTGATGTAAACAGCATTCATGTGGAATATAAAACGATTCTGCTTTGATGGTTTAATGGTTATTCTCCTTACGTTACTAACGGAAAAACTGTTAATTCAACTACAGAAGCAACTGCTAATAACTATACAATATCTATAATGGAGTACCCACCTAAGAAACCAAAAAAAAAAAACGCTCATGTACGCTTACTGACGGCATTATTAGCATCCTAACTTATAAAAAAATGAAGGAACCTCTTAGTTAAAAAAAAAAGCGCCGGTTTTCGGGGGTGGTAAAAACGAAAATCACAGTTAAATTTGTTTTATGATATGAACAAATTATTAGATGACCAGAAAGTGGGTGCTCATTTTACGTCCAATTTATATAGGACAGTGGCCCAACACTGTTTCAAAAAAAATAATTTCTTCATATCATGCCCCAAATTTAAATGTGGTATTCGTTTTTAGCACCACAGGAGAGACGTTGCGAGCCTTTGTTTTATCCTTACTGCCATTGCAGGTTCTCGTCTGAGCTCCAACCTCTAGTCTCCCCTCGACAATCTTTCACGAAATACACCCTTCTAGCTGAAACCAATGTAAAAAATGTCCCCCTCTTTTTATCTGTGCCAAAACCAAAATGTAGATTCCATGAACAAAGCTTCTTTCTTAGAAGTGCACGCCTGCGGAACTCTGTTCCCTCTGGCTGTTTCCCACCTGGCTACAACTTCAATCCAAATATAAACAAATTCCTGATGAACCGAACCCTTAAGTAGACATGTTATCAAATCTCAATATTAACGCACTGTACACGCAATAACACTTATCCCCGAGTGGCTACCGGGTCTTGATAAGTTGTGACTACCTTGTAAAAAAAAGAAGAAAACAAAAAATAAACACAGGAAAAATATAAAAGTCGTCATTTCAAAGTTTTTGGAGGAGTTAGAAAGAAACTTGGCATTGACTAAAAAATGATTAACATTATTCATCTAAAAATATACGGTGCTAATGCAGAGAGTGGTCCGCGCTATTTTTTAAATCGTATGTCCACGTTTAATTAAAGTTTTATGATATGATTATTTTATTCAATTGTAAGGGTAAAGTACAGAATAGGTACAACATACACCCCCCTCCTCATGTTAAGAATGGCGTTTTAAATAATAACGTTATTATTTCAGCGCGGATATGCATGTGTACTAAATATATATATAGCAAAAACAAAACAAAACAAAAATATTATTATAATATTTTTCTCTGCAGTTAATAAAATTTAAAATTTAAGATAACTTTTCTTTTCTTGTTATGCTTTCAGTGACGAAGGTCGACTTAATTCTTTGAGCGAAGCTCGGTTTACTCCGGCTCTTGGTATTATGTTCAGGAGAAGCCGGGTGGCCTCTGAGTTAACTCTCTGCATGAGTACCAAAAGGTTACTTAAAAATTAAGAATAAGCAAAAAAACATACCCTCGAATTAAAAATATGAATAATAATTCAACTCAGAAGAATATCTCGAAATGAAAACAAATCTATTATAGAAAATATTTAATAACGTTCTCAAAGTATTACATTATCACAGTTATTCTCCTTAGTTTTCTGGTTTGAAAGCTAAAAGGTTTCAGATTTACGATAAATTTAAATTAATTTAAGTTAAATAAAATATAAATTGAAATTAAAATAAACTAAATAATTATAATATAGTATCACCGAATCTATTATGTCGAGTAAGTAATATAATCGAGCTAATTATTTTAAATGTTTTAATTTAATGTAATAATAACCATAACTCAGTCGATGTATATGTGATGTGAAGAATGTTATATCTAGAAGTTACACATAAAAAATAAATGTTTTCTTTTAGCAGAAGTATCCTACAATGGGCATTAATAGTTCGTGACAAGGAGAGGGGAATACACACTATAGACACTTTATATTTCTTTGATCACAGGGAGTTGTACATGCAGACAAACACACACAGGAACGTTATTACCTTATATATATATATATATATATATATATATATATATATATATATATATAATCTATTGTAATTATACAGTTTTCAGAAGTCGTATGATGTAAGGGCTAAGTCTGCGATAGTTTAAATTTACATTGTTTTTTTTTTCCGGGAATTCCAACTGCGTTCTTTATTTTTAATTTTACATGTTTCTACTGAAAGCTTCTTTTGACTATATATATATATATATATATATATATATATATATATATATATATATATATATATATATATATGTGTGTGTGTGTGTGTGTGTGTGTGTGTGGGGGTGTGTGTGTGTGTGTGACTATGTTGGATGCTACAGTAAAATCTAGCCAGCCGATGAAAAGATGTTTAAGTGTGTAACTTACGCTGATAGTCAATCAACAATATATATTTTATCCGACATATCCCTAATCGACATTATTTTCATTAATGACTTCTATTGTTTATTATTTGATATATAAAATAGCAATTCAAACTGTATCAACATTTTTCCGAAACAACATCATCCGACATTTTCGGAAAACTCGGTTTTAATTTTTTTAATACTGACCAACTTATTAACATGCTTCACCTAATTTACATTAAAAATTGCGTCGAGATCTTTTCCTTAAACTTGTCCTTATAAACCTTATGAATATTTATGTACTTTAACCAATCGCCCCTTTTCTGGCTTAACGATATTTTCCATAAGGAGATTGAGATTAAAGAGTATACATTTCGTGAAATGTTAATAAATATGTTTTTCATTAAAATAATACGAGACACCGGGAGGCGTTTATTAGACATATTTATGTATTTAAATTCAAATGAACTATTGCTGTGCATGATAATATATTAACAGATGTGTTTTGTAATGTAATATGGAGTAAATGCCTAAGTGAGACGCCTCCCTCCCTTCCAAGTATCTTCCTTAGTAGGATGGAATCCTTAATGTCATTTGAACTCAAACAGAAAGAGTGTTAATGTCCACAAAACGATAAATTAAGATAAGTATATTTTTATCCGCTCATTTCTTAAAAAGCGAAAATCGAAATTTAACACTATTTTCTCAGACATATTTTAACTATATTTTCTTCCCTTATTTTAAAACAATTTCCTGAATAATTTTTGCCATGCTAAATTGATAGAATTATAATGTGTTAGATGGAACTCCCTAAAGTCAATGATAACTTATTTAGATGAGGGGATTACTTTATTTATTATGATACCTAATATAATCAACCATGTAAAAGAGCTTAAAAATCATAAAAACTTTAAAAAGTGACAACCTCTCTCGCGCACTGCTATCACCTTTCAGGACACCGCTCTGGATGTGAGTTTTCCTAGTCATAATTCCTATGATTTTGATCTGTCACTGCCTCAACACATTAAAAAGATACCAACAAATCATAAATTTGTATAATTGTATGTAAACATATCGTTAAATAAATAAATAAGCTATGTCCATTACATATCTTCCACACTTATTTCTTGTCAAATGAGCCAATCGGATTAAAAATTGTACTTCTTTCTTACTTAAGTATTCTTCTTCAATATGTACAATTTGGACATACTAAAATACGAGCATCTGGCTACCTATATCCAATCGCCTATACTGGATCCTCAACGTCTTACTTTCAGTATCCTTGTACTGCAAATTTCATTAAACTTTTATCACAACTAGGCCATTTTCTGAAAGGGCACAACATGTTTTTCCGATCAGCTTAACATCCAGTGCTCGTGCATCTAATCTTTATCTAATTTCTTATATCACTTCGAATTTTACCTTAAACATTCATTCTATCCTTATAATGAGATGTACACTTTATAATACTCTATTCAAATACTTTAAAAACAAATTAGACTGGCGCAGTTAAATATCAGAAACTCCCTTGAGATGATTTGTGCGTGTCCTTAATTATGGACTAGAACAATGAATCACGACACTATGTATCTCTGATTTCTCTCAAAACGTAAAAATTCTGCTGCTAGTATGCTACCTTCTTCCAATTATAACCTATAGATAATTTACCTCAAATATGTCTTCCTTGTCTATTTTGCATGACAAACTTTTTTCTAAACTCTACCCTAAATTCTATATCCTAACGTGTAATTATACTGTACTGCTATTTACCCCCTTTCTCCTAATCACTAACCAACTACTCTATTTTCAAAACTACCATTACATCTAATCCATTGCACGTAGCTTAGAGGTGTTTCTCACTTTAATAATAGATACACATTAGCATCAAAAGATTTCAAGTAAAACATAAGATAAGATTAAAAGTCGATACTTACTATAAATTTATATGTAATAAATGAAAACCCCTTTATCTCTTTCTCTTTGATAGGAGATAGAATTACAAATATATTATATAAAAACTGACCCGATACTCTTTCTTATACAAGATACAATCTTCCGGATCTTAAAAAGAACGGGGAAGCTATATTCTTTGGCTTGAAGTCTGAAGACAACAATCATACTTAATACCAAAACTTCCATATATTTGTATATACTGAAAACATGCCATTTATACTTAATTATACTTACAGAATATGCAATAAGTTATACATTTTCCAGCTATAGTTGCACGCAACTATATTCAAAATCAAACGATGTTACTTTTGTCTATATTTGGCATACATTTTTTTCTTTCTGCCATTTTAAATACTCAGTGTTTGCGCACCTAATTTTAATTCCTAATATCAAGTTAATCATATTTTAACATGTTCTCCTGTTTCTAAACTAACATAAAAACTATATCTAACCATACATTAACCTCCCACACTCTCTGCTTCCCCCCCTCTCTCTCTCATTCTCTCTCTCTCTCTCTCTGCTGCAAATGTAGTTGCTTCCATTGCTGGAATGCTCATTTATCTCCTCTTCCATTACCAAAGCAAATGAAAATCATTGTAATGTCATTTTAATCACTTCGAGGAGAGTAACTTTTCAGTAGATATATAACCTACTAAATAACCAATTTAAATTACTACTCGTGCGTGGTCGCAGAAACACCTGGCTGAGGACCCAGTTGGGGGCGAACTGTTTCGGTACTGGTTCACCCCTAGATCTTCCGAGGTAATCCGTCTAGGAGAAGGGACACTCTGAAGCTACACCTAGGAGACGGAGGTTCTTCACTCCCCGACGACAACCTTCCTAGAGTTGGGGACTCAAACAAATTACCGGTTGACAAACCTAGACTGCTTATGTAGGAGATATGCTCTATCGATAACCTGGCTCTCACGCTCCTTCTTTGTCAGTTAGCTAGGCGTAAAGATTCTACTACAGGGACTCGGGAAAATCACCCAGTGGTTGAACTTGTTTCCTGACTAGGGTGATGAACACCGTTTTCCCCGCCCCCGCCACATCGCATCCCCCTATACTTGACACTGTGGTTGTGCTTCAGTAACATATATGTCGGTGCGGTTGGACTGAGCTGACTTTTGTCTAACGGGTTGAGGGTACCAGATTGACAATTCGTGGCCGATGTTTCCGACTGATAGTACAAGACCACTAACTCTTTGATAGCACTTAGATGGCTGCTCCATCAACAGTTGTATAATATCGGGATTATTGTAGTGCCATGTCGCCCATAGAAAAGGACCGTACACTTTTCCCCGGTGGGCTTTCCTGAGGCAACACTTCTGTATGTGAGGAGACAGCTGATTTTCTAATGCATTGCATGTATGATATTCTGCACAAGCATTGTCCAGCACCCCTCACTCACCCTAAGAGGAAATTAAAAATAAATATAATGAAATGGCTGTTAAAACAAAAAAAAAACGTTTAAACCAGGACCAAACTCCAAGAAAACCAACCTGCCTCCTCCATTGAGGCTTGCATTTTCGAATATCTGCGGGCGTAGACCTAACTTAGATGATGTTGAATAGGTTCTAATAGTATGCACCCCGGACAGCATTAACTGAACATATCCTACACTCCTCCATTACGTCTAACACTTTAACATGTCTATTTATCTTCCACTCTGCCGTAAGGCCTCAGGCAGGCATATGCACGGGCTTGGAGTCTATATTCGTATCCACCTCTCCCTGACTAGAGAAAATAAACAAGAATCAAACGATCAGGCCTTTATGTGGTTCAGACCAAACATGCAACATAATATTAGCTACTTCTGTTTCGCTACCGCTTACCCTCAACTCAATACTGCACCCTAATAAATAAAGTCTCTAACAGCTTATGTTTCGCACTCTCCCTCGATACTAGCGCATACGTACATGTATTTGGTGTCTTCAATGGCCACCAGAGTAACTGGCTTGAATTTTCTAATTACACAGTCGTAGCTGGAAGCACAATACATAGCTTCGTTTAATCTCATTCCCTCTCACAGACGGTTAAATTTCAGACACGTATCCCAGACCAGCAACATCAACATGCCTTACCTCTACATCTATTTCTGACAAGAGTCCCCTATGATTGTAAACAGGATGCTCACAGCTCACTCGGCAATGCTGATCACGCTGTGATAATGTTAGAACTCGCCCTAAATTTTGGAACCAAAACTAAAGACCAACGGCTCAAAATAACAAGGTATTACAAAAAGGCTGACTAGGAAGCCACCAAGGATTTATCAGAGATGCCCAATGGGGAAATATCTTTTTCCTCCCAGCTGAACAGTGCGCAAATGAGACCACTGGATGGTTACAAACTGCAATTGCGCGCACTTGTTCCCACCCGGAAATTTTAGAGCAAGCCTCACTTTTCTCAATCGTTGGCTACTACTTGTGCATCTGTAATTGCTTAAAAGCAGCATGCGTACCACAGATTCAACCGACATAAGGCCAGTGCAAACAAACAGACATATAGAAGCTAGAAGTAATTATAAGATAGAAATAGTGACAGCTTAGCCCGAATACACTGAATCCACCAGAAAAAACATCGAAGCACAGAAATTAGGAACCCGTAATTTTTGGAAAATCTACAACAGAGTAGTAAATAATGGGCAGTCAAAGATTTCCCCACTATCAAACAATCATGAGGTTGTTCGCACGGAAACTGAGAAGGTTAACCTACTTGCCAGTCGGTTAGCCTTAAACTCAAAATCCATAATAGGCCCAACACACCACTCCGTCCCTACCCTCCCTTCGCTTTGGGACTGGCACTACACTAGAGAAAAATCACCTCTTTTAGGTATATATTTTCACAAAAATATCTAGACACCTCAAAAGCATGTGGACCGGATCCCATCTCGGTTGTTCTATTAAAAGTATGCTTCGCTGTGGTTGCTCCAGTTCTCTGCAAACTTTTTAAAAATACCTTAACGGATCTTGCTTTCCTGGCTGCTGGAAAATTGCTTCTGTGGTACTGGTTTTATAGAATTCTGGTGAAAAAAATGGGCCATTAAATTATCGCCCAATTAGGCTTCTCCCGCTGTTCGCCAAAATATTTGAGTCCTTAAATAACCTCACACTAGTTCATCACTTTACAACTGCTAAACTGTTGGCCGACAAAGAATACGGATTTAGGCAAGCACGATCCACAACAGATATCATAACTGTAATCTCTGAACGTATATAGTGTTAACTAGACAACATAGGGGAGGGTAGAGAGCTAGCCCTTCATATATCTAAGGCTTTTGACAGGGTATAGCACGACGGTCTTCGAAGGAAAATTAGACCATATGATATCACTGGAAGAATACGTAATGTAATTAAATCTTTCTTAAGAGAAAATCCAGATTGTCCTCGACGGTCGTACATCTAAACAATATGATATACATGCGGTAGTACTTCAGAGTGTATTCTTGGATCTTTATTATTCATGATATTCATAAATGCCCGCCCCCTGATACAATTGTTTCCGAAGTGGATATTTTTTGCTGATGATACAACTCTCTATAACAGGCACGAGGGGAAAACAAATGAACCCATATCTAAGGAAACATAAGAAACTTTAGAGATTGACCTCAAATCTGTAGGTGAATTGGGGCATAAATAGATGGTAACATTTAATGCTGCAGAACTAAGCTCGTTTCCTTCAATAAATACAAAAAAAAACGTCTCTACCCCCAATAGCAACGACCAGGAACACATTACCCGAACGGTATTCCTTAAAACTCTTCGGTCTAACGTGTACAGGGAACATGAACTGGAAGAGTTACATTGAGAGCATTGTCAAGGCTGCTGCGAAAAAGCTGGGCTCTCTCTACCGTGCCAGAGACATACTTACGCCTGAAGGTATTCTGCACCTCTATAATGTCAATATTCGCCTTTAGATGAAGTAGTGTTGTCACATTTAGGCTTGTGCATCTGCTACATGTCTCTCACTATTGGACAGGGTTTAAAAGAGATTCCCCAACCTGATAGGTTCTGAACTGTCATCCAGGCTTCAGCCTATGTCGCATCAACGAAATGTTGCATTCACCTGCCTGTTCTACAAATAATTTAATCGTGAATGATCTGACAAACTACAAGTACTTTTACCCCCTCGTCGTGATTGATCCCAACAAACCCGACAAGCAGTTAAATCCCACCCCTTCACAGTATAGATCCTAGTGTTTTTTAAGGCCTTTTACTGCAATAATTTCTTCCCCAGAACTGATAGACTTTAGAACTCCATTCTTCTTTCCGATCTTTACTGGCATGCAGACGTGCAAGCGTAATGTGAACATACATCTTTCTACTCATCCCCTTTATAACACCCCTGCAAATTATGTCCACGATAGTAGCTCCCTACTTCACAGAGGCAATGTGCCTTGTTTACGGTTAATATTGAATAACATAATAGTATATCATTGTTTGTAGCTAAAGCATTTTTTCGTCATTCTGTTGAGATTCTAAAAAATCGAAGGACACTTACCTGTGCTAAACTCTTTGAATCTATGTGATATATAAATATATCTACAATGCGTCAGAAAATAAGTATAGAACATAATTATGTTTTCACAATTGTACAATTTTTATATGTTATACTGTTTTTCTTTGTATATTTCTTACTGTATTCAAGTAAAATTGTTCCTATTGTCTGGTGGATAAGTCAGCTGCGTTTTGGATAACGTGTACCATACCTCGTACAAACAAGTGTAGATTAGATATATACACACGATCTTATTTTTGCTTATTTGATGTTAAATATTTAGTTAAAGTTAATTAGTGCAATTACATTCATGCTTAATTGTCGTGACAAACCATTGCGAGCAGAATCCTTAAAAGTTTAGTATAGTGCCTAGTATGCTTTCCATTTTTTTTTAATAGGGGTTTAACTTCTTTCCAGTTTCCATTCACGTTTTATCCAGTCTGCATTAAAGTGTTTTCAAGTTTGCATTTAAATTATCGATTCAAAAAGTCTTTCTGCATTTTTCGTAGTTGAACATAAGTTAATGTTCATTGTAAGATATGAAGGTAAATAAATGTATGTATTTAATAAGAGTCAATGTCTGGTTATATTAAATTTTTCGTGTATATCATTTTCTCCTTAGATAACGTATTGGAGATGATTTCAAATGAGTTTTTCTTTTATAACCTTGGTTCTGCGAAGGTGAGACAGTTTACACCTTGCTAAACAAGAAAATAAAATGTTGTATGATACGTCCAGATATAATTATCTAATATATGTTGTTAAAAGATGGACACAAACATTATATATTTGAATAGTTCACTTCTGTGTCTCTATTGTGCTAAGAAAATTCATATTGCGATTGACCTTTATTCTTGTTGTCGTACTAACAATTATTTTGCATTATTTTAAAATGAAACATGCATCACAGAAACTGAAGTATGTATAAGTGCATTTGTTCTCGCTCTCCACATAGAGCTCTTATGCGTAGATCATCGTATAACGATTAGATCACTGTCTGACTGACGTAAATGAACACTTAGAATTTATATGTTTAAAATTCAATGTTATTTCAAGCGGTTAATGGTAGCCTCATGGATTAGGTCTCCGCTAATCGAGCCAGAGATGTCTCGTGATACGGGGTTCGAACCGTTCGACTGGTAGTAATCGTGACACCCTGCACTGAAGATTCCCGAAAGGATGACATACTAGTGTCTGTAGGTATTTAATTATTAGAGTAAAAAATTATTATGACAGCCCATTAAGAAATTCGTTTCTTATCGTTGAGCACTTTCAGTTGAATTAAAAGTCGGTCAATTTAGCTCTTATGCGTAGATCATCGTATAACGATTAGATCACTGTCTGACTGACGTAAATGAACACTAAAAATTAAGATGTTTAAAATTCAACGTTATTTCAAGCGGTTAATGGTAGCCGAATGGATTAGGTCTCCGCTAATCGAACCAGAGATGTCTCGTGATACGGGGTTCGAATCGTTCGACTGTTAGTAATCGTGACACCCTGCACTGAAGATTCCCGGAAGGATGAAACACTAGTGTCTGTAGGTATTTAATAATTATAGTAAAAAAAAAAACATTATATATATATATATATATATATATATATACACGGACAGACAGGAACACCCACGAGTCCAGCCTACTCGCATATATATATATATATATATATATATATATATATATATATGTGTGTGTGTGTGTGTGATCAGAACAATGGGCATTGTATTCCGATAGAAGAAAGAAATAACAAGGAACAAACCGAGTTATGTGTTCATCAACGTTTCGTGTTTATTTCGATACTTTCTCTGGCTGAATGAGATTAAGAACACAAAAACACCAGTACAAGGTTTGAAAATGCTTCATGTGCAAAATGTGACGCTGTTCTATATCATAAACGGCAAACGACGTTGGAAATTCGAAACAGCAGGGTAGCTTACGTTATTAAATAGAGGGAGATTTTTTTTTATTACATCATTTAAAATGTTAATATATTTTTAAAAGATATATGCACAGTTAATATTATTTCTGTTAAGGATATGTCGGCTAAAATCCAAATATAGGCGTGTAATAAAAATGAAACGAGTGTGTATGTGTTATGTAATTTATGGATTGAGATAATGTGTATTGATTATTACAGGGGGTGATTCTATGGTGTTAGAAGCTCAACCTTTGTCTAGAATTAAATTGTGATGTTTAATAAAAGCTTACGTAATAATCGTGTGCATTATAGAAACTTGCACGTTGTTTAATTGCGCTTGAATTTGCGATAAGAGCACATTCTGGTAATCTCCTGCACAGTTTATTAGAAATAAAGTTAACTATGTTTGCTTGTTCAAATTCAAACGTGTGATTATACTGCAACGAATAAAGAGAATAATGTACTAAGAGAATTGTTATTTTATATATTTCTCTTTTATGAATACTGGGCGTTTCTCTAACTTATGCTGGGCTTAACGAACGTATTATAATGGAAATGTTGGCAAGGAAAATGTATATGCCTGCATTGGAAACTGGTTTGTTTTGGGGTGTTTTATAGTTTTAAATAATTGTCTTATCGTTTTTATATTGTTTGTATGATTAGACATCCTAGTTTGTTTATTGTGTTTCAAATTATTGTTTTATGGGCGTATGCAGGTAAAAGGATGCGCCTGTTTGTAAGAAAAAGGTCTGGTGCATATAATTGTTGATTATTTATGTGTATGGATGTTCGTTAAGCATTCAATATAAAATATGTGGGATATTGCAAGGTTTTTCTAAGTGTTTGTGAGATATTTTATCTTTTACTTATGTTGTCCTTCTCTTTTTCTCTCTCTTTATATATATTTATATATAAATATATATATATATATATATATATATATATATAACTTCTGTTTAAAAATTTTTTTTTTGTATATGTGGATGATGTCGGTCCCCTTAGTGTCCTAAATCCGTATGAAATATAGGTCGTTTATCAACATTGTTTTGTTATCTAAAAAATAAATTAGTTTGGAGGCTATTTTTACAACTTATGATCCACTAAAATGGAGAACTATTGTTAATGCAAGAAAGCAAGTTAGTCCAGTTATCGCATAAGATGAACTGTTTTATGGACAAAATATTTCTAAACAAAGAATCAGAAATTACCTTTTTAGAAAATTCAATCTCTAAGTGCTTTATATATATATATATATATATATATATATATATATATATATATATATATACATATATATATATATATGTATCTGTATATGCATAAGAATAGACATTTTAATTTAATTTAATTTAATATATTCTCTAACACACGCACACACATATATTAAGGGTTACCCCCCAAAAAACAACAAAAGCAAAACGGAGGTCATCTAGAACATATGGTGTAGAACGGCGAAAAAAGGCCAAAGACTCTAGTGTTTGGATGTGATGTTTTGAATATAATAAACAAGTTATGACCAAAGTTCCATTTCCACCCTGTATATATATATATATATATATATATATATATATATATATATATATATATATATATATATATATATATATATATATATATATATATATATATACATATGTACAGATAAACATGCTGCTGAAATAACTCAGGTATCGAATTTAATTGCCTAAAACAACAGTTAAACGTGCCAGGCACCAAAAAACATAATACATCAGAATGTCTGGAGGCGCAAATCGTGGGTATATATGTAAGTAGTAAAAGTCAACGCCAAATAGCGGGGAATCTTTCCATACAAGTTCTTAGTTGCGTCCAAGCGACTAAAGCCACTCCGTCGGTGCGTCGGTAGGTCGGTCGGTCGGTCTGTTGGTCGGTCTATCCGTAACACTTATGTCCGTATCCTTTTTTTTTAAGATCAGTGGTCTATTGTTAGTAGATGTTGTTCTTAGCTGTTTAAGCTTTTCTTTCCCTTTTGGCCAAGGTAAAAGTGTGGTATCTGTTTGCACTACATGCTGTACTTATGTTTATAATTTAGTGACATAAATGGGGGGTCACTTTTCTGTATTAATTTAATGTAAAATGTTCATATACTTTAAGTCTTCAAGACATTCAAGTCATTCTCCAGATAATTTCAGTTGTTTTTGAAGGATTCTAATTATTTTTAAGAATTCCAGTCATTCTTAAGGCCATTCAATTCATTCTTAAGTTCATTAAATCCATTCTAAGTCATTTACATTTTTATTTATTTAAGTCATTTCAACCCATTTTTCGGTCATTTTCGTTTATCTTTACGAATTTCATGTCAATCCTACATACACGAATTCATTCATTACACGAGAGCACCCGACTAATCGCTATAGGCCATGTTGTTGTTCATACGGTGAGCCTACTGTCCAAGAGATGAAAAACATTGACCCCTGAAAAACCCTTGCCTTTTGTAAAACAAAAACAAATGTTGAAAATAATCCTCGGTGCAACTCTCTGACTTTGCAACGCAAGCTGGTGTCACATCCAGAACAGTTGTCAAGTATCTTCTAAAGCTGGACTACTATTGTTGAGTTGGGAGAAGCCATATCCTTCTTAGTCTTGCCAATAAGATTGGGCTCGCTAGATGATAAAGAGACTTACGATCATTTACACTAATGACATTTCCTTTGATAGGTCACGATTTCCATTGTTTCCCGACAGTGGGAGGAGATGTTAAAGAGGATCCCCCTAGTAATAGTTTTACTTTAAAATATTGTAACCAACGCTGAAATATGGGTGTTTCTCGATTATGGTATGGGGTGCAATGTGTAATAAGTGTTGGTCAAAAATATAATTTATAAAATAAAATCCAAAATAAATGGTCAAACATTTAATAACTAATACTTATTTTTATGCAATGGCGCTAAATAAAAATAATAATAACAATAATAATAATAATAATACTAATAATACTAATAATAATAATAATAATAATAATACTAATAATAATAATAATAATAATAATAATAATAATAATAATTGATCGCTGTTAAATGATGGGATTTCTTTTCTTTTTTTTTAAATATCCCGGTCTAATATATTGGATATAAACCTAATTTGTCAAGTAGGTTTATATCCAATGACTGATTAGATTTATGTAATGTTTCATTAAATTTAATTTTTTAAGCATACAAAAAAATATATACATATTAAAAGCGTATAATATATATTTAACGCCAAATTATTAAGTTGTAGAAAAGTTTTAAGGTAAACGAGATGCTTAAATAAGAGATACATATATATTTTTTACACAGTGATCACCACTTATCAAGTCCCGGAAGCAACTCAGGGATAAGAGTTTTGCAAGTACATTACGTTAGTGTGTAGATTTTATGAAGTGTTTATATAAGGGGGCGGCCCATTAGGAATTTGTTAACATTGGACTTGAAGCCATCCCAGCTGTAGTCAGGTGGGAAGCAGGCAGACGGAACAGAGTTCCACAGGCGTGCAGTTCTTAGAAAGAAGCTTTGCTAATGGAATCCGCGTTTGGATTAAGGCACACATATAGAGTGGGGGAACTTTTTCATAGTGGATTAAGCTAGAGAGGTGTTTTTCGTGAAAGCTTGGCAAGGGCCGACCAGAGATTGGAGTTCAGACGAGCACCTGCAATGGAAATAACGCTAAAACAACGATTGGCTCGCAACGTCTCTTCTATGGGAGAGAGTTTGCAGGGTAGAGAAAAGGGCATCCCCCACTAAGCCACGAAGTCTATTTTGTATTCTGTCAAGGCAGGATAGTCTATTTTTAGCAGCTCCTGCCCAGATATGGCAACAGTATTCCATCTTAGGACGCACTTGGCTTTTATATAGATAGAGAATTGCACCAGTAGTGAGATATCTTCTAGAGCGGTAGAAGGATCCCACCATCTTTCCAGCGACCTTGGCAACAGACTTGATGTACGTGTTCCATTTCAGATCAGGAGTAAATGTCAAACAAAGAAGCTTGTCAAAACACGGGGCCTCACCCAGACGAGAGCCATGCATCACAATTGATGCCAGATGGGGATCAGAGCGTTGATGATGTAAGGATAGGAGTTTGGTTTTGGATGCATTAAAGGTAAAAAGCCACAACTTCTCCCACTGAACCACTCGCTAAAAATCAGAGGAGAGAGAATCAAAGAGAACTTTGTCATTTACAGCCTTTGATGTGTTACCGTAGATGGTCGTGTCATCAGCATAGAGGTCAACGAATGATTTAAGTATGTGTTAAGGGAGGTCATTGATGTAGATCAGGAAGAGAGTTTGACTCCAGCATTAATACTGCACGCCTCTGATTTTTGTCCATCGACCATTTCCCTTATGAGCCTGTCGGAGAGTAATGGTTTAATGATTGAGAAAACATTTCCAGTTATACCGTAGCTGGAAATCTTGTGACGTAAACCCTTATGCCATACCTTGTCGAAGGCCTTTGATATGTCAAGAGCAATAGCCCTAGAAAGAAAGCCTTTGCCAAGAGATTCACTAATCCTGTGAGATATAACCGTTAGCACATCTGCGGTAGATCTTGCAAAACGGAAGTCATATTCTGTGTCACTAAGAAGATTGTTTCTGCTGAGAAAGTTTACTATTTCTCAATTTAATATGGATTCCAGCAACTTACTCATATCACACAGGAGACTTATTGGTCTGTACTGAGAGGGAGATGACTTATCACCTGAATTCTTAAATACAGGGCATACTGATGAGGTGTTCCAGGAAGTCAGAAAGCACTTCTCCTTAAGGCAACTCTTACACAGTTTCGTAAGTATGGGAGCAATTTCTTGTTGAAGCTTTTTAAACACTATAATTGGGATGCCGTCATGGCCAGTTGCTTTACTGGAGTCAAGGTTCTTGATTAGCTAGGCGACCTCATGAACAGATATTTGTATGTTATCTAGCGTGTTCTGTGTTATAAGATGAAATATGGGGAGTTGATGACCTTCGTCGCATAGGGTAGAATTAGCTGCAAAGTTCTTGGCAAATATTTTGGCATTGTCTGATGCTGACGACCTCTGGCTCATTGATAATGGCTGGGATAGAACGCACACTTCTGTTCAGGATCATATTTGATATTTGCCAAAACTGGTGGGAACCAACCCGCTGATCAGCTTCCTTGGATTTAACAGACTTTGCATATAGCTCTCTTGCATTTTTATGACTCTTTTACAGTGGTTGCTGGCGTTCCTGAAAGCAGCTTTAATCTCAGTGCATCTATTACGTTGGTAGTTATGGAAAAAGTGATTTCTGTGCGCGATAGAAGCAGCACATTCGGGGGGAACCATGGCTGGCTGTTAGGGTTTTGTTGGAATTTTTTAGATGGTATGAATCCGTCTCTGCCTACAAGTAACCATTCGGTCAGATCTTATACTATAGAGGGCACATGCTTTTTAAACATGGAATGCAGAGGTAAATCAGATATGAATGTACGAAAGCTATCCCAGTCAGCCATAGCCTATCGGTATACAGTAAGGTGGAGGGGTACGTCTGGAGACTTATATTTCATTTTTATATTTACTGATAGGACGGAGTGGTCGGAGGATCCTAGAAGGGAATGAAGGGAACATAAGCATAGCTCAGGGGAAGTTAAGAGAACAAGGTCTAGGAGGCTTGCATATTGACGAGTAGTATCGAACACACGGATGGGTTCGCGAACAATCATAGTGAGGTCATAATCAATGGCAAAATCATGACAAAGCCCCACTCATCGTCTGTCTTATTTGAATGGGTCAGCCATTCCATGTTATGGACGTTGAAGGCACCACAGATGTGAATGTTAGCCGAGGTATGTGCAGACAGGACGTGGTGTATTTTCTCAAATATACTCTTAAAGATAAAAAAAACTCCGCTTTTATGGGGCTGGTAGAGGGCAAATATAAATGCAGTGGTGTAAGCAAGTGCAACCCGGAAGCACATATTTGATAACTTAGGATCTTCTCTAAAATGATTCCTGCTACGCGGGAAGCCATCTTTAATGTAGGCACATATTCCGTGCCCATGGCGATCTTGGGGGTCAGATTTAGCGGCTAAGTTAGAGTATCCGTTCATTATGAACTCATCTAGGGAAGTGGTCGGCCTTTTCCAGTTTCACTTAGAAAGAGTATGCCCGGTTTCGTCCCCTGTAATTGGGTTTCAACCTCTGGAAGGTTGGAACGGAGACCTCTTATGTTGGAGACAGATACCTGATAGTAGTGGTCTATGTTGGAAGATGTGGTTCTAGGTTTAATCTAGTTTTTTTTTTTTCTTAAGATATTATATGTCGAGGTTTTGGGATTTGTGGAACAGGTCGGCATACTTAGAGCAGTACAGAGAGTGAAAAGTAAAAGAGAAATAGACAGAATTTTATTGTAACGCATGAAAAGGTAAAGTCGTAACAATTTCCCAAGCATTTACAAGCATTGAGAGACCCCAGAAGAGACTTCTGCATGGTCCAGCATCAATTCACAAAATTGCAATACAGCAGTCACAGTACTTTGCGCCTGCGGATAGGACAGCCTCCTTAGTGGTTAATCCAAGGTTCGGGTCCCTGACTATCAGGCGGATAACGTCAGCCCAGACAAAGCGTTTAACTCCAGCACTCTTACTAGTGACATGGCCACAAGGATAGACATAGAGATAGAACATTTCTGACATCTCAGACTACTGTTCACCAAGTACTACTGACCTTTTTTCACCCTTTGGCAGAAAAAAAAACACTCATTTGAATGAGGACTGAGAGACAAAAAAGGAGAAGCCAGAGTTACTGGGGCTGACGATAACGCATACACTGTATTATCTACCCTCCATTTTAAAGGAAAGTTAGGAGGAGGGGAATGGGTACAAGTGGGGAGGTGGGGAATGGGTGCAAGTTACTTTACAATGCTTTATACAACTTTTTGCTCATATACATATATATAAGCCACGTATAATTAATAAATGTAAATATAGAAGTGTAAAGTTCAACACACATCAGCCTTATATTATTATTATTATTATTATTATTATTATTATTATTATTATTATTATTATTATTATTATTATTATTATTATTAAGAGAAATTAGAGAAGACAATAACTCGGTACTGTCGTTTTCAACCTGCTTATATGATACCGATTTTGCTACGCATATAAAGCTATCAATAGCTGATACCGATTTGATTTACAACTGTGATTAGAAACATGCAGATACATTACAAACTTTCGTATGGATCAACTTATTTCTTAACACAATTTTAATTCATGCATGTACGACTTTTTTCCGTTGAATATTTTTGACACTAAATTAAAAAAAATATAAAATAAAAACAAAAAAAGGGAAATTATATATAATTATTTTTTTCTGTTATATGTTATTCGAAAATATTGAAACTATTTTTAGGTCTTTCCTATGAAAGAATATAGTTGTTTTTTTAATTATTAATTTTAAAATCAATTTTTCATGTCTTAAACGAAATTATTTTTACTTTCACTCAATGTCTAACCAGAATAGGGGATACTTTTGTTAATTCCTTAAGGCTAATTAAGTTCATAATAATATTTTTTATTATGTATTTAATTTTTTCATCTTCTATTAGAACTATCATGAATGCTTATATTTTGTTTCTTATTTAATACGGATCCTATTATTTATACATATTTACTATCTTCTTCTAAATTTTATACGCAAACATATTTATCAGATTTGAAAAAAAATCTTTGTAAAATCTATTAATCATACATCATGGTAATAATTATTTTTACTTTTATTATTATTTAATTTTATTATTCTTCTACATGTAGTATATGAAATATATTTATATTTTTCTGCATCATTCTTATTTAATATTTTCAGGACGTGTGTACCGGCGTTGTCCGCTGCAACAATCCCCCCACCCTAACTGAAAAATAAAATAATCACGGTTAAAAGTGGATTTCTATTTTATTCAATGTGTCGATGTAATCGGAATCAGAAAACTCCCAATGTTGGTTCAGTAAGAACGGTATCGATGTAGTAAATATGCGTAACTGAACAATAACGACTTTTATAAAGTAAACACGGATGATAGTAAATTAGTTAATAAATAAATAAAATTAAGTGGTCTAATGGCTTAGAAACCCTATTTTGCTTGTATCATACGTATTTACTTGACTAGTTCCTTAAGGAAATGTCGATAAGTTAAGCGTCTTTGTATCTGACAAACTTTGTTTCTCGCATTCGTTGTAGTGAACAAATCTGTAACCAGACCCTAACAAGTTAAGGCAACAAAACAGACGATTACATACTGCTATATACTATGCCGTAAGCAATTCATGTGTGAGACACACCGTTATACAGACACTTCGTTTAGAAAGGGGAATAATTGATAATCCAGAATAGTGGAATAGCAAGAGTTCACCCAATCTAAATAAGCGAAATGTGGTAGAGAGAATTGATTGTTAGGAAGGAAAGACTATGTTATTCATTTGTATGTCAGAACCAGTGAATGGAAGTCCAAGGAAACAATGAAGATATAATGTATAATTAGACGCAGTGTAATCTGGTAGCAGTGAAAACAGTAAGTAAGGAGAGCAAAATAGGAACTTGTCCGTCTGTAGATGCTGCGATTGTAATAGTGATTTTCAGCGGATGTAATGTAACATTTTATTTGTAAGATAAATTGTGACAGAAATTGGTTGTAAGTTACTTACGGTAATGGCTATCGGCGTAGGTATATTGAATTTGCATATTGTACGTGTTGTACAATACCTACTCTATTTGTCACACATGGGACTTTCTGAAATAAAAAAAATATATAGTGGATTTATAAGGTGTTGATTTCATATAAATAGCCTGCTGAAATATAGAATTTAATTATATTCTTCGAAATTTTATTCTAAAATTTTAATCTGTCTGATTAGACAAATTTATTAACTGACAAATCAAATTAAATAAAGTCTAATATTAGCTCTAAAATAAAAATCAAAATAAAAGAAAATCAAATTATACAATTTAAATCAATTCCAATATCAAATTAAAAAATATAAATCAAAATGCATATTTTAATCGTAATGGAAAATTCAAAACCAGTCTTTGTTTTGGGGGGAATGACTATAATGCGCAATGAAAAATGGTACACCACGCCATAAAGTAATAATCGTTGTTCATAGTTAGGCAAAACTGCTTGATCACTTAAAACAGAGATTACGAAGTTATTTATATATATATATTACGAAGTTATTTATATACATAAAACTAGTGTTTTTTATCGTTATAACAGAAGGCTATATGGAACATTTTCAAGTAATATAATATCTAAACTCGTCCAAATAGTAAGTAATTACGCATAAATAAAACCCTATATGTTGTTCTTATTTTATATTTTCTCATCCTAATATTTCGACAGCATTACATGCGTGCTCGATCATGATGATAATGAAGCTAAAATAACTGAGACAATTAATGTTGACTTTGTTTTTTCTCGGTATATGAATATATACGGGAATTAAAAGCCTGTGTAAATATATATATATATATATATATATATATATATATATATATATATATATATATATATATATATACATACATACATACATACATTATCCGGGGGACTCGGCGTTGTCTTGACGTTGGGGTACGTGTGTGTGTGTGTTAAAAAGAGGTGTAAAAAAGTGTTGGTCGGAAGGTCGAATTGAACCCCGAAGCCTTGGCACGAAGGAAACGTGAAAGAGGGAAAAAAGCCAGTCGCCTAACAATCTATGCCACGATTGAGAGGAACTGATAAGGGCGTTATTGGAAGATTTATGAAGCGAAATGAACAGGTGGGAGGAAGTCTGACCTATTTTTGCGCTGCAAGCCAAAGTATTCGCGGCATACAAAATAAGAAGCGAACACACACACACAAAGACACACACATACACACGCACACCCACACCTTAGCTTTTATATTTATTGCTGCCCCCAAGGTTTAGTTAATATATGACTGGGGTATTTGCCCACTCCCTGGTAAGCAAAAGAACCCAAATATGTATATTTTTATTGTTACGTTTTATGCGCGTAAAATTGAACGAATTAATTGCAAGAAACTGGGGGAAAATGAAAGAAAGGGTGTTAAGAAAAAAACTGAAAAAAATACATGACCGCAGTCCCGCATAATTTGACACCATTTCTCATGAATTTTCGTCAAGCATTGATCAGGCGCGACAGGCACTTATGTGTGTAAGCCGCAGAGTACAGGAAAAACAAAACAAACACACAAAAAGAAACAAACAAACACACAAACAAAAGAGATTGGAATGAATACGAATGGGGGAAAAACTCCCAGAAAACTTACCGTGTAAAATGCAGTAATGCTTATTTTATTTTATTTTGTTGGTTTGTTTTCTGCAATAATATCAAATAAAAAACAAACAGGGAAAATTACAAATGGAATCACAAGAAATAAAAAAAAACAGGAAACTGACCGTGTATAACGAAAAAATGTTTAAAAGATTTTAGTCATTTTTGTTATTGTTGGCTTGTTTTACGCAAAAAACGTATTTTAACCGTATAACTGTCAGTTATATGCTTTTGTTTTTTTTATTGTGTCTTTGTTGTCACTTTATACCAATTGGAATGTCGTCTGATTCCATATCGATAGCGTAATAGTAATTGGGCTTATGAAACTATCAGAAATTCAATGTATAGAAATAAATAATGAATGAGTAACTAATTCGAAAATCAGAAGTCAGCTCTCCTCCCCCTAGTATCACGTATGAAATCACTGAAACATAATAGAAGGAAAAATACACTAAATAAAATATATAAATCGAGTAATATTTTGAATATTTAAAGAACGCCAGCGGCTGACTGTTATAGTTTGTTGTAAAACCTTGAACCCAACGTTAGTTGTTTCGTTTAAGTAACCCTTCGAATTGCAACCCCCCCAAGAAAGGAAATAAAAAAGGAAAAAAGAAGAAATAAAATAAATGGT
Organism: Euprymna scolopes; assembly: GCF_053919585.1. Lineage (NCBI taxonomy): Eukaryota > Metazoa > Mollusca > Cephalopoda > Sepiida > Sepiolidae > Euprymna > Euprymna scolopes. The sequence continues at coordinate 122,249,158 of NC_136492.1, forward strand.
ATAAGTAACCCATGTAATAGATGTAATCGAAAATTGCGTTTCATCCGACAGCAAAATTTAATTTCATTTTATATGCATATTCTTAATTCATGCAATTCTGTATATAAACACATGCTAATCAGCACACTCGAGCAATGGTCAGGTCGCCAGATGGGGACGCTGAAGTTTTCGAGATCCGCACCGGGGTTCTACAAGGATATAATCTTGCTCCTTTTCTTTTCATTGTCTGTCTTATCTTTGTACTTCGCACCTCTGTTGATATACACAACACGCTAGGATTCACCTTAAATTATATATATATATATGAAGAGAGAGAGAGAGAGAGAGAGAGAGAGAGAAAGGGAGAAATAAGAAATTAGCGAAATCTATGGACTGGCATATATATATATATATATATATATATATATATATATATATATATATATATATAATATATGAAGAGAGAGAAATGGAGAAATAAGAAATATGCGAAATCTATGAACTGGCAAATAGGTGCTTCAATAGATAGTAAAAAGAGGTATATCGACAGAAAGCGTCATAGAAAGAGATAAAGATAACCACATACATAGTTTTATGATTAGTTCATGAACATTTTCTCATTGGGTGAGGGGGGTGCCCGGCTTTCCCTGTTTTGCTCGTTCGTAATATACGATTAAATATGATATTTTTATTTGTCCAGATTTCCTATATATTATAATTGAGTGGTGATTTTAAAAGTGAAAAAACAAGTATTAACGTGACATCAGATAGGATCGAAAAAGATGTACAATATATACAACAGTTTTTTTTTTTATTATTACATATTTTGACCCATAAAGAACTACATAACTCGGCTACATACCCATATTAGAACGGACTACAAAATATCCAATCATGTAAGGCCTATCTCACGGCATTTTTGTTAAGGAAGATATATCGTTTGAATTTAGAGACAAAGAGACACACATAGAGCATTTTATAAATAAATTACAAATATATCTCCCGAGAAGTACTGCGACAAAAAACTTAGACAAATAAATATATTTTAAATAAAATGCCGATTTGCGTTATTTTTCTTACTACTATGATTAATCATGAGTTCAAGATTACAAAATTTAGGCTATATTTTCACCTGAATTTCCCTACTTCAACCGTGATAGAACAAACATGATTAAATATGAAAGAAGCAAATCCATTTCACAATTACACAGGTTTTGCTTCACATAGTTATACATCGAATAGATAATTCAATTATTTATGATGTTTTATTATTTGAAAAACATGTTTTTCAGGAGCTCTTACGTAGACAGTTTAATAGGCCTTCTGTTCAGGATTTTAAATATTAAATTTTGCTTGCATATTTTTCCTGTTCCAGAGACATGAGCAATATTGTTTTACACTAAAATAATAGATAAAAAGCATGATTCCAACATTGAATGTTCTGTCAGCAACAGTGCAACTTCAAAATAGTCAATATCGTCCATCTCCAGAAGAGAGGGAATTACTGTCCGGGAATTATCCATTTGCATAATCACATGAGACAGAAACGTGATTTTCCGAGAGTTGCATGGGGTAAATGCTAATAAAAAAACCCGGACGCCATCTTGGAATTCTCTTTTTCCCCCCAACTGGTGACACAACAGACATACCCGAGGTAAGCTCTTTTTCCCCTCATTTTAGTTATTGCTGCTTCTGCTACAAGAATGTATTACATCATTAATTGTATACAAAAATGGTGACCTATATTTACCGACTGCCGAGTAATTCAGTCTATGTTTTTTGCGCTGTGTCACGATAATTCCACACGAGTGTAAACACTCTCCCTTTTTTAGTGTTTAGAGGATCCCATTCTGGATTGATTAGTAGATTTCATAACATGTTCCTACTATGTATTTACGTTGCAAGGTGTACTAGTGCCTGTTCAATTTTGGTTCCATGATTAAAGTATCTGTTATTTCCATTTTACTTCTTCTGGTCGGCGTCTTTCTGGAGCTGCTGATGATGGTCGATTGCGAAAGTCTAAAATATCGTGGTAATGCACTTTTCACTTTCGTATATAGCATAATATAAACTATTTAGCATCCGTTTCAAATATAATTAATTGTCTAATATATGCGGTTATACAATGATTAATAATGTACACCTTATTGCCGAGTACTTTATTTTATTTTGTTCCGTTGTATTAAAGAATTGTTGTGGTTGTACATTTCATAAGCATCTTTTTTTTATAATGGACCAGAGCGTTTTTTTGACATAAAACAGCATGATATTGCCTTTGTTTGCTTTGGAAACAGCTTTTTTTCTTTTTTTTTACACATACGGACCTTACTTTCCGCTAGAACATTGTCTCAACTGTGAATAATGCTGGGTTTTTGTTAGGATTAGGCATGATAACCAGACACCCGTAGAAACTGTTTAAGCACCGTTTCTATAGACATGTCGGATGATTTGAGTGTTCGTTTCAATGTGTCTAGGAAGTTAGTCCGTTTGATCACAGTTAGTAGTGCGACTTCATGAAATGATATTGTTTTAACATCTCATATAACTTATAGTAGTTTTTTGGACGTAAATAATAATAATGAAAACAGTTTTCACTACTTAGTAGCCCACAACTAAACACAAGACAAATAATTAATGCCGTAAATAAGCAACTACGCTTAAAGTTGATCCTTTACATCTGAACACTTTTGGCAATGTTTTGTATCTTTCCCCCACAATTAGCTTACACCAGTGCTCATATGCCCGTGCGAAAACTACGTGGGTCCTGAGCAAAGGTTGGTTTGTTATGGGTCATGGCTTAAAAAAACTTAATACTTGTGCCGTCAAAGCATAACTCTTGCATGCCTTCCATGTCTTTATGTATCATCGGTCAGAATATGTAAATAGGTGTGGCAAATTTTATTCTGTTTATACATTGGTGATCCATGGAAACATAATTAATTATCCTTTTTGTAATGCTTCTGATATTCCGATCTCTTCGCTCTATAGCAAGACGTCATTGTACATAGACATACTGTTCTATATTTGTCGGTCTCTATTTATGAATTTTTCTCTTATGGAAATTATGAATACGTCAGTTACTGTTTGCGTTTGTTTAATATAGCGTGATACGTTTTAACTTTACTATCAATATGTAAGAATGCAATGCAGTCAATATTTTAGGGGCAGTCATATAAATTCCATCTGCATATGCAACATGCATTAAGAACGTATATTTTAACTGGATATTATATTTGAGTAGATTGGTGTCCCACTCTTGCAGTTTATTCTGTGTGTAGACTGTTAGCTTTTTATTAGACCCAATTGAATATCTATTCAATAAAGCTTTATGGTTGGTCTGCGGTATCAAGTATCGCCCGTTCCAATGTCAATGCCAAATTGTTACTGAAACGATACTAGTAATACCTCTTTTTTATCTCTAAAAAGTGCTATCTTTTTTCTTTCGTCAGAGAGTTTATGCAAGCGGAAGGAATTTTTTTTATTAGAGCTCGCATTGCCAGTGTCTATAATATTTAGTTCTCGGTTATGATGTGTGACGAATTAATCTACCTTCAGATCTTTTACTTTATGGATTGCCGTTTTACATTTAGGGACCAATTTCCACAATTTGCCTTTTTTAAAATGCATGTATTGTGATATTACTCATCCTAAAAAAACACACACACAATACTATATAATGTAATATTTGTAGGATTAGGTACATCCATTATAGGTGTTACACTTTCCAGATTCTATATATTTCTGAATCATTTGTCCCAAGTGTTTCTTTCTTTAATTAAAAATCATACATTTCCTACGTGGTTAAAACAAATGAGAGCATCTGATTCTTCTTATTATAATATTAGCATCCATGTATTCTACTGTAAATAAATGTACCAAACATTTATTAAACAAAAATGAAGTGCATATATTAATTCCAAAAGTTAACAATTCGACTTTGAATTAGCCTGACGGATGTAAATCCAACTGGCACTGGTGTTTTACTGTATTGGTACATCAATTCTACTGGCACTGTGCTTAAATCCAGATGGCACTGGTATTCTACTGTAAAGGAAATGTACCTATTCTTCTGTAAAGTAAATGTATCTAAAATGTATTGAAAAAATGAAGCGTTCTATATTGCCTCCAAAAGTTTACAATTCGATTTTGAATTTGCCTCATGGATTCAAATCCAACAAGTCTACTGGACTATAATATACTATTGTGTAATTTTAGAAATAGTTTTCTGTCTGTTGAGCTTGGTAAACACGTTTTCAGGATTATAAATAGGGTAACCTAGTCTTTTTTTTACTGAGTTCAACCTATCGCTCTTTTACAAATTTCGCTATTTTTGTAGTGTGACGTTCAATTCACTTTCTCCATCCGTTCGAACTCTACGTCGATTTGCAGATTTTTTTTTCAATACTAATTATTGAACGAATATCAGACATTAAACTCATCAAAGCACAATTTATCTAGTATTTACTCGGCACAATAGTTGTTGACTTTTCTGCAAATGTAAACTATTATTCGCTGACTTTCTTGGGCAATTCAGACATTTATATCTATTATTAAATGACGACGTTTTTAACTGAACCGTGCTGTTAGGATTTTCTTTATTTACAGGTCAAATAAAACCATACTTTGTAGCGGTTAAATGTTAACTACGAATTTAACTGCTTTGAGTTAATTTCAGTTGTTGCTTCAATAGCAGTTTGATCATGGTATATAATGTACAAAAAATGTTATGCATGACTTCGTACATTGCAAATTCGAGTCGAAACATTGCCTTCGTCGCGGAGGTAATTAAATCGTCGATAAAGTTATAGACTGCGGTATTTTAGTATGTTATGATCCTTTCCATGAATTGGTGTTTAGTTGTAAAAGTCTAGTTATAAATCCGTTTTTGTTCGTTATTGCAGTTACAGTTTTTTGTTTACATTTTCCTCAATTTTCACTTGTTGTTTCTGAAATTGTTTACCAAACGTTTTTTTCTGCTGCTATTGTTAGTACATCTGACATTTAAACTATTTAAAATGTAATTCTTCTATATTTCCCAGTAAATCCATGAGCTATTTTCTACTGTGTTTGTTTGCGTTGATTTGAAGTCATGTTTTTTTCTTGTTTTTCGCTTTGAACCTGTAAACAGACTTAGCTATTTTTCAGGTAGATTCTTTTCCGTTTATTAGATGACTTACACTATAGAGCTTAAGATTAAAAGGAAGTTATACTTCTCTCTAAATAAAACTGCATATATTTTTCCTGAAAGAAACCAAATATAAAATCAAGTGTTTATTTTTCGCGGCATTTAATTGTCTATTTTAAACTAAGGGAATATAGAACCAATTATATAATTATTCCAATAAGATAAAAAAACTGTTGGCTTCTTGAACGATCTTATGAACTTTGTATTTGGTGCAGAGTAAAAACATCAGCTCATCAAACTGAGCATTGACGATTATTAAAAAACAAAAAAATAAGGATCTTATGGAGTTCTTTGCAACTTTCAAATTTGCTTTCCGCTCTTTAAAAGGTTTAGTGGACCGGTACTGCATTACAAACTTTTTCCGTGCTTCAATTCTTGTATTTTAAGGATTGCGTCTTAAAATCATTACTGTTGATGTGGGCCTCTTATATCACAGGTTGTTAGTGTGATATTTTGTTACCACTTGTTAGTAAACCCTGAGGCATTTTCTATTAAATTTTCAATGTGTATTTGCAAATCATTATCGAAAGATGTAGAATCACTGGCATCTTAAAAGATTCGTTTTCCTCTCTTGAGTTTGGGAAACACCGTCAATATTTTATTTAGCCTCATCACAAGATCAGAATAAAGGCCTGGGCAACAGGTTTATGTAGAAAGGATTTATATATTACAAAGAAAGTTAATACAAAGAAATTTCATCGATAATTTCTGTTTGTTGCTTTTTTATATTGCCAGCAGTACTAATATAGAACGTACACACCTGCATTGATTTTAGCGAATATCTTCATATATTTTTATGTATACGATTACTCCTTACATTCATTTATTAAACATTGTAGGGTTAAATACCATGTTATTGTTGTTGGCGGTATTTTTATCCAAAATGAAAAAAATAAATGGCTTGGAAATTCAGTAGTGAAATTCAAATTTTGTAGAGATTTATAAATACTTGCAAGTGTTTATAAATGATTACGAACTTTAAATGCATGTTGTGTATTGTAAAACTTGTTTTTATCTGGTGCAAAATATTAATACAACAACCCACGTTATATTTCAATCTGTATTGTTTTGTTACTGTGTCATTATAAAACATATATATCTTTTCAAAGACACACCTCTTAGAATTTTTATAGACGGTAGGTGTTGCATCCAAATATTAACTTTATTGCAAATGCATATGTTATGAACTTAAAGAAATTATATGAAATTAAAGAAATATGGACAACATAAAAAAGAATAACGCAAACGCAGCTGAATATTTACTGCTTAACACTTTTACGAGCACGCTGTCAAACACCACCCAAGTGGTAAGATACATTGTACATAATATATAAAAAGGAATAAAAATAAAACATGCTTGATTAATATCCTCGTATTGAAGAATGAAAATGTATTTTGATCTTTATTGTGATTACTGCACGTATTTTTGTGGAAGGCGAATAAATTATTCAAATGTCATTTATTTAAAATAATGGAAATTTAGAAAAAAAATGTTTAAATATTTTTTTCAAACGAATGAATGCAATCATTTAATTGCTAGTGGAATATAAGAAAAATAAATAATTCAAAAGAGGAATATTAGATATTTGAAAATTCGTAAAATACTAGGATCGAGGGAAATGAGCTGGAAATTGAGCCAAAATTGAAGTAATGCATATATCATTGTGTTAACAAAAACAATAAGATTAAAAGAAATTTGAAAATCGACTTTGCATATAATAAACTCATACAGATGCACATGCATAACTCACAGAATGACGTAGAATATAGCAATATATGTATATATATATATATATATTTAGGTATATACACATTATTTAAATTAATAATAAGCTTAATGTTTAAAGACATATAAAACTCGATGGCAGTATGCGGTTACTGACTTCATACTTTATACACATAATCGCAAGTAAACAGATAACCCCCATATACATATATATATATATATATATATATATATATATATATATATATATATATATATATATATATATTAGCTATCCAATGTATACTCATATAGATGTCGGGTTTTTTCTATTGATGTTCATATTACAACCCTTTTTTCTATTTGTTTAAATGAAAATAGAATTCGGATATTTACGAGCCGGGGAATTGCAGTCATATGCATTATACCTCGCGAATTTGCGTATTTTTAATCGTTAATTTTAATTAATCACTGCTTAGTGTCTTATCGGTTGTCTTAAGGGATGATGAACTTTCGATAACTATTGCGTGTAATTATGTTCATGCAGATATTCTAGATGAATTACATGCGTTTTGATCTTTATTGTAATCACTGCACAGTTGTCTTGCGAGCACGTTGCGTATTTTTGTGGAAGGCGAATAAATTATTCAAATGCCATTTATTTAAAATAATGGAAATTTAGAAAAAAAAAATTTAATATTTTTTCAAACGAATGAATGCAATAATTTAATTGCTAGTGGAATATAAGAAAAATAAATAATTCAAAAGAGGAATATTAGATATTTGAAAATTCGTAAAATACTAGGATCGAGGGAAATGAGCTGGAAATTGAGCCAAAATTGAAATAATGCATATATCATTGTGTTAACAAAAACAATAAGATTAAAAGAAATTTGAAAATCGACTTTGCATATAATAAACTCATACAGATGCACATGCATAACTCACAGAATGACGTAGAATATAGCAATATATGTATATATATATATATATATATTTAGGTATATACACATTATTTAAATTAATAATAAGCTTAATGTTTTAAAAACATATAAAACTCGATGGCAGTATGCGGTTACTGACTTCATACTTTATACACATAATCGCAAGTAAACAGATAACCCCCATATACATATATATATATGTATATATATATATATATATATATATATATATATATATATATATATATATATATATATATATATATATATATAGGAAATTTATTACTGTGAGTCCAGAATGAGTTTACAAATTGTTTCAACTAGAGGAAAATCCTCAAAGAGAGGAAAAATCCAACTAGCATCATCAGAATTCATAGATGGACTAAGTTATAAAGTCAAATAAAAATGGAAAGATCGTAGATAAAGGGGAGTTAGAAAAGAAGGGGGAGTGGTGGGGAGAGGACGTTGGAGTTTAAAGTAGTAGGAGTGTATTAAAAAAAGAGAGGGGTTTATAATTAAATATTAATTATGTGTAAATTCTTATATACGTGTTTTTTAACGGTTTAAACTTAAACGACGCTACTTTTGTTGATAACGGCATAAGTAACAGTTAATTTAAAGGATCACCATGGCAACAGGTTGGAGAGTTAATGTTAGTGAAGGAACGGGCTGAAAATGGGGTTTAAAGTAATTTAGCCGGGCGGGGAGAGATTGAAAGATATTTATTGTTTATAAAATGGAAAGAAACAGAAAAGGAAAAATAAGTTAATGAATTATACTTTACAGGTTTATTTTAATAGTGTAATGATATATATAATTAAATATAATAAATAAATTAGCCGGGCAGGTAGAAATAATACGTTACAGGTTTATTTTAATAAAATAAAATAAAATAGGTGAAGGAACGGGTTGAAAATGGGGGTTAAAGTAATTCAGCCGGGCGGGGAGAGATTGAAAGATATTTATTGTTTATAAAATGGAAAGAAAAAGAAAAGGAAAAATAAGTTAATGAATTATACTTTACAGGTTTATTTTGATAGTGTAATGATATATATAATTAAATATAATATATATATAAATAAATTAGCCGGACAGGTAGAAATTATACGTTACAGGTTTATTTTAGTGAAATAAAATAAAATAGGTGAAAGCTTAAGCAAGTAACTTAAATAATAGAAAAAAAAACCTTTTTAATAAGTAACACACAAATATAAGCACACGCATAAATATGTACAGCAAATGCACATACGTAAATGGGGGAAAAGCACATGCGTGATCACACATACATATATATATATATATATATATATATATATACATATACATATATACACAAACATACATATACAAACACATATATATATATGTGTACACATACACAGATACGTAAAAATACACGCATATATACATATATAAACATATATGCAAATACACATACATCCAGATGCAAACACTTACACATACATATATATATACATATACATATACATACATATATATATACATATAAATATAAATTAGCTGGGAGGGGGGAATTGAAAAATATTTTATAAATAATTTTTAAATTTTCAGGCGTTGTAGTTGAAGGAAAGAGAGAAAGAGAAACATATAAATTAATGAATTATAAGTTACAAGTTTATTTTACTAATATAGAAATAGGTAAGAATATCAGTAAGTTAATCAAATAATAAAATTCATAAAATTATTAGGGAGATATTTATAATAAGTGAATAAAACACATACACACAGAAAAACACACACACAAATATACATGTAGAAGATACGTAACCAAATACAAATATATATAAAAAAACACATACATATACACACATGTAGAAGATACGCAAAAACACAAATACATATATATACATACATATACACACACACATATATATATACACACATATAAATACATACATACACACACATATACATACATATACAAACACACACACATACACACGCACACACATATATATATATGTGCACGTATATATACATATATATATATATATATATATATATATATATATATATATATATATATATATATATATATATATATATATATATATATATAAATTAGCTGGGCAGGGAGAGATTGAAAAAATTAATTTTTTGTTTTTAATTTATTATTTATAGTTTTTTGAATTGTCGGGCGTTAAGTTGAAAGAAAGAAATGAGAAATAGAAGGGTAAATAGGTGAATTATACGTTATAGGTTTATTTAATAAAGTAAAAAAAAAAACTAAGGATATCAGTAAGTTAATTAAATAATAAAAATTAATATAATTATTAATAAAATGTAGATAGTAAGTAGATAACAAAAACACACAAATACATACACATGAGTACACATGTAAAAAATACACACATCAATGGGGGAGGAGCATGTGCTTGAGTATATGTACAAATACAAATACGAAAAATATGTAAATAAGCTTCGTGTTAAAAAATATGATAATTATTATTGAAAGAATTAGTAAGAGGTAAATATAAGAGAAAAGCGTATTATATATGTTATATGTAGATGGTAAATTAAATAATTAATTAAAATAGAAGGTAAGTAAATGATTAGTTGTTAACAAGTAGATAATAGACCGAGAGGCAAGTCGAAGGATACCAATTGTGATAAGTACGTAATTGAAATAATAGAAATCGAGACCTAATTATGGAAATAGCCAATAAGAGACTATGGGGCGAGAACCTTTAAATAATGACATAAGGAGTGATTAAGGCAAAGGGGGCGGGGTACAAAAATGAGTTTGGTAAAGAGAGATGTAGCTAAAAAATGGTGGGATAAATAGGTGGGGGTTCTTTGGAGGGGTTATTTTAAAATGAATGGGGGACTATATAGTTTAGGTTGTAAATAGGGTGTGTGTAATTCGTTAGTGTTAGATTTTAGGGGTGGGTTATAGTTATTATTAGAAGGGTGAGAAGTTGCTTAAGAGGTGGGATTTATAATGTTTACAATTAAGTGAGGTTTCAGTTGTTTTATTTAGAAGTTTATCTCTATCTCTAAAATTAGTAATCAGTAATTTTTCAGTTAAGCATAAATAACATGGGGAGTTTAGTGATTTACAGGTACTAGCTCTATTAAGAATTTCTCAGCTAATAATTGGGGTGAGGTTGTTTCGGGTAAGTAGTAGATAGTGGTTAGTTAATGAAGTACTATTTGGGTGGTTGGGGTTATTTAGGGAGCATTTATGCACTCTAAATCTGTCTTTGAACGTGGTGCTTGAGAGGCCAATGTAAAATTTTTTGTTTTGTGGGTCTTCAGCAGGGGCAATAGTTGCTTTGTAAACCACATTTGTTTAGAGACAATTTTGCTGGAGCGGGCATTGGGGTTTGTTAAGGCAGTTACAGTTATTTTGACCATTGTTATTATAGTTGTGGTTATTTAGTATTTTATTGTTGTGTTTTTTTATTTTATTTTCTAGATTATTTGTGCAACTGTAGCTAAGCTTAATAGTGTTCTTATTAAAAAATTTATGTAGAATATTACTAGGGGGGAAGTGGTGATTAAGAAGCATGAAGAATTTTTTACCTAATTTAGTTTTTATCATATTATTATAGGGAGGGTTAAACCAGAGGACTTTGCGGGATCTGTTATTCCTATTTGTATTGTTGGGTTTATTAGGGTCCAAGTATGTAATATTAGGGTTGGAATATCCAGATTCCTTTAAAGCATTTTCAAAGAAGGGTTTGTGTAGGTTAAAAATGCTGGAGTTAGATGAGTTTGTGCTAAGCCTTTCTTCTATTGATTTAGGGATATGTTTAATAATGTGTTTGGGGTGGTTGGACATAGGGTGTATATATAGGGGGTATGTATTATTTTTTAGTGTATGGTTCATAAGTATTATTAGGGAGGTTAAAGGTAACATCTAGAAAATTTACTGTTTTTAAGTTGGAAGTTACTTCAATCTTTAGATCCATATTCTTCAGTTCCCTGATAATGTTCTTTTTAATGCCTTCGCACTTTGGGCCGCTTGCGTTTTCAACAATGATAAGGCCATCATCTCTGTAAAGTCCCACGTTGTTGTTGGGGATAAATGTTGTGATATTATATAGGATGAAAAGGCATACTAAGTCAGTAGCCTCAGCTGCATCAAAAGCACCCATCGCAAGGTCGAAGGAGGTAGGTTGGTCTTTTTTAGTCCATTGAGAGTCCTGGCTTAGTAGGACAGTTTTACGGCATTTCAGAATGATGTCAGTTTCAAATGGTTAAACATCGGAGAAGGTAGAAGCAAAATCCAAGACAGTGTCAAAAAGGTGTTTAGAAATAGAAGGGTAGTAATTAACTATGTCAAATTGAATAAATGCAGCCTTGTTCTTGTTAGGTATTCTTTTGAACCAATTAATGGTGTCTTCGGTGTTAATCCACTGGGTTAGGTTGAATTTATTTTTGATTTGTTTATTGATTCTTTCAAGAATTGTTTTGCTGATTCTGCCAATTTCGGGTCTGGTGGGGTTGATAAGCCTGGTTTGTGGTCTGGTACGGAAGTGTTCTTTATGGTCTTTTATGAGGAGGTATGCATTTTTAGTATCTAGCTTAGCTACCCTGTTGCTTAGGTTTAAAGTATATGTGATTATTTTACTGTCTATATTAATGTCTTTGATTAAGTCAATATTTGATTTTTTGTATGTTGAGGTGAGATTATCATTTAGAAGTTTTAAGTATTTTTGTTTGGAGACTTTGTAGAAATTTTTTGATTTATCAGCCTTGAGGTATATTTGCTTAGATTTATCTATATCTTTAATTATATATATATTAGCTATCCAATGTATACTCATATAGATGTCGGGTTTTTTCTATTGATGTTCATATTACAACCCTTTTTTCTATTTGTTTAAATGAAAATAGAATTCGGATATTTACGAGCCGGGGAATTGCAGTCATATGCATTATACCTCGCGAATTTGCGTATTTTTAATCGTTAATTTTAATTAATCACTGCTTAGTTTCTTATCGGTTGTCTTAAGGGATGATGAACTTTCGATAACTATTGCGTGTAATTATGTTCATGCAGATATTCTAGGTGAATTACATGCGTGTGATATGTGATATTTAAGCGTTATTGTTAACACAACCCTCTTTCTCTATATATTTTGTATGCGTATATATATATATATATATATATATATATATATATATATATATATATATATATATATATATATATATATATTTAATATTCATCCCCCAAAACTTCAGCGATTTTTTGGAAATGAGGAGATGAATGTTGCAAGCAACGTGCAGAAATAGATTCGGAAATGTAATGTGGAATTTAGCATTGTTCAGTTTCACATAAATTTGTTGTAAAAGAAATGCTGATTCTTAAATTATTTTTCTGAAAACTGAATTAAAATAAAATCAGCTAGAAAATAAATAACAATGCAATTTAAATACCTTGAAAGATAGGGTAGGAAAATAGGTCAGAAATGGGTTGGAAACATATACGAACTTCGCATGTTCAGGCCACGTAGGCCGGGCACGTTTTTGGCACACGTATGACATGGCAGAAATAAATTATCAATACAGGAGCTAAAATCGAAGATGAGTTAGGCAGAGTTGGGCACGAAGATAGGAGACACAACTGACATGGTCAGAGGAGGGTCCCTTTGTAAGCGAGGGAGAAAGTATCAATCATGTAGTCGACTTTGAATTCCTCGATGACATCATCATTTCGAGCGGTCAAATGGAATAAAAGAACATCATTATATTTTTAAACTGGCGTCTTCATGTCCTCATTCTACCAAATTGAAGGTAATATCAAATCATCGTTATTAATGCAATTTGTGTAACCCATCTTAAGTAATAGTTTCCCCTCTCTATCATGAGTAATGACTGCCCCTTTTTTGATAAAAGAACTGATCACCTCCTCTCTGTCATATATGTGTCAAGAAAAACATAACAGAATGATGTCAATGTCTTTCTCCCCACTGTTATCGTGTATAAATGTGTCTCCCCCTCATCAATATGACTTTTCCCATCATATATCTTTAAAAAAAGACCCCAACTACAAAACAATCGTCAGGAATAAAATTTCACATATAGAGTATTCGAACCCATGCGAAACCTTATTATTCTGTTTAAGCCGGGTGAAATCAGCGCAAAAGTGTGTACATTAAAAGAAAAAAATAACTTGAAGGTCGGACGATAGCATTACAAATATGTATGTGCAACTGAATATCTATTGGTTCATGTTGGAATGTTTTTTCCTTACAGCAAACATGTTTTATAGCTCATGTTATAACAAAAAATCAAAAAAGTAAATCGAAAACTGCACGTTTTTGTTTTTATTTAGTGGCGAACGTGTTATTTTGTAAAAGCTTTTTTAAATAATTACCATGTTTATAATAAATACGAAATATACAATATCATTTTCAAGCTAATTTTATGATCAATCTATGCGGGTTGCCTGCTAGTCGTATATTTGTTTCTTAGTCTTTAATTGGCGTTAAAAAAAAAAAAAAAAAAAAAAAAAAATCATATTTTCATAGTAAAATCTCCAACTTCCAATGTAGACCTCTACTACAAATTCTCGTTCGCCAACACCAGAAGTATAGGCTCTAACCTTGCAGAAGTTGACCCCCAATTACAGGAGACTAAACCAAACGTTTTATTCCTAAGCAGAACTAGCTTGAACCGACTTTTTTAAATTCAATTTTCACCCCAAAGAAGTGCCACTTTGAAGCAGGGGCTACTATCAGGGACTGAATTAGCGGGTTCATTATGAAGGGAGATGAGTAGAAAGATGTTTGTTGACATTACACTTGAACTTCTGCATATCGTTGCAGTTGGGAAAGCAGAATCCCGGAAGGGAGTTCCAAAGACCCGCAGTTCTGGGGAAGAAACTATTGGAGTAAAAGGCTTTCTTGCACCTAGGGATCTCTACTGTAAAGGGATGATACTTAGTAGCTTGTCGTGTTTGTCGGGGGTAGTTACGTCGGGGAGGTACAAGTGTTTGCAGTTCGTCAGAGCATTCACCATTGAAGTATTTGTAGAACAGGCAGAGGGATGCAACATCTCGTCGATGGGACAGAGGCTGAAACCTAGATGACAGTTCATAACCTATCAGGTTGGCGACTCTCTTTTGAACCCTGTCCAGGAGCGAGAGACAAGAAGCAGATGCACCAGCCCAGATGTGACAACAGTACTCCATACATGGGCGAATGGTTGCCTTATAGAGGTATAGGATACTGTCAGGCGTAAGTAGTTTTCTAGCACGGTAGAGGGAGCCAAACTTCCTTGCAGCAGCCTAGACAATGCTCTCAATGTATCTATTCCAGTTCATATTCCTTGTAAACGTAAGGCTGAGGAGTTTAAAAGAAGTACTTTCAGGTAATGTGTTCTTGGCCATTGCTATTGGTGATAGAGAAGGTTTCTTGTAGTTATTGAAGGAAACAAGCTTAGTCTTAGCAGCATTGAATGTGACCAACCATTTTTGTTCCCGATTCCACTACGGATTGGAGGTCATCCTCTAGTGTTTCTGCCATTTCCTTGGATATGTGTTCATTTGTTTTCCACTCATATCTGTTATAGAGAGTGGTGTCATCGGCAAATATACCCATCTCCGAAACAATTTTATCAGGGAGGTCGTTTATGAATATCAGGAATAATAGAGGTCCAAGGATAGACCGCTGAGGTACTCCCGCATTTATGTCGTATTGTTTGGATGTTCGCCCGTCGAGGACAACTCCTAAATGAGTTCGTAATTAAAGGATACTCTAACTTAACTTCAAAATCTGACCCCCAATATCCACATGGCCATGGAATATCTGCCTATATTAAAGGTGGCTTCCCATGTGGTAGGGATATTTCTAGAGAAGATCCTACCCTATAAGGTCTTCCGGGTTAAACTAGCTAGCACTGCTGCATTTATATTTGCTCTCTATCGGCCCCACAACAGCGAATATACTACCATTAATAGAGTATCTGAGAAAATTGACCACATCCTATCTGCTTTTCCATCAGCTAACATCCACGTATGTGGAGACTTCTATGTTCACAATGTGGAATGATTAACCCACCCAAACAAGACCGATAATTACCGGAAGTTCTGTCACAATTTCTCCATTGCTTATGACCTCACAGGTTGTTCAGGAGCCCATTCGTGCGGCCGAGACGGACGGCCAGTATGTAATTCTCCTATACATTTTCTCATTATATCGTACATCATATAGATAATATATAACTGACTGGGATAGTTTTATCAGCTCTACCTCTGCATTCCATGTGTACTCTGTCTCAACTATCATCAATGGACCAGAGGTAATATCGTCACTATCTCACAACTGGCCCTGCACGATGTTCAGCTTCCTTTCTGTCGCACGTTGGATCTTCCGACCACTATGTTGTATAAATCAATATAATAAAGAAATACAATAAGTCCTGAGACGTACCTCTCCATCATTATATCGTACATTATATAGATAATATATGGCTGACTGGGATAGCGTCCGTACAGTTATATCAACTCTACTTCTGCATTCCATGTTTATATAGGATGTGTCCTCTACGGTATCAGAGCTGACGGAATGGTTACTTGTAGGTATAGACCGTTTAATACCCCCGAAAAAGATCCAGAAAAACCTAACAGCCAGCCATAGTTTCCTCCAGAAAATGATGCTGTCATTGGGCACAAAATCACATTTTCCATTTATTTCAACGTAATTGATATACTGAAATCAAAGCCAGAAACAACTGTACGAATGTAATAAAGAACATCAGGATGGTGTATGCTCAGCCAGTAAAGTGAAATGTACCTCCGCAGTTGCTTGCTTCCCACCAGCTTTTGCAAAAAGCAACAGAATCCTGAACAAAAGCGTGTGCTCTATCCCAACTATCATCAATGGACCAGAGGTTATCTCGTCACCATCAGACGCAGCCAAACTCATTGCCAAGATCTTTGCAACTAATTGTACATTTTGTAACCAAGGATACCAAGCCCCCAATTTTTCTTGTATCAGAAAAAACGCTATATGATATAAAAATATATGTACCTGATGTTGCCAAGCTAATCAAAAACCTTGATTCCGGGAAAGCAAACGACCATGGCAGTATTCCAATTATAGTACTCAAACACTTCTACCAGAATTGGTGCTCCTACTTGCAAAACTGTTTACACGTTTTTCTAAGGAAAATTGCTTCCATCATCATGGGAAATGTCATCAGTATACACTGTATGTAAAACTGTAGGTAATCCTTCATCTATCTCAGAACAGTCTAATAAATATCCTGTGTGCCATGAGTAAGTTGCTAGAATCTGTGTTAAATACAGAAGTAATCAGCCATCTCAGCAAAAGTGACTTTTTTAATGGCACATAATATGGTTTTCGACTTGCTAGATCTACAACAATTGTACTTACCCTTAAATCTCATAGGATTAGTGAATCTCTCTAAGGAGGCTACATATCTATGGAAATTGCTCTTGACATGTCAAACGCCTTTGATAGGGAATAGGATAAATGTTTACTTCACATGATCTCCAGCTTCGGTATAGCTGAACATATCTTTTCAATTATTACATCATTTCTCTTTGATAGATTAATACGAGCAGAGGTTGTTGGGTATAAATTAGAACCTTACAGTATTAATGTCGAAGTACCTCATGGGTCTATCCTGGGCTCAACACTCTTCCTGATCTACATTAATGACCTTCCAAATAACATCCCTACATCATTCCTACACATTTATGCTGATATCACTAAATCTCTGGTAGCACATCTAAGACCGTAAACGACCAAGTTCTCTCTGGTTCTCTCTCCTCTGATCTTGAGCACGTGGTACAATGGGAAAAGAGGTGATTAGTTACTTCTAATGCATCTAAAACCAAGCTTTTTATCTTTATATCATGAACGCTCCGACCGCCATCTGTCATCAAGTGAAATTAATGGCCCTGGGCTTGGGGAGCTAATATTTAGACAGGTTCTGGGCTTGACCTTTACTCCTAATCTGAAATGGAAAACATATATCAACTCCGTTGCTAAGGCCACTGGGAAGATGTTGGGATCCTTCTATCGATCTAGTAGATATCTCACCTCTGATGCAAGTCTCTACCTATATAAGCACCAGATACGTCCAAGGATGGATTACTGTTGCCACATCTGGGCAGGAGTTGATAGAAAGGACTGATCCTGCCTTGATATAGTTCAAAATAGACTTCGTAACCTCGTGTAGGGATGTCTTTTATTCTCCCCTGCACTTTATTTCTCACAGAAGAGATGTTGCGACTGTGGCTCTACTTTACCATGATTTACATGGCAAGTGCTCAAAAGAGCTCTAATCTACAGTCCCCCTTCGCCAAACTTTCATAGGAATCTTTCTTCTAGCTGAAAACATTATGAACAATACCCCCACTTTATCTGTGGCTAAGCCCAAGCGTAGATTCAATGAACAACGCTTCTTTATTAGAACTGCACGCCTGTGTAATTGTCTCCCGTTTTCCTGCTTTCCATCTGACTCAAGTAGTGTTGTCTTCAAGTCCAATGTAAACAAATCCTTGATGAGCCGCTCCACTTTAATAACACATTCACCGAATTTTCATAAGTAATGATTATTGTTCAAGTGACTTCTGTACCCTCTTTAACCCGTGTCCTGGAGTGGCATCTGTGCCTTGATAAGTGGTGATACCTACATAAAAAAGCAACAAAAAAACTTCATCATTAATATTGAAAACGTTCACCCAACATAATCTTTTGTGAGCTATTTGGAGGGTTCGGACTTACAACATTTGGGGACTAGATACTCTCCGTTAAATGACAATATACGCTGCAGAAAAATTATTTGGAAAATTTACATGGCTATTTCTAGCAAATGAGTAACCTTGAGGATTTGTGATAATAACTCTCATACGTTTGTTTTTAATCTATATGTTCGGTCTTTCGCTATGTCTTTTTATCAACATGTATTCATTTAATCGTTACAACATTTTTTTATTCTAAAACTAAACTAAACTTTTCGTTTTATTTTAGTGAATATGTTTGAATATTATTATTATTATTATTATTATTATTATTATTATTATATTGTTATAAAAATAATAATAATAATAATAATAATAATAATAATAATAATAATAATAATAATAATATCGAATATTGGTGACAAAAGCAAAACTTTGTCCGATGTTATTTATATGAATTCGAGGAACACCATTGCAAGGTATACAGAGGCGTAAAAAGAAAGATGGAGTTAAAATTAATATAATGAGTAAAAGAAGGAGGGTTGGGTAATAACTAAATAAGTAGAGCAGTAAGTAATGTAAGTAAGATCGACTGGAAATATTTTAGATGGACGTTATCCTAGTGCATCACTTACGAACGATTAAAATAATATTACATCTATTCGTCATGGGCCGATGTAAAAATTTCGCTAATCGGGTTTTCTCCATATCGACAATTAGGACCTATTAAAATACACTAAACCAGTTTAACAGATCATAAGAACATGCTTAATATGGACGAATAGATGTAATGCAAATAGAGCGCGTAACGTAGTTAAATAAATAAAAAAAAAACGAGTAAACCGCAAAAATTAATAATTGAAAAATAACCGACCTACTTGAAATTCAAAAAAACAGCAAATTTACCTGATTCTCATAATCTTTAATTTCAATAGCTTTCAATGTAATTATTGCAAAATTCAAATGTTGTATACCGATATTCTAGGTATGAAATATGGTCAAAATATTACAGAATTAAATGTAATAATAACAGTAGTATAATACACTAGGTTAAGAATGCCGAAAGATTATGTGATGTGATTAAAGCATATGCCTTTAAAATAAATCTTGATGAATAAGAAGTTCTGCATCATTAAATACTTAGACTATTAAAATTATTGCGATATAAATGGATCCATCCCAGGACCAATTATATTGCAACACACATTTTTACTGTTATAGCGACTTTAATACTTCTGTGTGTTTCACAAAATTGTACAACTTTTATAAGGGAATAACAGACACAAGGTTCGCAATGGCTGGTATGTTATATTATATTCTCCACGCTTCCAGTATCTTTATTGACATTTACATCAGTGCAATTGACTATCTTTCATTAAATAGAGTGATAGTCTTCGCTTTCGGTGACCCACTTCTGCCTACAATAGATTATGGTGTATATTGCATCGTAAAGAACCGACGTGCTATTTTGTACTTCTTATAAATAACTTGAATTAAATTAAACACTGTAAAATCTATGAATCATGGAATTAATATGCTTTAAGCATAAACATTTATTAAACAGTAATCACTGCATTATCAATGTATTTTCGATTGCATATAAACGCCCGATCTTTCTGTTTTTGCGATAGTAAACTTCTGAAATTCACTTTGTATGTAATGTTGTATGAGGGTAGTAATTCCGATTGTTATCAAAACTATTCCGATACAATCGCTATCTAAAAACACCGCAGACACGTTTTATGTATACTTGTGTGTTATTCCAATAAGCACATCATTATTATATTGGTGTCTCATGCGAAAGAACGTACATACATTGACACACACAAATAATCTACTTATAATTTGAGATTAGATGGCATTATGATGCTTTAAAAACCTGATTTATCCTTTTGATATTATGGCCCATGTAAAGATCTATCAGTCCAAATGCATTTTAGTTACTTAGGATATGGAGCGATTATAACGCAAAAACCTACAATTATGAAAGAATATACTACGTATTCTGAACGTAAAGAAAATTATTTATCTATACAAAAAGTGTTATAATATGTGTTGTGAGAAAACCACAGCTTTTTCTAAAATGACACTTTATTTCACAAACGTATCATCTTCAATGACGATCAATATCTTATACTACGGAAGCCATTCCGCTTATATAGCAGTTTATCTATCTGTCTCGTATAGCATTCACTCGTGAATTCATAATGTAAAAGCATTTACATTTATAATTGATATGTATCTTTGAATGAAAATTATATATTCAGATGGATTTTTCAGATCTATTCTAAGAAGTACCGACGTAGGAAATTGTGAAATATCTTAATCGATGTGAGCTATCAGAAAAACCATCAAAATAACTCGACATCGGAGAGACATGAAGTATTAAGCTGATGAAAGAGAAGATGGATGAGCTTAATTCGAATGGAGCAAGAAATATCTGGAAAAACAGGGCAAATTAATAGACGACAGTTATTCTTTTTGGATCGCAAATAGTAGAAGCACAACCGCTGCACAGCATCATAGTTTCAATTGACATGGTGTAATATAAAAGTGAATGCAAGTGCAAGAGTAAAGAATATTGCGTACATTTAAGAAAAAAAACAAGAAAACTTTAGTAGATTTACAAAAAAAAATCCTGGTTTCGGATCCTTTTATATGTGAACTAATATACAAGTATTGTGAAATATGTAACCACGTGCATATTTGTATAGAATGGATTTTGGCAGTAGTAGATGCATCTTTCATGAGGAAAAGCAATGTTTATTATCACATTTGAATGCATATATTTAATGCTGTTTTAGAGGGAATCAGTTTTGCTGAAAAATGGTTTTTGATCGATATTGAATAATGACTGATTCATTTACAGCAATTAGTTGGGTATAGTTTACATTGTAGTATTGCGACCAAATACACAAAGTAAAGGTACAGAAGAAAGTATCGCGGTCGAATACCAACAAAATCAATCATTTAAGGCGGAAATGTAGAAATTTGGGAAAGTATTTATCTGATTCTAGATTCTTAAGAGTGTGGCAAAACAAACAGATCTCTAAAGCCTAAAATCGAAATATAAACAATCGAGTTAACAATAATACACCACAGTACATCTTACAATTCTTTTATACACTTTTATCACCATTGTTAAAGTGTTTCGATTTTTATAGTCAAAATACTTGCATATATATTGAAGTATTAGTGGACGATAACAATTAACAGGAGAACTAAGGTGAGTTTTATCGTCATCTACTCACAATCTGTTCCACTGTGTCATATTTCACCAGTGGGGCTAGACTAGCAGACATACGAAACACAGTATGTAATCAACACCTATCGAGTTATCATCAGTAGCTCTATCCATTTGGACACCCGTACAGACTCTGGCTGCAATGATATCGAACAATGCATAATACAAACATTACTCGTTACTAACAGAGTGATTAATGTGTTTGATTTAAAAAGAGCTTTACTTTTACGCTTAAGCAGTACAGCGATACCCCAGGTCTAAAGTGTAACTAGACCAGAACTGAGTCACCGATCAAGATCCAATCAACAACCATCGAAATAACAGTCAGTGTATAAATAATTAGGACACTGGGGCATACAACGTCCACAATGAAACGTTACAAAACATTGTACCCACATTAAACGTTAATAAAAACCTGCTAAATGTGTCTATTTAGTAGGATTTTGCACTTATGCTTACGTAGTATCCGAACATATACATAAGCGAGAGTTCTCAAGAAACAAAGAGGATTGTATGACTGTATGCGTGTTACCTACAGAAAGAAACTTTAGAATATCTATACAAAATATAAAAGTCTATTTACATGTACATTGTACCATAGCAGAGAATGTAATTATTTGAAATTATCTACGTTGAAAAGAATACATACTCATGTATCCACGAGTAAAAGCTTCCAATCGACACATATCTTTCAAAATATAGATGCATATTTCCAGTTTTATTAATTCATACACATTTCATATCGCTAATTTTCTACTTTTTTATGTTATTTTTAAAAATATACGTTATTTTAAATTTTTTTTTATGTTATTTAAATATGTTTTAGGTGAACAACAGGCATAGAAAACACAAATATTTTAATATTGCGTTGGAAGTATAACGACGACGTATGTAATTGTTTTCCTCATTGAACCCCTTAACGCGAATGGTCTTTCCTATATATATATATATATATATATATATATATATATATATATATATATATATATATATATATATATATATATATATACTAGCAAAAGCACCTGATGATGACTGGGTTCAAAACCAACCTACAGGGCTCTGTTTTATGAAAGTATGATAGATTATGAAAAGGAAGTGTTGTAAACAGATAGCTTCCAATTTGGGGGTATGAAAACCAAAGCAAAATATGATGAAATTAAATTTATAATTATGTATTATACCATAGCTGTTCCCACTGAAACACCTCTCAATAACCTGTAGAACTCTATTAAAAACACTTTTTAAACATTGTGACATATTTCCATTCTATGGAGGCCAGGCGCGAACGAGCCCCCCATAATTATATTATACCATATTTCTTCAAACTGAAACATAATTATCAAAGTATACTTACGCAGATAGATATAAAAAAGTCTGTATTAAAGTGTCTGCCTATTCCCATTCTATGGAGGCCAGGCGCGAACGTTGACCCCACAATTTTATTATACCAAGTTAAGTTAAAACATACTTATCAAAGTATTCTTATGTAGATCTATATCAAACACCCTTGTAAACGTTTTTTCTTCAATATTTTTTTATTTCCATACCGTGTGGTACAGGCGCGGAGGTAGACCACATAATTTTTATTAATCAGCATTATGCCAGATCAAGCATCCCATTCCAGTGTATCGTTACGTATTATTTCATTATATGTGATCAGTTTTCCATAATAGTCAACTATAAAGGAGATTGTTCGTGACCAAACACACACAGACTTTCAGCTGAACATACATGTGTGTTGATATTTTGTATACTGTGAAAATATCTACTTTTGGAATTGGACAGAAACAACTACCTGATAATAAAGTGTTTCTGGGTGAAATGTGGAATATTTTCTGAATAATTATTTAGTTATTTATTTTTAATAAATTATCTCCAGACAAGTTGTAAAGCTCTTAAAATATAAAGGATAAAAATTAATAAAACAATACTACTTCAATATTAAAAAAAAATAGATGGATAGATTCTGACAAAAAACAACAGCATTTTTTCTCCTTTGTTAGAAATATTATTCATGGACTGTGAGAAATGAGTGTTACATAACTACGCAAAAAAAAAAAAAAATCAAAAGTTCACTATCTAATTTCCTAAAATATTATATATATGTATATATATATATATACATATATATATATATGTATATATATATATATATATATATATATATATATATATATATATATATATATATATATATATATATATATATATATATATATTCCTACTCTCTGATGAAAAGATTTAGGACTATCCATTTTTCTAGTGTTTCCTATTCAGATTAAATATGGTTTTAACTCATTTCAAAGTGTGTTTAACGTATTTTATTAAATGTTTGCTCATATATATATATATATATATATATATATATATATATATATATATATATATATATATATATATATATATATATATATATCGGAATCAAAGACTCGATTTTCGACCTCATTTGGTCTCATTAGTAAGGCATATCCGAACTCAAGATTCGAGAAACAAGCCTCTTCCATGCGAGGCAAGGACTCTGCACACTATCCAAACGGCCCGTACACATGAAATGCTATTAACTGGCATAGATTTCGTGGGCTTTGGCGTTGTTTGATTGTTAAAATAATTATATAATCTCTCACATTCTGAAAATTCTATCCTAGGTTTATATTGCTGTATGGCATCTTCTTATAGAGTTGAGATTCTTATTTGTGAGACATCGGCCTAAGATTATTTACTGGTTGGATTACCGAGTCACTAGTCGAGACGAAGTAGCTGGACTTCACAGTAGGATTTTTCCGCGCTTTGCTTGATCTATCTAAGCTAATCGAATTTCTTGCGTAGGGAGAATTTTCTCGGTTTACAGAGTGCTTACTTAGCATGCAAGAGGCTCGGGGTTCGACTCCTGAGTTCGGATGTGTCTAACTGATGAGAACTAATGAGGGCGAAACTCGTCTTTTGGCTTGTGGTTCGTTGACTGTCGTAGCTCTTGGTGGCGGAGACGTTGTTCGACTGTGGAAATTATTATATTACCTCTCACATTCTTAAATGCATTATTATTGCAACGTCTTGTCAGACGAGTGACACTCCCTCAGACATTTAAAATCCATGAGCCCAAATGCCTGAGGAAGTATCTATACAAAGAGCATGTTACAGAGTATTAGCTTTATACGACAGCTAAGTCTCTCACTCGGTTCAAAATGTTGAGGTCAAGCAACAAGCAAGAGCAAGATAGCCAGCAACAAATTAGACTGCAGACCAGCTTAATGCGGGTACTGGTCTCCCGTTTTATTCTTAAATGCATGTGCATAAATATACACCCTATATATATATATATATATATATATATATATATATATATATATGTGTGTGTGTGTGTGTGTGTGGTGGGTGTTTGTGAGTGTGTGCATGCATGTATATATATCGTGCCAAGCTCTACTTTCCATTTCTCTTGCATTGTACATTTTATTTTTTGGAGTAAATTTTTCAATATTAATACACAATTTACTTGAAATTTACATTTGCTTTTGTCTAATCAATCGTGCTTATGTAAAGCTATTTTGTGTTTATTTATATATATATATATATATATATATATATATATATATATATATATATATATATATATATATATATATGTTTAAAGAAAAATAGAAAAAACCGAATGAAATTATTAAAAAATCAACGTTTCGTCCTTGTCTCAGAGGACATCTTCAGGATAATTGAAATAAAAATGTGAGAAAAGAAAAAGTCATAGATCGTGCGAAAAAAGACAGTTTTTTAAAATCCAACCCATGTCGGGAAAGGACGAATATGTGTGCGTATGGGAAGGTTGTTTGATGTCTATATATACAATTTTAAAATGCATTTAAAATAAATATGTACATTTTTTTTTTCTTCTGCGAAACTACTCATTTTCCTGAAACATTAAATGAAAAACGGCTAGCCAGGATCCACCCTGATACCTTGCTCTTTGATTATTATTTTCCCTATGCTAGGGGTTAAATGGTAGAAGCCTTTTCTTTGCGTAATAGTATTAGTATTCAAAATTAGTGCTGATTCTAAAAGTCTTCTTTTAGCTGTGTCTATCACGTATTTAATCATTTTCGCTTGATCTAAATTAAATGAGTGATCGTGTTCTGCACAATGGCAAAAGAGTGCATTTAGGGCGTTACCATTCCTTATATCTCTTCTGTGCTCGTTAAGTCTTAATTTCAATTTTCGTTGTGTTTCACCTATGTACGCTTGTTGACAGTTGTTACATGGGATGGAATATATACCGGCATCGGATGTGAGGGTTTTGGGAGAGTGCTTGGTAGTTTTTAATGTCTGTTTATGGTTGAGGAAGTTGTTTGTATCAAGTGAAAACCAAGTCTATTAAGAGTGTCGTAGATTTTTGTATTTTTGGTGTGGGTGGGAAGGAAAAGATGTCTGTTTAATAGTGAGGTATCTGTTTTATTTTTCTGTGTGTTTATGTTATAGTGTATTTTCGTAGCTTTTTTCTTTGCGTAAGAAATGAAATAGGATGGATACTGTAGTTTTCTTAAAACATTCGTAATATATTGAAATTCATCATTAAGATATTGGGGACTGCATATTCTAAAGGCACGTAAGAAAAACCCTATAATCATGCCCGTCTTTATTTTATCATTGTGGTGTGAGTAGTAATGAATATAGTCGTTTTTGTGTGTGGTCTTTCTATGTACTTTGAAACTCAGATCAGTTTCTGATCTGATGAGGAATATGTCTAGAAAAGCTAGGGAGTTGTCTTGTTCGGATTCATGTGTAAAATTTATAGATGGTTCCACTGAATTTAATTTATTTCTAATTTGTTCTATTTGTGTGTTTTTAGGGAGAAAAATAAGAATGTCATCTATATATCTAAAATATGTGGAGTTTTTAGGAAGTCTGTGTTTAAAAGAGGTGGTTTCTAAGAATTCTAAGAATAAGCAGGCTAGTACACCACTAAGGGGGTTACCCATAGGGAGTCCAAATTTCTGTCTATAGTAAGAATTATTAAATTGAAAGTAGGTTCTATCAGTGATGAGTCTTATAATTTGTATTAGTGTATCTGAGGAAAAAGGTAGGTCGGCTTGAATTTTGATTAAGTGCTTGTGGAGTAGATTAAGGCATTTTTGATTGGAATATTGGTGTATAGGGAAATTATGTCTAAACTATGCATGGTTTTATTTTGCATGTCCATATTTTTATTCTATTTAGGAGGTCACCAGAGTTTTTGATATGTGAAGTGCTGATGGTGCCCATTAGTGGAGTTAAAATTTGGGCAATAGCTCGTGCTAATTTATGAGTGACGCTTCCAATGTTTGATATTATAGGTCTCATAGAGACGTTCTCTTTATGTATTTTTTGGGAGGCCGTATAATATAGGAATAGTGGGGTGGTATTCTATGTTATTTATCCATTTTTTATCATTTCCGATAAGTTTCTTTACGGATTAATTAAAAGTATCGAAATCTTTTTCTATTGATTTTAAATCTATCGGAGTGTATATATCTCCGTCTGCCAATAGTGTGTGCATTTTCTTTAGATATATGTCTTTATCTATTATAACTATACCCCCTCCTTTATCGGCTTGTGAAATAATAATGTCTTTATTTTTTGTTAAAAGTTTTAAGGCATCAATGTATCTTTTTTGTAGTGCTAATTCTTGAGGTTGGGTAGTTGTTAAAGCTATTATCCCTTGTATGAAGCCTTTAGTAAAATCAGAGTCCTCTTGTCTATAATTTTTTAGGGTTGTGTTAGTAGTGATTTTCGAATGCTTGCCGGTAGCGAATTTAAGACTGAAACAGACATCTTTTCATTCCCACCCACACCAAAAATACAAAAAATCTACGACACTCTTAATAGACTTGGTTTTCACCTGATACAAACAACTTCCTCAACCATAAAACATACATTAAAAACTACCAAGCACTCTCCCAAAACCCTCACATCCGATGCCGGTATATATTCCATCCCATGTAACAACTGTCAACAAGCGTACATAGGTGAAACACAACGAAAATTGAAATTAAGACTTAACGAGCACAGAAGAGATATAAGGAATGGTAACGCCCTAAATGCACTCTTTTGCCATTGTGCAGAACACGATCACTCATTCAATTTAGATCAAGCGAAAATGAATAAATACGTGATAGATAGAGCTAAAAGAAGACTTTTAGAATCAGCACTAATTTTGAATACTAATACTATTACGCTAAGAAAAGGCTTCTACCATTTAACCCCTAGCATAGAGAAAATAATAATCAAAGAGCAAGGTATCAGGGTGGATCCTGGCTAGCCGTTTTTCATTGAATGTTTCAGGAAAATGAGTAGTTTCGCAAGAGAAGAAGAAAAAAATTTACATACTTATTTTAAATGCATTTTAAAATTGTATATATAGACATCAAACAACCTTCCCATACGCACACATATTCGTCCTTTCCCGACATGGGTTGGATTTTAAAAAACTGTCTTTTTTCGCACGATCTATGACTTTTTCTTTTCTCACATTTTTATTTCAATTATCCTGAAGATGTCCTCTGAGACAAGGACGAAACGTTGATTTTTTAATAATTTCATTCGGTTTTTTCTATTTTTTCTTTAAACATAACGTCAACCACCGCTGGTACATTTTTTTCATTCCTTATACATATATATATATATATATATATATATATATATATATATATATATATATATATATATATATATATATATTATATGAAATAATACTTAATCTTCATATGATTCAGTTTCCAGTGGATCATCGAAAACAGCCGGACAAGTTTTGACGATATTTACAATTTCACAGGAATGTACTTCATGTGTCTGCCAGGGTTCTTAGAAATATTTCGTATTGAATGGTCATCGATTAGTTTCGCTAATCATTAATCTAAATAATGCGATGTAACAAGAAACATCGGTTTAGAAAAAAAGTTAACATTTTAGACAGCCTAACAGCACAAGTGCATTTGAGATGTGTTACAAATACACAGGCTGAAACGTACGAAGAAAAAGCAAGTGAAGGGAAATTGATATGATAGTGACGCGATATAAATGACTGCTTCTTTATACGTAGAATTGCATTAGGATTATTGACTTCTTTATTTATACTTGTAGAAGCTAATGTTTCGTTCACTGCGGTGGATTTCCAACCAGAGCAAGTAATCAATCGAGTTAATTGAAAATGGCGACTACATCAACTCCAATGATATCTATCTATATATCTATAAAAGGGGAAAGATATCTATGTGTGTGTTTGTGTTTTCCCCCTACAACATACAGCTTTAATTTGCGGTCTAGATACTCGA
Organism: Euprymna scolopes; assembly: GCF_053919585.1. Lineage (NCBI taxonomy): Eukaryota > Metazoa > Mollusca > Cephalopoda > Sepiida > Sepiolidae > Euprymna > Euprymna scolopes. The sequence goes on from NC_136492.1 coordinate 122,278,200, forward strand.
GAATTTACATAAGGAGTATTCAGAGTTGGAGAAAAAAAAAGTTAATCGGTTTTCTGCCAGAAATTTGGATCCAAACATTTGGAATATTAAATGTAGGTTACTTCGGCACAGATCTTACTTTTGTATTTGATTTGACCCCAAAACAATAAATGCTGACGTGTAAAAATTAGGTTCATAATTTAAAAATAAAAATGTAACCTCTTCGACCTCTACCAAATTACTAAGCTAATTTATTTTCTAAACATTTCAGCATTCAGAATAGGGCATTGTCTAAATCGGTTTGGGTCGAAAATTTTAGCTTACAAGGGGCCAAACGTAATTTTAGAGCTAGGTAACTTGGACAGGGATCAAACTGTGTATTTTTTTTTTAGACTGAAATAATAATGTAAAAGGTGAAAATTGGAGTCAAAGTTAAGAAAAATGACCTCTGCGGTCTCAACGAAATAACTCAGACAAATTTTGGTCTAAACATTTGAAATCCCACATAAAGTGTATTCACACGTAAGGCAAGTTATAAACAGGCCAAAGGTGCGAGTAAAGCCGGACAGAACTACTAGTATATCTATAAAGTTGCAGCTGTATCTCTATGTGTTTGTATGGGTATCTTTTAGTGTTGTAGAATTTCAAACCTACTAATCAATTTTCCCTGTATAGAACTAGAAGATTTTCAACTACATTTCGTATGTGGAATTCTCCGATCATTCTCCCTATGTTATCTCTATATAAATAAAATAAACTCATTTCCCCCTCTGAGTTTGAATTTAATAGGATTAAAACTCGAGACATTTCATGTGAATGTAATATGCACAAACTGCAGCACATTATCTGAGGTGTGCTATAGGCCTATTACCTCTACACTTGCTCGATAATCGTCGTTCCTATATTGTTCCTGATGCGAGTTCACGGCAAACACCTGTAATAATCAATGAAAGTTGTAAAATATTTTCTCTCTATCTAATGTGTATGTAGATTTCCCTACAAAATAACTTGTGTCAATTTTCGGTATTCAGGCTCAAAGTTCGACATAGGAAATAGTGAGGTTTGGGAAAATCTTTTGGATCGGTTTTCTGTCATAAATTTTCTGTTAAGGAGGCATAGTTCAACTCTACCAAACTCCTCCGCCAATTTCGGGTCTAAACACTTGAGATTTTAGATATAGGCGCTTTGGATATGCGTCAAATTTTTAAAATTTTATTTGAGCCCATTACAATCAATACTACATTGTCAAAATTTTAGCCAAATTTAAAAAAAAGTACCGCTGCGATCTCTACAAATTACTCAGCTAAATTTTGGTCTAAATATTTGAAATCTTACATAAAATGTAATCAGACACAGGGCAAGATTTGTATCCGGTTTTTGGCCAAGAATTTGCCTGCCAATAGGTTAAGCTATTATTAGTATTTAGTTTATTTGCGAATGTTTTGGTGCCAAGAGGTAAAGTTTTGAAGAGTTGAAGGTTGCAGATTTTACCAAAGTCCTTCGCCAATTTTGGGTCTAAAATCTAAAAAAATCAGACATATGTCAAACATTTTAACTTGATTTGAGCCCAAAACAATAAATGTTTAAAAAATTAGAGGCCTGCGGTCCTTGCCAATTTTTTCTATTGTGATTAAGGGAGCCTACTTTATATAAAGCGATAACCGTACATATGCCCACTTTTTAATATATACATATAAAGTTTGGATCAGTGTCCCGATGGCACCGTGTTGAACTATATCTATAAAAGTAAAAATGTCTCTGTGTGTATGTCTGTGCACACTTCCCTAACAAATAACTCAATTTTCGGTCTAGTGACCCCAGATTTAATATAAGGAGTACTGACATTTTAGAAAATATTTTTGTCAGTTTTCACCAAAGAATTTGGCTGAAAGCGGTCAAACTCTAACAATTTGTCCAATGAAAACTACCAAACTCCTGCACCAATTTTGCGTCGGACCACTTGCAATTTTAAATGTAGGATACATGAACATTGATCTAATTTTTTTATTTAATTTGATCCCCCAAAAATGAGTGTTAAAAAGAAAGTTGACCTCTTCGGTCTCTACCAAATTACTCGACCAATGAATGTTCTAATCATTTAAAATTTTATATACAATTTTGCATACTTAACATTTTAGATATTGGTGACATGGCCATGAATAAAACTTTCTATTTTTTTAGATTAAAATCATAAATTTTAAAGTGGTGAAAATTGGGCTAAAAGTTTTTAAAATGACCCCTGCGATCTCTACGAAATTACCCAGATAATTTACACGTTTGAAATCTTACAGAATGTGGATTCACACCTAGGACAAGTAATGGACAGTACAAAGAGCCCCAGGAAAACCGGGGGGGAGCTGTCAGTTAAAACATAGGAGTGTAGAAATGTTCGTTGATCATAATTTAATCGTCGACAACGTATATATTAAATGTATTTTATTATTAATCATTCTAATTGTAACATTTAAAAGTAATGGATACACTATTTTAGAAAATGTGGATAACGATATCCTAAAGATGTATCAGGATAAGGCAGACGAAATAATTGTTAAAAATGCGAGTAATTTAACCAAATGGTTTGAATATTAAAGTTAAAAAAAAACACCAAATGGTTCCCAAATTATATGCTGATTATATCCAGCTTTACCTCGCTACGGTATTAGAGATATAACTTATGAAATAGAAATAATAGAGAATCTCCTATTTCATTCGGGAACTTGTAAGTAAAACTAAAGATATTATGACCAATTACATTTCTGATTAGTCCAAGTCTATTAGAAAACTGCTTAATGAAAGAAAAAATATAATGTTTTGAAGGAAATAGCATCGAAAATATTATTACACCTTATTATTACATTATATTACATATATATATGTATATATATGTATATATATATATATATATTATATATATTATATATATGCCATCACAAATAAAAATGTTATAGCTAAAACATGTAATTTTCATGGGTGTAGGAGATTTACACATGGCCTTATATGTATACACAATAACGGGGAATTCGAAAAAAATAAATAGCTTATGTATCCAAAGGATTTATAATTACATTGTAAAGATTGAAGACAACAGGCTCCATTTCTGGATTTAGATATAAAAATTGAGGGGTGGGTTTTTGCTTTATGAAATATTCGATAAAAGAAACTATTTCACCTTTCGAATAGCTCAAATGAAGCATAAAGATAGTACCTGCCCGGTTTTTATGTTTTATGAAATCTTTTTTGGAGAATAGCTCGCGTTACTTAAATTATACAATTTTATATCCCAGTTTCTAGCTTAGTAATAAGGATGATAAATCAAGTGGCGGTAACTCTAGAATATTTAAACCGATAAGTAAAGCTTTTATTCGTTATGATGATGCTTTGGAATCGTCAAGAATTTACCAGAATATATTAAGAAATGAAATCCAAAAAAATATATTAGTACTGTATCATATGTATTTTAAAAAAAGTGTATATTTATTACATTTTTAACCATTATATATATTTAATTTTCTATTAATAAGAATGTAAATGTACAAAGTGCTGATAATAGTAAAGGTGAAAAGTAGGCAGACGGATTAATCCTTAGCTTATTATCACAAGACTCGTAAAGTGAAACAATATATCCAGTTTGCATTTGGAATCAGACTAATCTCACTGGAAAGACATTCATTTTTATAACATGAATAATTTGAATTAAGTAAGAATAGGAAATTAGGTCAAATATTTGTAAAATGCTTCCGTCTTAAGATTAAGGGAGGTGGTGTTTGAACAAAATTGATGAGGAGCCATGATGCAATATGCTATTTTTTTTAATTACAGAAACAGTGGCGAACAACTTATGACCCCTAAAATACAATAGTAAATGCGAGAAAGCGAGTTGATGCAGAGATTGCAGATTATTATAAATCAACCGGGTTTAAAAAAAAGGTATGATAAATCTTTACATAGAACCTTACAAAACACAGGATATGCATGTGTAGCGTACCATATTATGAATCCAATATATATATATATATATATATATATATATATATATATATATATATATATATATATATATATATATATAAATACATGGGGGGCGAGAAAAGCATGTTAGAAAATTATAGATATTTTGTATACCATGACATTCCAAGCTTAGATGTAACAGATGCTCGACGTCAGAATTTTTTTTTTATTTGTGACGTACCCCATTTCATATTTTACTGAGGAGCAGTATAAGTCCTCAGATACTAAAGTACAAACAATTTGTGCGTATCCTTACATCTATAGGTTTTACTTATCGACTCACAATTTAACCTCTATACATTTATATTTATTTATTTTCATTAGTCTTGACTTCATCTCTGTCTTTGTTTGTCTTTCACTCTCTTTCCCGCTCTCTCTCTCTCTCTCTCTCTCTGTATATATATATATATATATATGTGTGTGTGTGAATATACATACATAGAGAAGAGGAAAATATACGCTTGTGTGCTACATGCATGTGTATATATATATATATATATATATACATATTGATATACACACACAGACACACGCACACACATATATATGTATATATAGATATATATATAAACATATCTGTGCACCATTTTCGTATCAATATAAGTGAGCTTGTCGACTAAAAGGACGAAGATTAATCGTTAAAGAAAAAAAAAACAAATATTTATGCAGTCTGAAATCTGATTAATTCTTGCCAAAATAATAAAATGTAGAGTTGATTGAAATTGCAGCAAATTCGATTGTCCTATCATAAAAACAATCAGATAGACATGATGAGTTTTTAGTATCGATTAACTGAAAAAATGTCATCTTTATATTATTCGTCGTTTTCTTATTATGCTTTTTACCCTCATCCTACTTTGTTATTTCGACTTCGCTTTTGTCTTGATAATGTGTATATCTACATCCAGCCGATTATTATAATAAAGTGATCGTGTCTGTGTGTTCGTAATCGAAACTTGGAATATGATTATTAAAAAAAACACCCGGGGAAAATCACTAGTTTTTAAATGTTTAATACATATCAAAGGAGAAAGAAGAAATACAAGTCGAACGAAAACACAAAGTATATAATGGAAAATGTAATCATTGGTTACGATTTATCATTTTAATACATACGACACAACAACTTGGATACATTGGTTCCTGCTGAATCACAGAGGTCAAGGAATGTTGAACATTGTCGGTACAACATCGGTGACGCTTCGGGGCATTCAGGTGCTCTATATGTTCTCCGCTAATCTCGGCATTGTTTCCAGGCGCCCTTGCCACTGGACTCAAACCGTGCCGATTCAGGAGAAATATGGGTAGTGATTGCTCAAATTATACGCGCAGCTGCCCCTACAATGAGTGTCTATTGAATTTCCAGACTGGGCGGATGCAACGATCATTTATATACCATTTTACCCTATTGAGGATAAGTTTAATTCCTAACATTGGATTCTTTGGATTTCTGCTTTAGTCTTCAATGTAATTTTCACAATATTTCTCTCGACTTAAGTACTTTTTCAGGTGTATATTTTTGAAGTTGGGAATGCTTTTCTCCAACTTGATAATATAGATTGACTTTTATACAGAACTATATTTTCTCTAATCACCGTGATAGTATAGCTGGATCAATCTCCTTAGTAATTGGCAGTAGTATACTCCGCTACATTGCACTGAGAATTGAACTACAGCATTCAGAATATCTCTGTTAAAATTGATTTCCAAGTTCGAAAAATACAATCCCGATTTTTATTAAAATAAACATGTGAATGTTAGAAGTTACATCGATTGAAACATTGTGGAAATTACACTCAAGAAGAGAGAAGCAGTCTTACGAATCAAAACGTTAAAATAAAAAATGTAATTATATTAAAAGTTAAAAATCCATACTATTTGTGTGATTTTTTATGAAATTCCCATACATCATGGTGTATGCTTTCAGAAAGCGGCAGAGTTTCTATTAGCTTAAATGTATATGTCAGTAATTTTTTTTATATTTCTATTTGAACAATGCTCACATTGTTTACAACATAATTTATAATTTTTCAGAGATAATAGAATATCAATTTTTTCCCATGATTGAGCCTATTTTTTAATTAATTATTGCGTGGAAATATAACATCAAATATTAGAAATAACATTTCTGTGGTTTTACCTATCCTATAGTCAGATACTTACGTTTAGTGGCATATGTATTATTTGGAGTTTGTTTTGTATGAAGCCAAGCATATTATCATTTAAATACACGAAAATATCCTTATTATAAATTTGTAGTAGTAGGTTTGTTAACATTATATTTTAAATTCTCAATGTTGGTAGTGCTAATAGAGTAAAAACAGTACTTAAAGATTTCAAATGCAGCCCGCTGTTATTTGTAGTTCTTATGCGAAATTGTTTTTAAGACTAATTTAATTGAACTGGCTTGAAAATGGGCACGTACTAAGGATATTGCTATAAGGGTACAGACGATGGAGCTCCTTAGACGATGTAGAATCTTAGGTTTCTCACTCAGTTCTCAACTCTATCCTAGAGGGTGTAACATCCCTGATTTGTGCAAACTCCCATAGGAAGCTTTTTTACATGCGAAATAAATTAGCCGTCAAAGTTTCCTTATAGTTGTTTTTATCAGGAACTATGAAAGCAGATTTCCAACTCTTAGCGAAAGAAAGTATTAGGTGTCATTTTAGAGAAAATATGACTGGGCTACAAATCAATTTTCTATTTTTATATTAGTGATTAATATAGACACGCTATATATATATATATATATATATATATATATATATATATATATATATATATATATATATATATATATATATAGCTTAATTTAAAATGAAAAGAAAAAGTTAAATTCCACAAAGGAGACTTATCCGGATATATATATATATATATATATATATATATATATATATATATATATATATATATATATATATATATATATATATATATATATATATATATATATAATGGATATATGTATGTAGGTGCGTAGGTGTGTATGTATGTATATATATATATATATATATATATGCGCATGTGTGTATATATACGTATATATATATATATATATATATTCTTTATTTTTCTTTATTTTGTAGGGGACCACTAAACACTTACTCCTCAAACTATATCCTGCAGCTATGACCCCCTCCACTTGTTTGTGTCCAGTTCCTTTACGCACCCCTAATAATTAGTATTAACAGTATTATTATTATTATTATTATTATTATTATTATTATTATTATTATTATTATTATTATTGGTAGTAGTGGTGGTGCTGTCGGAGGTAGTAGTAGAAGTATTTTTACAACTGCATTTATTATTATCATCATTATTAGTGCATTGGTTGTAACGCTATTACTATTGTTATTATTATTGCTTTTATCATTATTATTTTTATTATAAAATAATTGTAATTGCTGCTATTATAATTATCTCCGTTAGTATCCCCATCATTGCTACATAACCTCTACCATTTTCACAGTTATTAACATTAATTTTTAATATACTTCTATCACAAGGATTGGTTATATTATCTTTAATGTTTATTTTTAATGCTTACTTTTAATTGTGCCTTTATTTCATCTTTATGTTCAATTTTACTTCTATTTATTTTCACTTCATTATTACTACAGTATTATAATTATCATTAGTATTATCTTTCGTCCTATTATTTGGGAAATTTTTACTACTCTCATAAGTAGTAATCAGTTTCTCATTCCTCCACATTGACATCAATAGGTATAATTAACCTTTTGCATCAAGTTAAATGCACTCATAGTCATTGCCACACTAATTTCGAACCGGACCCTTATGATCATTCTCCCCATATCATAACAGTAGAAACTTATAAATATATAACCTTTCTGTTTTACCCACCCTCACTTATAAGCGAATTTATAGCCGCCATTTGCCGTTTAGGTGGCACTAATAAAAATTAAAATTACCGACTCCATAGAAAATAGACACCCTACAAACCGTTAAAATAAATTACCGCGCAGCAACAAGACAACTCATATTTAACCATAATACATATACCCCTAAATATCAATACTTTGTTATAAACATATATAACTTTATATATCATACTATATACTGGCAGGACCCGTGGAAATTCCACGGTAGTTAAAATATTTTAAAACACATCAGTAAGACATTCCTTATTGTTATATTACAAAAAAGGAATGTATGGAAGCAAGTAGAACAAAGAACATAAGTTTAAACTTTTTTTGAAGGTCAATGCGACCGTAACTGAAGCTGTTGATATTATCAGGAAGTGCTGATTGAGGCGGTGACAGGGATGTCGATCAGCTGCTAGGAGTGAGAATAGTGGTCAGTCAGCAGGTTCTGGGGAGTTAGACTGTGAATTAAAAAAAAAACTGTGTGACATTGTTGACATCGATTTTGTGAAAGTTCTGATGACCCCAAGGTGTTTAATATTTCAGGACATCTTGGATTACATGTATAGGTAAGGAATAGGTATGGCTTTCCATATTTACAGAAAACTGCCATTGCATATTGATACAGTTGTTGAAGATTCCTAGGACTTCCTGTAAATGGAGATGGTAGAATAACTGGTACACCAGAATCGCCATCTTCATTCCTTGCTAAATGATCTATTAAGCCAGAATATTGAGCAGCTCTTTGTTTACTTTGATAGCTTTTAATGAAGTTAAATAAGCAACCATCAACTTTTACATATGCAATAGACTTTTCTATTTATTTTGAATTTTATTCAATGAAGATTTAGAAATTCACAAATATTTTTTAAGTCGAATTATTGATATAGATTTCAATTAATGCACCACAACTTCCTGATAATATAAATAGAACACTTTGAATTTTCTGTACAAAAGTTTTCTCCATAAAAACATTGTAATCTGTTATAATATTCAGATTCTTGTGTATTACATGCATATAAAATGAAGTGTTTCTGTAAATCTTACGAAGTACAGTTAAATTTTGACTTTTCGATAATCAAAATGATGTGAGGTAGGTTATGTGAATGTTATATAATTAAGTAAAGTTAAACAAACTGTACACTACTTTTTCATCAAATTATGAATTTTAAATATAAGGAAAGCAATTTAATTTTTTTTTTTCAAAAATCATATTTACATCCAAGTTAATTTTTAGATTCTATAGCTGTTCCTGATTGGTTTCATAACACTTCACGGTAAACAATATACTTAGTATATGTTACACCACGCTTTCTTCCCTGATTATCATTTCTATGCAGTTGCATTACCTTAAATTTCACACTGTGCTTAGATCGAGCTCTTGAACATGCCACATACAGTTGACCATGAGAAAATACAGGTTGTTGAAGATATATACCAACCTTATTCAAAGTTTGGCCCTGTGCTTTATTGATGCAGTGAATATGCTAATCGTATTGCAAACTGTATCCGATGAAATGCAAACGGAGCATTTGTATCCCTTGGCTTTAACTTAATTCTTGGAATGCTAACTGTGGAACCTCTATTAGATCCATTAATTAAAAGAGCAATGATGCTGTTTTGATGGCATTCTTTTATTTTCATCCTAGTTCCATTACAAAGTCCTTGATCTATGGATAAATTTTGCAGTCGCATTACTATTGCCCCTATTTTCACATTAATTCGGTGAGGTGACATTCCAGATGGAGTTAATGAATTTATGAACTCAATAGGATAATTTTGAAGTTCAGCATCATCATCGGAGATGTAATCTGTACTTAAATATGTATTTATGCCTCCGGGAAGATTATTTAGAATTTCTACATTTACTGTTAAACATTCTGTATTTTTTGGAGTCATGATGATTCTATTTTCCATTTCTTGAGGGCTGCAATCAAATATTTCTGAGATTAGAGAACCATTACATACCGAATCATCAGGAACATCTATGGCATCTACAGGAACGTCATTAAGACTGCTCGTTAGTGTACCATTACCAAGATGAAGGAGCCATCTAGAAAACTCCTGTTCATTTATGTTAGTTCTGACGTTTTGTGTTAGTTGTACTTGACTGAAATGATGCCACAATGGGCATCTTTTAAGACAGGTATCTATAATAGATGTAGGTGATCCATGTGGCACTACTGGCAAAATTTGCCCGAAGTCACCTCCAAATATGAGAAATTTTCCACCAAATAGTTTATCGTTACCCATTATATCTTGTAAACATCTATCTATAGCAAGCAGTGCATGATTAGGTATCATAGAGGCTTCGTCTATGATGACTACCTTTACCTTTCTCAAAAAAGAAGCATGCTCTGATACAGGAGAAACGTTACAGACACTGGTTTCTGTCAGAGGTAAAGGTAGTTTGAATGTACTGTGGAGTGTTTTCCCTGAAGTTAGTAGCATTGCAACAATGCCGCAGTGGCGGTTACAGTACTAATCATATAATATGTTGAATAAAAAGGTTTTTCCTGATCCGGCTGGGGCATCTAAATAGAAGCAATTGTTGTGTGGGGCTTCTTTTTCACTTGCCATGACAGTCTTGATTATAGCATTAAAGTCCTCTAATTGTTCATTGTTTAACAATTCAACATTAGGCTAGTTTGTATTTCGAGTCATATTATCTATTGGAGGATCACCTGTTGGTTCAGGCAAACCCATTGCCTGGTAAGAAGGACCATGCTCATTAAATATTGCTTTTATCAAATGAATAACTGGGGGATATGTATATACACTGGCCCCCGCCCTTTGCGGCCCGGGCGACAAGATCAAAGTGTAGTATCTGTTCCGACAGATACTGCAAGCTATGACTAGCAAAGACCAGATGTGGGGGCAACCCCACATGCCTGACCATTAACCAGCTCCCATTTCCCACCTCTCGGGAGCTGGTCCCCTTTTTCCCTTCCCCCTCCCTTCACTCCTCACATTAAAAATCGGCCTTGTGCCTAATTTGCTCGGTGGGGGAGCAAATAAATACCATCTGTTCCGACAGATGCTGCACTTAAGATAATTTGTACCAGTCAATGGAGGGGAAACCCTCTATACTGGGACAATTATTATTTTTGGTAACCAGAGTGACCCCTTTTTGCCTACTTTTAGGGGAGCTGGTTTTTACCTCACATTAAAAACGGCCTTGTGCCTAATTTGCTCAGTGGGGGAGCAAATAAATAACATCTGTTCCGACAGATACTGCAAGCAAAGATCATATGTGGGGGTAACCCCACATATCTACCTTGGTCAATGTAGGGGCAACCCTTCATACCAACAGTTCCTATCAAACTCCCATTTCCCACCCATCAGGAGCTGGTCCCCATTTCCCTCCCCCCTCCCTCTCTCTCCACATTAAAAACGACCTTGTGCCTAATTTGCTCAGTGGGGAAGCAAATAAATACAACCTGGGGGATATGTATAATATATCCACCAGTCCACTACACTTTACCGTAAAATTCGGCTAAAACAATTGTTGACGAATTACCTCCTTTGAATCGATATCGTCTGCTTGTGACAATTGAAGCGAATTCCGAACTTTGATCTAACATTTTAAGTAAAAAAAAAAAAAAAGAAGCTTAACATTTTCTTGTATCTTTTTTTTTTATATTAAGAAAAATGTAAGCATCGTGCTAAAATAATATAAATTCCATTCTTAATAAGGGGAGAGGGTTTGACTATTCTAAACCTTTACCTAAATAACCATTTAATGAAAAAAATGACTAAAATGTTCTTGTATCTTTTTTTATAATTTTTGTTAAATAAGAAAATCGGGTTTGTATTACTATACACAGATTCGAAAAAGTTGTCAAAAAACAAATATATAACAAATAAATGTTATCAAAGGCAAGATAAGTTTGTTTTCTACCAAACTGGATATATTTTTCGTGTTTTTATTCAATGTAACATGTTTATTCAGCTCGCAAAGCACGCAGTGTACTGATGTATTGGAACATTCAAGATGACGGCTGATTCTCTCTTTAACACGGTAAGTTTGGGAAAAGGTGTTATAAATAAAAAACCGGATAAAATACTGTTAAAAACTCGCTCAATATATGTTACCGAGACACAGGTTGACATATATTCGGCGGGTTTTTAATAGTATTTTGTGTAGTTTTTTTATTTATAACATCTTTTTCCAAACTTACCATGTTAAAGAGGGTGTGAGACGCCATCTTGAATTTTCGAATACATCGGTAAACACTGTATGTTTTTCGAGCTGAATAAATATGTTACATTGAATAAAAACACAAAAAATATATCCAGTTAGGTAGAAAAGTAACTTATCTTCCCTTTGACAACATTTATTTGTTATATATTTGTTTTTTGACAACTTTTTCCAATCTATGTGTACAGTAATACAAACCCGAAAAATCAATAAACTTTGATAACACTATTGTAAGAATCATGCTGAAAGCCATTCTTAATATGGGGAGGGGGGTTAACTATTCTGAAACTTTACCTAACAATGTAAAAAAATAAGGGAAAAATATATGTATGAACAATAAATATTTCTTCAGTTAAATAAATTATACTGAATAAATATTTATTTAAACCATAATTATTGAAACAGTATTTTACTGCATAAAAAAACGGTTATGGGGAGAAGGGTTAACGATTTTGAACCTTCTCCTAAATAGCGATTTAATGAAAAAAAAATGAATGGTCTTGTATCTTTTTTTTATAATTTGTTTTAAAATAAAAATAAAAAACTTTGATACCGCTATTGTAAGAATCATGCCGAAAGCCATTCTTAATATGGGGAGTGGGGTTAACTATTCTGAAACTTTACCTAACAATGTAATAAAAATAATGGAAAAATATATGTATGAACAATAAATATTTCTTCAGTTAAATAAAATATACTGAAAATCTTTAAATAGGAAATAAATATTTCTTTAAATAAATTAAATCGTAAGTAATGAAACCAAGTGTATGATTTCATATTAAAAAAAAATGTGTCCATTTTTTATAGTATTTAAATATGTATGCACTGTCGGTGGGCATTAGAAGATGATGAATGCCTGTAAAAGAAGCAAATAAAACAGACAAAACATAAATAATAACTATGTAATCAACGTGAAGTTGTATAAATGTTACAAAATTACTCGATTCGGCATTAAATAACACGAAAAAGGATTTATATACCGTAAAACAAATGCGAATGGTGACTTTGGTTATTTATTTAATAAAGTTATTCTTGACTTTTGTAACATTTATTTCGAAACATATTTTTTGTTATGTAAGGCTTACTCAAAAGTAAATTAAAAAAAGATAAAGTGGCACAGTAAAACAAAAACAAAAACGAACTCGTAACGTTAAATGTAAACAATATATTTATTACTGAATGAAATAGAATAAGCGTTCCGTTCCGTATTCTATTTTATTCAGTAATAAATATATTTTTTTACATTTAACGTTACGAGTTCGTTTTTTTTTTTAATAATCCAGAACCATAAATAGACAGTTCATATATATATATATATATATATATATATATATATATATATATATATATATATATATATATATATATATATATATATATATATATTTGTTGTTGTTGTTGTTGTTGTTGTTGTTCGGGAAGTTTTGGAAAATAAAAGGGTTTAATTATTTTTTAACTAATAAAGAGTGAACAGTAAAGGGAGATAATTCACATTAATTAATGTTTGCGATGATGATGACGCGTTTCATTAATTAATGTTTGCGATGATGATGACGTGACACCGTACGTACAAGCAAATTAATATATAGATAACAACTTATTATTTATTTAGAATTCAATAAAGCTTCATCCAACATTCTATAATTACTCTTAATCTCTTTCGTCCCTAATGAACCTTGCGCTAGACACTGCATCTTCCCCATGTTACCTAGAACTTTATCTACTTTTCTGATGAGAAGCATTAGGCTTCGACATGCCCTGGCATAAAGAGTCCCTTCTATACCCCAAATTTTGCCTGTATTCCATTATTAAATAAATGATCCATTCTATATCAACCAATATATAGTTTTGTGTCTTCATTTCATACTCTTTTTGTCCTATTATATATATATATATATATATATATATATATATATATATATATATATATATATATATATATATATATATATATATATGTGTATTGGGGTAGAGAGGGCTCCCGTAAGCCGTGGTGAATGCAACCTTTCTAGGAGAAGCAAATCTCTGATTTACAAAACAATAAAGCGGAAGACCAGTACCTGCATCAAGCTGGTCTGCAGTTTAATTTGTTGCTGGCTATCTTGCTCTTGCTTGTTGCTGGATCCCAACATTTTGAACCGAGAGAGAGACTTAGCTGTCGTACAAAGCTAAGAATCTGTAACATCATATTTGTATAGATACTCCCTCAGATATTTGGGCTCATGGATTTTAAATGTCTGAGGGAGTGGAACTCGTCTGGCAAGACGTTGCAATCATCATGTATATATACACATACATACATACATACATACATATATATATATACATATATATATATATATATATATATATATATATATATATATATATATATATATATATATATAAATACTTTTTCAATTCGATGGATTCAATGCAGGATGCCCTCCCACCGTTCCGTAGCGGCATCAAAAGGGGTCGCTGAAGAGCCACTCCTCTTCGCCCTTCCTTTTCGATGTGTGATTGCAATCTGGGGAGGAGCGGCGCGTTAGGCTCCTCCCCTCGTTCGGGTTTCCTAGAGGCATTCTCCCAAATTGATGTTGCTGGAAGGACCCATTCGCTTTCACTTTCTGTTCGGTAATTGTGGAGAGTTTGTAAACGGCGGAGTGTTCGGTCACAGGCATTACCGTGTGTAGTGTCCCAGAGTCGGCTCGGGTTACTACACCCACTAGTAAATATACAGAAGCTAATCACCTTATGTAGCTACTTTCATACCTCATTTGACGTCGACGGTCCGAACGCGGCATCTATTCTTGGGTCGGGTGATTAGGGCTGGTGGCTGGAACAGGAGTAAGACCAGCTTGATCTATGGAGTTTCCAAAACAGCCACATACCGACCCTGATTCAATATCATAACCTGGAAGCCGTAATTTAGAGGATCAGTACCTGCACACGGAACTTTTCAGCAAAGCAGCAGGGGTAGTAACACCGGAAAAAGCAGAGGAAACCCCATGGATAAACTGCCATCTAATACTATATCGCCTAGATCCCCACAAAAAAAAGAAGGGGGTTTCAAAGAAGGGAGCTGACAAATCTCAGCACCGCTAACTCCGGAGGCGGCGAAAGAAGAGTTGCCAACACTAACAGCAGCATTATCGGATACCGAAATTATTTCTCCCGGATAAAAGACGCGTAAAGTATCTGCGCCTACTACAACACCACCAGCGAGTAGCGTAATGAAAAATACCCGCAAAAAAGCCTATGGGCGTGGACTTCATCGGCCCTCGGCTAAAAATCTACGCGGACCTATTTTTAGTTAGGAGAGGTAATTGAGATTACGTATCCTATTCAACGTTAGGGCACTCTGACCTGAAGCTAAGTATGGCCTGATGGGAATACTAGACTAGCGGGGTACTGGAAATTTAATACCTCCTTACTTGAGTTATCTGAATACCGGGAAAACCTAGAAGAACACGTAGTTAAGGACTTACTTTGGGCGGTTACTGGGAGTAAGTGGTGGGTAAGCAGTAGGTCTCTGTGAGGAAAGTATGATGTAGTTGCTGCGCGATAGCAAGCTGGCTTCAACATATCTCCGGGGTTCGATTATGTGACCTACGATCTGTACTTGAGGCTGTCGTACATATTTATTCCTATTCTGATGTGTGTTTTTAACCACTGGTTTTACACAAGAACAATCCCGGGTCAGGTTACCCAAGGAGTGGCAACATTTCGGAAGTAGAAGGACGCATATGTTTGCAGGACTAGATGATTTTAGGCCCATAAGACTGCTAAACACAGATTTATAGATATTGGTCGCCCGTTAAGTTAATTGAAAGTGTCTTGTCTCAGCATGAAGGATTTCCCCTTTCATACTAAGACAATTACTATTTTTTGGATCTCGCAAGGGATCCCCTTTTTTGACCTTGTTTTATTGTAGCTGGTTTTCCCCTATATAAAAAAAAGATCTTCTGTCAAATTTGCTTTCGTGGGGAATAAAATAAATACCTAAACAATTAAAAAAACTTATATATATATATATATATATATATATATATATATATATATATATATACATACATAGTTAACCTTCATTCATAACTTTTTTTACTTACTGAGTTTCCTTGTCATGTCACTCCACAAACATTATTCTTATAATTCCGTCTTAATGATATATCTTTTGTATCTGTAGCATGTTATTTCCTTTACCACTAGAATATTCGCATTTTGGGTACATTTAAAACTGCACAAATCTTAGTTGCTTTTTTCGAGGATTGCGTATTGTCTTAACACTCCACATTGGGGGAAACGTAAAGACCAACCCCTCTGCTTCAATTCCAAGTTCACACTCTGATCTCCAGCTAACCCGATCACGTGACGTGTTTTTATAAATATTCATCATATCCATCCCTTGTCTACCTCTCTCGATAGATATAGATAGATAGATAGATCGAGATAGACAGATAGCTAGAATTTATTCTGTTCTACATAATTCGTAATACTCTTTCCCCTCTTTTTATCAAAATATATGGCGGACATATACATTTTCTACTCTTCACATTAACTAAAAATGAAGTCTGCCATACCATAATCCAATGAGTAAAATGAAATAAAACACAATATCGCCATATGCCGCCAATCCTTGCGCTCTCTAAGGTCAACACATTTCCTATGACCCCGTGGCTTCTTAATAATAAAATCAGAATTCCAGGAGCATCCTTACTACGTCCACACTACGCCTCATCGATAAATTCTCGGCAACCATCCCAACAACAAATATCGAGGTTCATCTACCTCTTTAACACGGACTATATCGTTCCGACTTTACAGACCAGATTTTACCCATATGTGGAACACACAACATCACATACCCGGCCTTATTTTATTTTTCATCATTAACCTACAGTTTTTTACTAATATTTTGTTGGACACAAAAACCTCTTCTCTTCTTCTGAAAAAAAAATCACATTTTTCAATTCAGCAACACAAATAAATCTCAAAATCGTTCCATTGTCACACGTATATATTTATATAATTAAATTAATCAGTATTGAAAGGTTTGCTTTATGTCACATCACCAGTCCCTCTATCACACCAATAACAAGTATTTATTTCAAGCACATATAAAACAACGTTTCTCGCCAAGCATTTCCATTGATATAAACGATATCAATGGAAATGCTTGGCGAGAAACGTTGAAGATTCGGACAGTGACTGAGTTAATCTAAATTATACTTCTTAGAAACATAAATTCATATGAATAAACCACTTTTCTCACCTGAAGATGACAAAATTTAAATCCTAACTTATAATTATTTATTTTATTTAACTGACATTGTTGTTTATTTAATTGTTCATGAGGAGCAGGAAAATATAATGTAAATTCTGCTAAAGCTATCGACTTATTAAGGCATCCATCTTTTTACTGATGTCTGACCGAAAATCCATCATGCAGATAACGAATTATTTTAGTGTGATTAAACCTATTGATTACAGCACAACAAAAAAACAAATAATGTTTACTGACCTTATATTTCTTTGCTAGGTTCAATAAAACTAGCGAACAATGGCTTCGGGAATCTGAATCGAGATTCAATCAGATCGTTTCTAATTTAAGGGGAAACAAATTCTAATCAAATAACATTATGCCAGACCGACGGTCAAAAGAAAAAATAATGATAGCCTTTGATAGATATTGAGATGACCCGAGAGAAAAATTGTGGTTTGTCATCTAATATATATATACATATGTATATATACATATATATATATATATATATATATATATATATATATATATATATATTATATATATATATATGTATAAATGTGTATATATATGTATACATATGTATATATATACATATGTATACGTATATATATGTATACGTATATACATATGTATATGCATACATATATATGTGTATATATACACACAAATATATATATATATATATATATGTATGCATGTATATGTGTGAATATATATATGCATATATATATACATATATATATATTTATGTATACATATATATACGCCTATATATGTATACATATATACACATATATATATATGTATGTATATATACAAATATGTATATATATATATGCCTATATATATATATACATATATGTATATTTACATATATATACATATATATATATATATATATATATATATATATATATATATATTACGCACATTAATTGCGGAAAACTGATAAAAGGAACCTAGTTGTAAGAGTCATATAATCACGAATTTTTGTAGTTTTTCGATTAGATTTTAATTGCATTCCCAAGAAAACAGCCAAGAGAAAAATATTTTTTTACGCAAGAGAAAAGCGAAATATGATGTAAATCATACTCACGGGGGCATTCGAATCGGACCAGTAAAGATAAAATTTGAAGTTAAATAAATACATTTTAAATATTCCTTGAATGATAAATATTAATTTTCTGAACTATTTTAAAGATTACCGGTAAAGTCGTAATATAATGTTTTTTTTTATTTTGTAGAAAATAGTTGCTTGTAAATTAAAAGAGTAATTAGTCCCCAAATAGAGTGCTCTAGCTTAGCAAACTAAAAACAAAAAAAAACATTCGTTTCGCATGAATCTACAGAAGCCCAACCTTTTAGAATGAAAGAAAGAAAGAAGAATAGAAACTGGCATAGTAGAAATCAAGGTAAGAAAAGGTTTTTTTTCAACGCTATTCATCTTTGTATTCATATTGTTAATGTTTGTATAATTGTTTTACCATTTAATAGTGCTTTTGCTTGTGTGTGTTCTGCTTTAATTTTTCCCGATGTTTTTATTTTTATTTTGGCTATTTTATATAAAAAAAAATGCTTAAAATAACGCAGTCGTTCTATGCAGAAAACTATCGGAATCTTATATTTTAAAATTATGCTTAAAATATTATATTACAAAACAGGAAGTATGCTTGTTTTTTTTTTTTTGTTTTACAAGTATGTCACCACTTATCAAGGCCCGGAAGCCACTCAATGATAAGAGTTATTGCATGTACGGTAAGTTGCACGTTAGTGTTGAGATTTAAGTGTCTACTTAAGTGGGCGGATCATCAGGAATTGTGTACGTTGGATTTGAAGAAATTCAAGTTGTCGTCAGGTGGAAAACAGGCAGACGGAACAGAGTTGCACTGGCGTGCTGTTCTTAGAAAGAAGCTTTGTTCATGGAATCTACGTTTAGATGAAGGCACACATATAGAGTGCGGACAATTTTTGATAGTGGCTTCAGCTAGACAGGTGTTTTTCGAAAAGATTGGCGAGGGAGGACCAGGGATTGGAGCTCAGACGAGCACTTGCCATGAAAATAACGATAAAACAAGGATAGGCTCGCAACGTCTCTTCTGTGGGAGAGAGGTTGCATGGTAGAGAAAAGGGCATCCCCCACTAAGCCACGAAGTCCATTTTGTACTCTGTCAAGGCAGGATAGGCTGTTTTTAGCAGCTCCTGCCCAGATATGGCAACAGTATTCCATCCTGAGACGTACTTGGCTTTTATATAGATAAAGAATTGCATCATTAGTGAGATATCTTCTGGAGCGGTAGAAGGGACCCACCATCTTCCCAGCGACCTTGGCAACATGCCTGATGGGTTCCATTTCAGATCAGGAGCAAAAGTCAAGCCCAGAAGCTTGTCAAAACATTGAGCTTCTCCTAGACGAGAGCCATCAATTACAATTGATGCCAGATGGGGATAAGAGCGTGTATGGTGTAAAGATAGGAGCTTGGTTTAAGACGCATTAAAGGAAACCAGCCACGTCTTCCCCCACTGAACTACACGCTCGAGATCAGAGAATTGAGAATCAGAGATACCTTTGTCATTTACAGCCTTTGATGTGTTGCTGTAGATGGTTGTGCATCAACATAGATGTCTACGAATAGTTTCATTATGTGTTTAGGGAGATCATTGATGTAGATCAGGAAGACAGTTGGGCCCAGGCTGGACCCTTGAGGGAGTCCGGCATTAATACTGCAGGCCTCTGCTTTTTGTCCATCGACCAATACTTTTCTGGCCCTATTAGAGAGAAATGATTTAATGATTGAGAAAAATTTCCAGTTATACCGGAGCTGGGTAATCTTGTGAAGTGGGCCTTTTTGCCATACCTTGCCGAAGGCCTTTGTTATGTCAAGTGCAATTTCCCTAGAAAGAAAGCCTTTGTCGAGAGATTCGCTAATACTATGATATATAACTATTAGCACATCTGCGGTAGATCTTGCAGAACGGAAACCATATTGCGTGTCACAAAGGAGGTTATTTCTGCTGAGGTGGTTGACTATTTCTCTATTTAATATGGATTCCAGCAACTTACTCATGACACACTGGGGACTTATAGGTCTGCACTGAAAGGGA
Source organism: Euprymna scolopes (assembly GCF_053919585.1). Lineage (NCBI taxonomy): Eukaryota > Metazoa > Mollusca > Cephalopoda > Sepiida > Sepiolidae > Euprymna > Euprymna scolopes. Next base: position 122,298,628 of record NC_136492.1, read on the forward strand.
GAGGACTTATCACCTGAATTCTTAAATACAGGGCATACTTATGAGGTTTTCGAGGGTGTTGGAAAGCACTTCTCCTTAAGGCAACGCTTACACAGTTTTTTTTAAAGTATGGGAGCAAGTTCAGGTTTAAGCTTTTTTAACACTATACTTGGGATGCCGTCAGGGCCAATTTCTTTACTGGAATGAAGGTTCTTGATTAGCTTGACGACCTCATGTACAGATATGTGTATATTATCTAGCGTGTTTTGTGTTATAGGAGGAAATATCGGGAGTTGATGGCCTTCCTCGCATGGAGTAGAATTAGCTGCAAAGTTCTTTGCAAATAGTTTGGCCTTGTCTGATGCTGACGAGATTACCTCTGGTCCATTGATAATGGTTGGGATAGAACGCACACTTCTGTTCAGGATCCTATTTGTTATTTGCCAAAACTGGTGGAAACCAAGCCGCTGATCAGCTACAGACTGGGCATATAGCTCTCTTGCATTTTTATTACTCCTTTACAGTGGTTGCTGGCGTTCCTGAAAGCAGCTTTAGTCTCAGTGCATCTATTACGTTGTTATTATGGAAAAAGTGATTTCTGTGCACAATGCCAGCAGCACATTCTGAGGAAAACCATGGCTGGCTGTTAGGTTTTTGTTGGAATTTTTTAGATGGTATGAATCCGTCTCTGCCTACAATTCGCCATTCGGTTAGGTCTGATATTATAGAGGACACCTCCTTTTTAAACATGAAATGCAGCGGTAGATCAGATATGAATGTACAGTAGATACCACATTCAGCCATTAAGTATCGGTATATAGTACGGTGGAGGGGTACGTCTGGGGACATATTACATTTCATTTTTATCTTAACTGATAGGACGGAGTGGTCGGAGGATCCTAGAGGAGAAAGAACAGTGCATGAACATAGCTCAAGGGAGGTTGCGAGAAACTGACCGGTAGTATCTGGCACTTGGGGGCGCTCGCGAACAATCTGAGTGAGGTCATAGGCAATGGCAAAGTCATGACAGAACCTCCCCTCGTCATCTGTCTTATTTGAGTGGGTCAGCCATTCCACGTTTAGCACAGTGAAGTAACCACAAATGTGAATGGTAGCCGAGGGGGTTGCAGACAGGATGTGGTCTATTTTCTCAAATATATTAACTCCGCTGTTGTCGGGGCGATAGAGGGCAAATACAAATCAAATGCAGTGGTGTAAGCTAGTGCAACCCGGAAGCACATATGAGGTAAATTAGGGTCTTCTCTGGAGATATCCCTGGCACATGGGGAGCCAAGTTTAATGTAGGCACATATTCTATGCCCATGTCGATGTCTGTGGTCAGATTTCGATGTTAAGTTAGAGTATCCGTTAATTATGAATTCATTTAGGGAAGTGGTCGGCCCTATTCCAGTTTCGCGCAGAAAGAATATGTCCGGTTTCGTTTCCTGTAATTGGGGTTCCTCCTCTGGAAGGTTGGAACGTAGATCCCTGATGTTGGAGAAGGAGACAAGGTAGTAGGGTGCTACGTTGGAAGATGGGGGTCTAGGTTTATTCGAGTTTAGCATCATATCTTTGTAGGAAAAACGCTATTATTGTTACAAATTACATTAACATTAATTCATGTTTTTACTACTGAGAACCATGATTTTAGTAAAGCTGTTTTTGTTTTTAACGACTTAATGTATTTACACTTAGAAACGAAAAAAAAGATATAGTCCTCATTCTATTTTAATCATTTATTGTAAATACAAAAAAATATGCAAAATATTATAAAGTTGCTTGACTTTTGGTGATTTTTTAAATAAAGGTATGGGTAAAAAGTGTATACATTTTCAGTATCCTATATTTTGTCGGACGTACTTATATATATATATATATATATATAATTATTTTTTACTATAATTATTTTTTACTCTAATAATTAAATACCTACAGACACTAGTCCGGAATCTTCAGTGCAGGGTGTCAGGATTACTACCAGTCGAACGGTTCGAACCCCGTATCACGAGACATCTCTGGCTCGATTAGCGGAGACCTAACCCATTCGGCTACCATTAACCGCTTGACATAACGTTGAATTTTAAACATCTTAATTTTAAGTGTTCATTTACGCCAGACAGACAGTGATCTTACCGTTATACGATGATCTACGCATAAGAGCTAAATTGACCGACTTTTAATTAAACTGAAAGTGCTCAACGATAAGAAACGAATTTCTTAAAGTGTGTCTGTGTGTGTGGGTGTGTGTATATGTGTGTGTGTTTGAATTCCTTATCTGGCAGTTGGATGTGATGTGTCCAGTTTGTTAGGTACAAGTTAGTGTTAAGTTCATGCTAGCATGCCCTCTCGCTTCAACCTTACACCGCTGGCTAACCTCGTGGTGAACAGGGAGCAGCTATACATAAGTCGTCCCTACCAGTACATAGCTCCTCCATCATCAAGACTCCTACAGTCCCTCCACGTTGGCCACACACTGTTACTGGATCCCTTGTATACCCAGGGTTAACTTGTAGGAGATCTCGGAGTATTAGGGGAACCCAGAAGTAATGCCTTATGGCCCACCCGTGTGTGGACATGCGCTGGCACACTACCTCACTGTTTGTGGGTGCCCTTGGTTGCCCGAAGACAAGGGAACCCACTCCCAAAATAAAACACCACTGCCTCGTAAGCGTTATTACAACAAATGGCAAAGAGATGAGAACTCGTAGTTCAAACCCTCCTGCTGGCTTTCAGTTTTCCGTAAAAGCCTATGAAACTTCACACAGAAAGAAAGGGCGTAGTAGCAAAAACAATAGGGCGATAGTTTACCTTATTGGAATTACTTTCGCCCAGAAGCTGCAGTCTCTGCCAGTCGTCGCGGGTTCGCTCCACTGCACATGAGCATTAGATTTCAGAGGATGTCTGTCTGATGCGGAACACATACTACACCTAAATTGCGCAAGCAAGTTTGGAATCAACATGTTAAATGCTGTGGTGATGGAGTAAGACTACGCCAACACCGAGGGATAACGCATTGATGCCCCAGCTTGTCATCGTCAAGACTGACGGACTGCATGAAGATGGCACTGATGATATTGCTGCTGCTGATGATATGTATATATATATATATATATATATACACACATACATTCATATATATATATATTCATATTTATATAAAGTTCTACGACAGACTGTATTGATGTAAACCATAAATTATGTAACAAGCACACACGCACATTAATATACATATACACATATACACATACACACATGAAAACCCACATATCTATATGTGTGTTTATATATATATATATATGTTTATGTATATATTATATTTATATATACGCACGAATACACTTATATAAATGCACAAAACTACACTTATGTGTACATAACTGCCATCAACACGAACGCATATACATTTCTGCAT